>NW_005842032.1:1907247-1926982 GCF_000455745.1 Alligator sinensis | reverse complement strand
TGTGGGGGTGAGGGGACTATGTGGAGGTGGAGGAACTATGAGCTGTGTGGGTGTGGGGGGACTGTGTGGGAGGGACTGTGTGGTAGGGATGGGTCCCCTCCCAGGCTCTCCCACAGCTCACAGCCCCCGCCACCAGTACCAGCAGCGGGCCCTCGGGGCTCTCATGGCCCAATACAGGCAGAGCTCCTCAGCCATGATGCCATCTGAGTCATGGAGGTTACACGTAGCTCATGGAGCCGGCCCAATCCAGTGGCATGCGCCTTCAGGCAAAACCAGGCCAGCTTCGGCTGCCACCCCGTACTCCTGGCACTGCAGGCAGGAGCCCTGCACCATCAGGCTGGATTGGCTTCTGACTCCACATGCCTGCCACGTGGAGGCAGGAGCTGGCCCAGCCTGATGGTATGAGGGCCACATGGAGGCAGGAGAGGCCACCAGAGCCAGCCCAGGAGCCCCGCTGACCCTCTAGACCAGCCTGCGCAGAGGAAGGCTGGCTTGGAAGGTAAGGGGCATGCCCAGCCCAGTTCCTGAACCCCAGTCAAGAGCTTCCCAGGAACAACATAGGGTTTGCTGGGGCTTGGGTACTGGCACAGGAAACAGAACAGCAAGGGGTGGCATTACTCAGAGCTACAAAGCAGCGGGTGAGACAGCTGCAGCTGGATCCATGTCCTGATGCTGGGAAAGAGCTGCTGTCAGGAGGGAGCCAGTGGGGGCAGGAAGGGACTGTGGGTCAGGAGTGAGGGGCACAAGTGGGGGTGTGGGTTGGGAGTGAGGGGGGAAGGGCATCAGCATATCAATGCTGTCCAGCACCAGAAAGCAGCTGTGGGTCCCGCTGCAGCTGTCTCCACATCCTGGTGAATGAAGGGGGTAGAGGGAGCTCTGATTTTTCTATGATAAAAAAACAAAAGCAAATGCCAAAGTGTAAGATATTTAGAATTTATTTTATTATTGTGATAGAGGCACTGGTAGGCTTCCAATTTGCTTTAAAATTGTAAATATATCAATAAAACATTTCCCTGATCTCTTTTTCTATATAGTGGCGTTTCATTTTAATCGTGACATGGGTGACAGTGTGTGTATTAAGGCGCAGCAGGGTGAAGGCTGCAGGAATGGTGGCCCCTGCTGTGGCCTTGAAGCCTGCCAGCTGTTGAAAAGATAAGTGCAGGGGTTCTGGGGCCCTGCACCTCTAGCTGCTGACAGACAAAACTCATGACATGGGTGCTTGTGCAACTGTCTGTCTTGGGACAGCTGATTGTCTATATTGATTCTTTTCTCTCCTTAGTCTGAGGTTTTGTAGGTGTTAATTGCTGCTAATTAACTGGTTACATTAGCTAGCAACTCTGTCTTGAGCTAGTCCCTGAGTGAATCATGATTGATTGGTAACTGACAACACAGTAGCTTAGCAGCCAGGCCTGCAATAGTTCCCCACTCCAAGACAGACACAGTTGCACAAGCACCCATGTCACGAGTTTTGCCTGTCAGCAGCCAGAGGTGCAGAGCTCCAGAACCCCCCTGCACCTATCTCCTTGACAGCTGGCAGGCTTCATGGCCATAGCAGGGGCTACCATCCCTGCAGCTTTCACCCTGCTGCACCTTAACACACACAGTGTCACCCATGTCACGAGTTTTGTTTGTCTGCAGCTTGAGGTGCAATTTCCCCCAAACCTCTGCACTTATCTCCTTGAAACTTGGCAGGCTTCATACTCTCGCCAGGGGTCACAACCCCTGCGGTTTTCACCCTCCTGTGATGTAACACATACATGTGACATGAGTTTTGCTTTCAAGAATTTGGGATGCAGTTCCCCCCAAACCCCTACACCTATCACCTTGAAACTTGTCAGGCTTCATGGCCTCACCAGGGGATACCACCCCTGCAGTTTTCACCCCCCTGTGGTGTAACATGGATGTGACATGAATTTCCTTTCAAGAATTTGGGGTGCAGTTCCTCCCAAACCCCTCCATTGCTCTTCTTGAAACTTGGCAGGCTTCATGCTCTCAGCAGAGGCTACCATCTCTGCAAATTTAATCCAAATCAGACAAAAAACAACAAAGTTATAGATATTTCATTGATTCCCCATTATACCCTACAGCTGGATCTCTGAAGTGGCTCCGAAGCTTTTCCAAATCACTTCAGAAGCTCCGAACTGCTTCGGAAAGCCTAAAAAAGCCAGTGCTTTGATTTGGACATGCTGCTTCAGACACCGAAGCGTCTGAAGCTTCTCCAGTTCTGAAGCACAGTCTGAAGCCTCGCACAGCCTTATTGCTTAAGCCAGAACACTAGCATTCATTCTTACATCCTTCCATTTTGTATGAATGATTTTCTGAAGGCGTTGCTAATGGTAACATTTCAGCACTTTCAGGCGTTTCCAAAATGTCCAAAGTTCATACCCATATAACAGGATAAGGGTGACAACAGCCTGGTAGATGAGAAGTTTGGTTTGGTTCCTGATGTCTTGGATATTGAAGACATCCAAAGACATTTGATCGTTTGGAGACATCCAAAGGCAGCACTGGCAGATTTTACCCCCAAGCAGGGGAAATGCTCAGCATTCTTCAAGGATTGCTTTCTAGTTGTAATATATGAAGTAGCAGTTGGTTGATTTACAGGAAGATTGGTAAAGTATCTTGGTTTTCATGAAGTTGATAGTGAGCCCAAGCATTTCACATACTTCCCAGAAGCAATCACGAGTGACCTGGATCTCTTAAATTGTGTGGGCACACACCATACAGTCATCAGTGTACTGAAGATCAGTAATGGAGGTGTTCTTTATATTGGATTTGGAATGTAACGTTGATATTAAAGAGATTCGCATCCATGAGATACTGAATGCTGACTCCAGATGGAAGTCTATCACCAATGCGAAACAGAATAGCTTCAATAAAGATGGCAAAGAGAAGTGGTGCAGTCACACATCCTTGCTTGATTCTAGTTCCAGTAGTGAAGGGGTCTGTTTTTGAGTCATTGCTTAGGAGAGTTGCTGTCATATCATCCTGAAGAAATCTGATAATGGCAACAAATTCTGGCAGGCATCCAAATCCCATTAGGCTTTTCTGTAGGCGTCAGGTAAATGAAGGACGTATAAAGATCTTGGTGCTCACAGCACTTCTTTTGCAGCTGTCTAGCAAAAAAGATCATATATTTTTTTAACTCTGAGTGGTTGAAGCCACACTGGGACTTGGATAGAATGTCAAGTCAATTGAGCCAATTTAGGAGAATGCAGGTGAGGATCTTCCTCTTTCAACAAGCCCTTGACCAGTCCCGGCTCTGGTAATTATTTCCCGTACCTCAGAAGCCATATCAAACAATGATCTGTCCAGCAGTGTTCTGCATTGGTCATAGCTGTAGTGATATGAACATTGTGGCGGTCCAGGACACAGTATAACACAGTCAATCAGGTGCCAGCGTTTTGATTAGGGGTGCATCCATAAGGTCTTCCATTGGTTGCTTTGGCTGAATAAAGATTTTGTGATGATGAGATCATGTTCCAAACTTGTTAAGGAGAAGAATTTCATTTTAATTGATTTTTACCACCCCTTCCTTTCCATAGCGCAGAGTCCCTGCCCACTCTAGCATTGAAATTGCTAGACAGAGTCCCCCCATGCAGAGTGGGGCAGCAGGAGGCAGTGGGGATTGCCCTCCTGCCTGGCACCAGCCGGTGAGTGGGGGCTTTTTGTGTGTGTGTGTGTGTGTGTATGTGACAGACTCACCCAACCAAGCTCCAACTTACCTTGGGGCTAGGGAATTCGCACTTCTGATTGGTGGAGCCAAACCACCAATCAGAAACAAGCTTGGGAGAGTGGGCACCGCCTCTTTTCCCAGGGGGAAGGGGAAAAGAGCTCCACGACCTGATTGTAAACTGCGGCACAGTAGGTCCGCCGGACTTCAGGGGCAGGGCCCCTGAAGTGTATAAAAGGACAGCGTGCTTAGCATGCTGGGGAGATGCAGTGAGGGACTTAAGAAGAATGAAGCTGAGAAAAGCTGGGGAGCTCCTCCCCAGCAAACAACAGACCCCAGGGTCCTGAAGCCGCCACTGGAGGAGCAGCCTTGGGAGCGGTGCAAGACCGCTCAGGCTATTGACGGTGCACAGGGTTTGTGCATGGAGACATAGCCCTAGGAGCAGTGTGAGACCACTTAGGCCCATCATGGTATGCAGTTTGGTGCACAGAGCCTAGGGTTGGGACCCACAAGTAGTGGCTTGAGCCTGCAACCCCAGTAGGTGGCTGGGCATCACATTGCACATTTCAGCACACAGAGCCCAGGCTTTGGGAGCCGCAAGCAGCGGCTCAAGCCTGCAACCCCGGAGGACAAGTGGGCCACCTGGTGCACATGGTGGTGCACGGTGTTCCAAACCCTGGAGTGACACCAGGCTGCTTGGGTTTGAAGGCAGAAGGTGAGATTTGGGTTTCGGGACCTGCGCTAGGTGGCTCAAGCCCCAACGAACAGCAGAAGGTGAGAGCAGGCATCGGGACCTGCATGAGGCAGTCCAGACCCTGACAGAGGACCCAAAGAGCAGGGACCAGGGTGGCACAACAGGGCACCCATGACTCAGGGAGATCCCTTCCAGGTGGATCTTTGAACTTGTGAATACCTGGGAAACGGGTCCCCATTTTTCCCCCCAGCAGGAACAGGGGAGGTGCCAGGTTCTCCACCCTGAGGAAATGATGAACTGTCTTACCCAATAGAGTGTGTAGAAAAGGAAGGGAAGACTTGCACCTCCCATGTAAGACCCAGTTATGTTTTAGAGATAGTTATAGATATTGATATGTATATGTATTGATGTGTTGTAATGATATTAAGATGATTGGGTTTGGGTTATTTAGTTGATGTGTGAATTTATTGATAGATATTTGTGTTTATTTGTCTGAGTGTATTTATCTGTGGTTATCGAATATATTTGTTTCTTTTATGACCCTTATTGATTTGTAAATATTCTTATTGTATTGTATATTAATAGCTATTTTATTATTGGGTAAACAATAAAAAATCTGTGTATAGTTTAGAGTTTGTATTCACCTGGCTCTATAGAGGAAAGAGGGAATTATCCTCCAATGACACACCCCTCTCACAGCACTCTCACCTGACCACCCCAACCCTTCCAACTGAGGACAGGGCATACCCCAAGGGTGTACCCGGACTACACTTTTTTTTTAAAGATCTGGGAGTTGGGGCTGAGAGAGTGGGTGGGGGATGGGGGATTGTGGCAGAGCGCCCCCCCCCCCATGCACTGTGGGGCAGTGGGGGACAATGGGGATCATCTCTCCACCTGGCAGCAGCTGGTGAGTGCCTGGCTTTTTCTTTTTTTTTTTTAAGATCTGGGAGCTGGGGCCAGGTGGGGCAGCCATTGATGGGGCTGGGAGAGCAGGCGAGGGATGGAGCCAATTCAGAGATTTGTCTGAGTCGGCAGTGACACTGAATCAAATCACTGGTCCCCGAATCAGCCAAATCCGAATCCAAAGTGCTTTGTACAGCCCTATTAGCTAATTCCAGCAGCTCTGTTCAGCCTCTCTACAAGCCCATTTATTTGATTGAAACATATGTTTAGAAGATCTTTTGAGACTTTAGCATCAATTGACAGATGCACTTGAAATCTGTAGTGAGACTTCAGGATAAATTGCAAAAAACTGCTTAACTTAGTGCGTGCAATAGTGACTGAAGGTTTGTCATGCCAATTAATGAGCAGTGAGGAGAGCCAGCAGAATGTCTTCATACCTGTTGTCTGTGTTGTTCACTTCCAAAAAGATAATCAGGCATTTACAAATGTCTTCAAACACTCCTCCACCCTTCCAATCACTAGCTCTTTGGTCATAGCTGTTTTTCATGACCTGATCCAAAAAGCATGGGCTACCAAATAAAAAAGACAAAGATCCTAAAAGAAAGGTGAATTCATCAGGAAAACTTCTCTTGATCGAGTTTACAGATGTGCATTGGTAATTGTTGAGCCCAATATGCCTGCCTGAATTCTAATTCAGGGGATGGAATTGCACTTTTTTTAAACACTGCTTCAAGACCAGAGGTATAGTCAGCTCTTTCAGTGCTTGGGGCAGAGATGGAGGGTTGGGGGTAGGGGTGGAAATTATGCTGACCAGCACAGAGCAGGGGAGTGGGGAGAAGGAAGTAGGGGAGAAGTCTTATCTTCCTGGCTCTCCTCACTCCAGTGGCAGGTGCTATTGTTGAGTGACAGGCAGTAATATGGGCTCCTGGGGGACTCTCCTGGTACCACGTTTTCTCCCCCTACCCTCCAGGTACAGGGCTGTGCCTCCCATGACAAAACTTCCTGGGGTGGAGTGGGGTCATCATTCTACCTTCCTCCCCTGCAGATATACTACTGGGCATGGGGCTGTGCCTGCCTAGTTTCTACAGGTGCTCCCTATCATTACTCTGGGAAGAAATGGCCATTTATTTTTGCAGGTCAGTTGATGAACATACTTTTCTGGTTGTGTGAGTGCCAGACAGCATAGCAAGATTATGGCTGTATCCATTGCCATTCATGGGTCCTCTTGGTTACAGGTTTTAGGAACTTCCAACACAGTACAGTGACAGGGGAGGCTGTGATTTGTTCAGCCCAAAGACTAGTGAAGATCTGCACTCCTTAAAATATTTGTGAGCTACTCTACTCCTTGGTTGTCTACACCCCTGGCACTTACAAGAAAGTAGGCCAGACCAAAAGGTTACTGCAAACATAGGCCCTCTACCTAATAATAGTCAGCTGAGATCACCTAAATTACTTTAGGAAAAGAAAAGATTTCAACCAAGGCCACCCTATGTCTCGTCCCCTACAATGACTCACCCTCAATCCATTTTGAGGCAAAAAACGTCCTTTTCTCCGTTCTGTTTTTAACGACCACCCCTTTTTGTTTCAGAAGACCTTGAATCACCTCAGATCTCTGCATCTTAGAGATTATATTCAATGACCCTGGCCTTCTAATGAGGTAGCGTTGCATCAAGAAATGGACTCACTTCTAAATCTCAGAGCATTGGAAGATGTTCAGGGGAAATAAGGATTACGCTTAATTTTTTTCCAGTTTTGAAGAAGAAGGTATTGACATTCAGTCCTAGATTTAAGACAAAAGAAAGTAACCATAAGGATGTGCAACCCCCTTCTTAGATTCCCAAGAACGGTTTGTAACTCTGGGCTCAGTAATCTCATACTTTCAAATATCAGTTAATCCAGCACACAGAAAATACTTGAGGGCACTTTTGCACATGGTCCAGAGATGTAAGGGGGTGGTGCTTTAATTAGTGTGGCCCCAAGTGCTGCTCTAATTAAAGCAACACAGCTAGAGTTCAAATTACAGGGGAGTTTGGGGGTGGGGGCTGGGCCCCCACAAAAGAGACAAGAACCTCCCTGCAGGCCAGTCAGCTGCCAGCCCACCTTGCACCTTCCTAAGCAGCCCAGGTGGTGGTGGTAGCAGCTCCTTCCAGCTGCCACCGCCACAGACATCCACAACCCAAGTGTCTTAGGTGTAATTTGAACCCTGACCGCAGTGTCTCATGTATCAGTGCTTCAAGATGTGCTTCAAGATGGCGGTGGAGGTGCTTGAACTAAGCTCATTTGATGAACTTTAGTTCAAGCATCCCCACGACCACTTTGAAGTGCAGGGAAGCTGATACAGAAGATGCAGAAGGCTGCTGGAGTGTGAGGGTGTGTCCTGGGATAGTGAGAAGTGGGACTGGGAAGCCCCACCCGCAGGGCTCAGCATGGGAAGAAACACTAAAATAAAAAAGAAATGCAAAATAACCACTTACCTGCAGGAGGAACAATGCCAGAAGACAGAAGAGAAAAGCCCACATGGTTTACAAGCTGCACCTTTATGCAATTAAGGCCGGCGGGTGACATCATAAGGACGCACCAGCCGCCAGGGATAAAAGTGGCTGCCAGCAGTAGGGAGGGGAGATCCAGGGAGGTGGCGGAGGCTCTCTGTGCCGGTAATGGGGGGAACCAGCATGCACAGGGAGCACCTGGACATTGGGCGGCTGGGGAAGCAGCGAGAGCTCCCCAAACTGTGGGCACTATGATTGAGCCCCGGGAAGGGTGGAACACTGGGGGTGACTTCCCCCTTGTGTCATTAAAGAAGTTCATTGGGGAAGACACCAAGTGGTAGCGTGGCAAATATGCGTCCACCTGGCTTCGAATGCCCAGTCATGGGCTGCCTTGGCCCGGACAGCAGAAGGTGTACACTCTCTAGGTTCGTGGGTTCCCCGAGGTGGGTTTCGGTTGTCCCACTGGCCTTCCCCCAAATTCACCTTCCACGTCTTTGAATGTTACATCAGTGTGGGGTTTAGCCTCTAAACGCCCCTCAGGGAGACCAATCCACTTGCGGAATGTTCGTGGGGCTCCACCTCCCCTACACCCCAGCCTTACACCAACCTCCGGCAGGGCGCCAGATATTGACTCGGCTGCCACTCCAGTGTGGCTGTTCCTTGTGCTCTGTGGTATCCCCTTTTCTTCCTTGGGGAAGGATACTTAGCCAGCCCAAACTCTGGGCCTGAGATCCACTTTGAGCCAGTTGGATCTCTTCTTGGGCCTTAAGGATGCCCCTGTCGAGCAGGAGTAAAGAAATAAAATGAACAAAAGGAAATAAAGAAAAAAGGAACCAAAAGGGGTCTTCATATCCGGTATCCTACTGGTTGGCTTTCCTAGCCCTCCTGCCCGAACTTGGCAGTTCTCCCCTGATGCTGGTCCTGCGGGGTCCCTCTCTTCCTTCTGGCCTTATCTCAGCTCCCTGACCTGGTACCCGGGGCGTTCAAGTGGGAAGACCTCCCCTTCCCCGAGGTTGTTTTTCACTTCTTCTTTGCGTTTGCCAAATTGACCAGGCCGCCACTTGGCATCTCCTCACTGGCTCGCCACCACTTTATACATCTCCTCACTGGCTCTCTCCTCCCTACTGCTGGCAGCCGCTTTTATCCCTGCCGGCTGGTGTGTCTTTATGACATCACCTGCTGGCCTTAATTGTATAAAGGCATAGCTTGTAAACCGCATGGGCTTTTCTCTTCTGTCTTCTGGCATCGCTCCTGCAGATAAGTGGTTATTTTGCATTTCTTTCTTTATTTTAGTGTTTCTTCCTGTGCCAAGCCCCGCTGGTGCAGCTTCCCAGTCCCACTTCTCACTATCCCCAGGACAGAGTGCTTGAGTGATTAATGGATTAATGGATTAATGAAGTCTGCTCTAATGCACTGCAATTACAGTGCATGGGATCAGCCTCGAAAGCTTGCTTAATAACTATTCTCCAACTATTTGGGTTGGTCTAATAAAAGATATCAAATTCACCCAAGGAACCTTGTCTGCCTGGGTCCTTAGACCAACACGGCTACAACCTACACCCCTGGGATTAGCCTCCACACTTGTGTATAGGCACCCTTAGATTCCAAATGGGAAATTCCAGCTATCGGGACAAACTTCTGTCCTTTTATTTTCAAAGAGCTCCATATGTTTTCAACAAGGACTTGGCAGTTGAGAATTTGCCTCATATGAGAAACAAGGCATACAGATAATTGAGAACATGATGTTTGGCTCATCTAAGGAAGATCACCAGAGCAGGTCAATGTTTTCTTTCACCTGATGCCAAGATTTTTCATCCACCTGAGACCCAGTATCAAGAAGGAAAAATCACTGTTACTGAGTCAAATAATAGCATTCATAGGAGCAATGCTTGATTCTACAAGAGCTTATCTGCTATTGGATAGATGCAGTACCACAGCAGATGTGATCAACTAGCAGCAGGCTCAGCCTCAGACATTTGTAAGGGGCTGTCTCAGATTCTTTGTGGTCTAATGCACTCTTTCACCTATCCAGTGTGCAAGGGTAAGTGAAATATGCTTCATCCCAAACAGGCAGCATCTGGGTTTCTGTGAGCACAGGTCCTCTAGGAAATCATTTTGTCATTAAAGTGATAAAAAGACCCCTCCATGTGTGTTTATGAATATGATTTTTCCCACTGCTACCTACCAATGTGTTGGTGGCAGATTATTCCACATTCAAGTGGGGAGCACACTTGGGCTGCTTTCAGACTAGTTTTGCATTTCCCAGGCTTTCAAAATGAAATGGTTTCATAGAAGAGGGCAGCAGATATTCAGACTATTCACCATAGAATAGACTGGGATTGCTCAAGCCCTGGTCTGCTGGCCAAATCTGACCTGAGAGCCATGCCATCCAGCCCACAGGGATTCCCAGGGATCTGAAAATGTGGCAGCAGGGGATTAGTAGCAATACTTGCTACTCCCCTGCTGCCAAATTTGTGCACCTTTGGGGAGCCTTGTGGGTCAGATAGCACATTGGGTTTGCAGGCAGAGATGGTGCAGGGCCTGATCCAGGGATGCAGGAGCCAACCCCAGGATGTATTGTGTTTTCTGGGAGGTGGTATGAAGAATTTGGATGTGGCGCAGAGCCCCAGGTGCTGTGTGGGGAGCTGTGCCATGAGCCCTCATCCTCCTCCCGCTCTCAGCCCCATCAATGGCTGCCCCTGTTACACGGGAACTTAATTAAGCACCTAATTAAAAAAGGTCACTCAATGGGCTGTACCTTATACTGTTTACTCATGTAAAAGGAGGTGTTTCTTGGCCCTGAGGCAATTAGCTGGTAAACCAGGGTATATCTATCACTACCCAATTTACCAGGCAATTAAATGAAGCTGGCTTAACTACCACACAAACTCAATTAGCACTGAAACAAATAACATGGTTTATTAATAACAAGAGCAACTAACAACATTTAACAAGTAATATTAACCACAACTAATCAATAAACATTAATCAATTAACTATAACAGGGAGGAAGGGGTGGAATATATTAGAGGAGCAAGAGTAATTTTATTTATCTCTGCCGCCGTCTGATTGGTCATCAGCTGGCCATCCTCTAGTACAGGTCAGTGGTGGCTTATCTCCCACCTTGCTGCCTTTCTAACAAGGGTGCTTAACTGATAAAAAGACAGAAGAAGGAGGAGAGGGATTGAGGTGATACATACTAATAAAGTAAAAGGGCTGCTCTGTGTCAAAGACACATACACCCAGGGAGGAAAAGTCTGGGGAGCCAACTCTATTTACTTTGGTAAAGAAGCAGAGCCGGAGGGGAGCAACCACAAGGAGACCTTCAAGCCTCTGGAGTATACACAGCACAGCATCCACGGAGTGCCTATCTCAGGGGTGGGCAAAATGCAGCCTGGGGCCCAGATGCGGCCCACCAAGCCATTCTGTCTGGCCCGTGGGGCCCCTAAAAAATGTAGAAAATTAATATTAATCTGCCCTGGGCTGCCTGTCATGCAGCCCTCAATGGCTTGCCAAAACTCAGTAAGCGGCTCTCTGCCCAAAATAATTGCCCGCCTCTGGCCTATCTTCTCCTTCAGTCAGTCTCTCCCTATGCTCTCACACCCCAGTCAATCTCCAACACAGACCTCAATCAATCGCACTCCCTTGACCACATACACACATATGTGCCCTCAGACACACAGACCCAAAACCTCAGCCACACATTCACCCACAGATATGCCCCAAACCACACACAGCCCCAGACACACATGCCAAGCTCTGCCCACACACACCCTTTATGCACCTAGGTGGCTCTGCACTCAGCTCCAAAATCTTCACATGACACCTCTTTCAGGGGTCTTACATCATCTTTCATGAGGCAAGGTCACTCACAGTTTTGGTGACCCACTTTCCATTTGTGCTATGTGTCTTCCATAGTGTCTTCATCCTTATACGTAGACCCAGACTCTAATTTTGGCTGCAATACCCTGTCCAGCCCCAGCGTTCTGACGCTTAAAAAAAAAAAAAGCCTTGCACTCACCAGATGCTGCAACAGCCATCAGGGCCTCTGCAGGCTCATGCCAGATCCCCCTCACACAGCACGGGGCAGTGGGGGGGCAGTGGGGGTGGCCCCCCTGCTGGCAGCAGATGATAAATGCAGGGCTTTTTTTTTTTTTTTTTAAAGAGCCAGGACAGCCATTGACGGGGCTGGGAGAGCAGACGGGGGATGAGGCCGAATCGAATCACTGTCCCCAGAATCGGCCGAATCTGAATCCAAAGCAAATACTAGCCTAATACTTACTACTGTACGAAGCCTCTGCACTGACATCCAAAATTTATTAGTACAGAACTGGAAAGGTTCCAGTGGAGTGATGTAGATTGCCAAGTAGAAGAGACATTATTTAGACAGTACAGATGCCCCTTCTGTAAAGACCCTATTTCCTCTTATTTTGGATTACCAGCAATCCCTATAAGAATTTGGGCCTATTTAGCAGCTGTGTGAGGTGCACTTAGCAACAATAGCAGATCAGTCCTCTTCAGGCTAGAATCATGCCACATTTCCCATCCTACAGTTGTAAAATTCTTAAAGGACCTCCTTCTGGCATCTGGAAGCCCTTTCCTTCCTGGGATCTTATTATAGTTAAAGGGTCCTTCCCTCAGATCCTTAGTAGCATGTTCACTGAACCATCTGTCTATTAAAAGAGCTTCTCTATTAGTTACAGTTTGTGCCAGTTGCAAGTTTTCTGACACAACACAGGCTTGTTGGAAAATGCCTGTTCATCAAGCCTGAAATGTTTAGTTAGAAATATCATGGGTTCAGTGAATTTTTGTCCAATCCAAACCAGGTTCTGATGAAAGCCTCTCTTAATTCCCAGTGAGTGAGGTCAGGGAATCTGGAAGCCATGATTTCCAGTCTTGGGAGATTCCCCCCTGGCAAGTAAGCATCAAATATATATGACCCTTGAAAGTTCCAGTTCCTTGGCTGTTAATCAGTCTGCCTGTTAAGCAGTCAATCAAAGATCTACAGCATCCAGGGCCACTAGCCCAGAAGCAATCTGCCTGGTAGAATTCAAGAGTCATGGTTCTGGGGCAAACCCACCAGGCAGACTGCCTTAGGTTCAGGACCTTAGTATTACAAGTTCCGTAGCTCCAGGATAGATAGCTATGCTAGATTTTCCAGGCTCTGCCCAGGACCTGGGATTCTGAAAGCTCTGGGCACCCTGGATCCAATTGGACCTTGGCTGATAGCTCCACAGCAGGGAGTATGAAAACATTTAGAACTCCCTTTGGAGTTCCATTTGGGGTAAATAACTACCATTTCCAGCATCAGAGCCAGCTGAAGGAACTAGCTTGGGTTATCTCTGCATAGCACTGCACTGGGCCATGTGGATATATCCTAAAGTGCTTGAGGTGAACACTTCTTAGTGAACCATAGCACCTATAAGGTAGATAACTTATTATTTGTATGAGCAAATTTAGTACACAGAGTGTGTGTCTACATGTGCAATTAATGCATAGTAAGGTTACTGTGCAGTAAAATAAGGTTCAATAATATGTGGCCGGGGACACATCTACATGTGCACCCTGTTGGGTGCAGATTTGTGCCCAACACGAGCAGCCTAGTCCAGGCCTGCACCTGCCCTGCTTTTCTCCCCTGCAGCTGCCAGGGGGAGCTCTAGACTCTACCAGGTGCCAGCCTGGGGGCTGGCAGAAGGGCACAGGAGCCAGTTTTGATGTGCATGGGGTTGGAAGAGCTATGCCAGCTGCAGGTGCAGCTTTCTCCCAGCCCCATGCACATGGGAATGGTCCTGATGTGCATGCAGCTGAAAGAGCTGTGCCAGCTGCAGGGGCAACTGTCTCTTGGCCCTGTGCAGCCAGCCTACCTCTCCCTGTCCTGTGCACTTTGGGACAAGGAGAGAGCTGCCTCTGCAGCTGGCACAGCTCTCCAGGCACCGTGCATGTTGGGACAGGTCCTAATGTGCATGAGGCTGGGAGACAGCTGCCTCTGCAGCTAGCACAGCTACCCCCACATCGGAGATTAGCCAGGCAGCAGTGGCCCCCTGCTGCCTGGGCTGTCAGCATCTCCACATGTGCTACTGTGCATAACCTAATGTGCCATCTATCTAGTGCCTATATGTGCTGGTACTAGCAAATGGAACATTCTACTAATTTAATGCACAGTAAGTCCAGCACACTTGAAAATGGTGATGCTTTACTTTGCAGTAATCTAATGTGCCCAGAGGTATGTCAAACTGCAATTCAACACCAAACAGATGTAGCTAATTTGTTTTTTATTGCATTTGAATTTGACGTAGAAACTGTACATTATTTTTCAAATGTATATGGGAACAGATTTTTGGTGAGTTCATATTTCCATTGCAAAATATAATCTTAATGCAGTTATCCCATATGTACTTATTACAGTGCTGTGTACTCTAATCTTGGTTTAGCAAAGCTCTTAAGTATGTGCTTAATGCCAAGGCATCTTGAATAGTTCCAGTTTCTGGATACTCTATGGAAGGAGAAAAATGAATTCTAATAACTACATGTCTTGTGCTGTTTTTGGTTTCCTAATATTTGTGTGAGAAATACTACAAGAATATAAATGGCAAATGCTACCAAAATGGTTTATTAAAATAATCTAATAAATTTATTTATTGATGTTGCCATAAATATAATAGAAAAGCCCTTCACTGAAAGGTGTCCCTAGCTAACTATGCCACCGGAAGCCCAGACGCAACTTGCAGAGCATGTCAACCTTGTAAACATCTTGAAAAAAGGTGGACAAACATTCTTGATAATGGAGACGACAAAGCCTCAGTGTTCTTCCTTAGCCAATATTGCTACTTTGTTTGGATTAAGCCAGTCAACTGTCTTTTATTTAAGCATTAATTTTACACTCATAGAAGTCTGTCCAGGTCAAGATGGAGATTCACACAGGGCAGTGGAAAGAAGGTACCTATGTCAGTCTGTTCTGTAGGTAACGTGCACTCCCCCCTCCCCTTTATTTGTTGCCTCCTCCGGTCACTGAAAAGAATCTCACTAACTTCAAATGAATTAAATAAAAAAATATTAGTTGTGAGGGCTGACAGTTTCGTCCTTTATCTTAATCTTTATCTTAATAAGAAGTGGAAGAAAAAACATTAAATTGCTTTAGTGATAAGTTTGTGCCTTTATCATATTTAAAATGGTGTTATGGAATGGTAATCCATGATAATGGTCCTCTTTTCCATTTTAAAAGAAATAATAAAACCCCCCTCAGATTATTATAAGCCTTGTAAAACCTTTTGTGTATACAGAGATTTGTATCTGACATGTTTCCATTAAGCAGAATATTTAAATATGATTTGAACATGTTTCTACTGGAAAACTGTTATGATATTCAATGAGTAGGTGTAACAAGCTGTAGGAACCAAGAAATTAAGAAAAATATTGCAAGGCTGTCAAGAGTAGGCGTAGACATTTTGTACCTGCTAAACTAAAATGATGGGCCTAACATTTAAAAGAATATGCCAGTGCAGTAGTCAAGCAGGAAAGTAATTTAGATAATGATCTTTTCTCTACTATTCAATCAGGCCTAATTCTGGTTTCTCACGGGCTGCTCTGAATGCTCCAGTATTACCCACACCAAGCAGCCAAAAGGCTGGTTTTACTGATTGCTTGGGACTTTGCTTTTCACATAGAGCCAGCATGGCAGTTCTGTACCACAAACCCTCAAGTCGCTCCTCATGGAGTCATAACCTGGGGAAGACAGCATGGCTAGGTTGTTTGCTCTTAATTATTCCTGCATCCTGGAATTGCCTATTGGCATTAAAATTAGGCTAGGGACAAGACTAGTCTGCTGCTGACCCATGAATCTAGGGGCTATCATAGACGGTGTGAATCCAGCCCTCATTCAGAACTTGTGCCCCTCTCTCCACAGCAAGCCAATATAGTCAAAGTTAAGCAAAATTTTCAATAAAAAAACCCACTTTGCCCTGTAAAGACACAACTACAAATAGAATTAAAAAACTTTAATTCCATATTTACTTAAAGAAACAGAAGGGTGCTTGTGTTACGGATTTTTGCTGATGTGTTTTATTTTTTTTAATTGAAAAATTTTCAGATTAAATGAACAATAAAAATTTGACCTATAGAAAAACTAAGGACTTTAAATAGAAAGAAGTAGGTGTAGGTAAATAAAAGATTAAACTTTGCAATATTTTAATATAAGATAGTGTTTCACGATTTCAGTTTTTACTGAAACTGACCAACAAATTCCCTGATTTTTTTACTGAAGTTATTTGGTTTTTACTGATTTACACCCGTTTTTTAGTTCACTCAATTTTACCGGGTACAGTAAAATCCCTGTTAACCGGCACGAGTGGAGAATAGCTGGGGTGCCGGTAAGCTAAATGTGCCAGTTACCCAAGGCACAGGTTTCCAGCTGGACATGGTGGGGAAGGGGTGTGGTACCTGCCACATGCAGAGAAGGGGATGGTGGCCGCACAAGGGTCAGGGGAGGTTGCCTGGAACCACTGCCTGCGGGCTGCTGGGGCTCTCTGCTCTGAACCCAGGCCTGGCAGCTCCAGCTGCGGCCCTGGCCCAGGTGCTGGGGAGCTGCAAGCCCTGCCAGGAAGGGAGGCAGGAGAGCCTGGCCCTGCTCCCTGCGGGCGCTGCACCCGGCCATTCTGCATGGGCCTGCAAGGCTGGAGCCACTTTCCGGGGTCATGGGGCTCCTGCCTCTGACCATAGGCGTAGCAGGAGGTGCCAGTGCTGGTGCCAGAGTTGGGTCTCCCCCACTCCACGTCAGCTGAGCAACTCTCCCCCCAGCCCCTGGGCTGCGCCGTGCTGTGGTGCAGGCAGGTGGTGTTGGCTGCTTCCAGGGCTGCTGCAGCAGGGGCTGGGGTGAGTGGGTACAAGCTGCACCGCACCCCTCGGGACTCCATTTGTTCCTACTCACCCCAGTCCCTGCTGCAGTGGCCCCAGGAACGGCAGTCGCCAGCTGCAGAGGTAAATCAATGGGTGCAGGGCGCAGGGCAGGGCGTGTGGCTCTTGCTGTTCTGTGAGCCCTGGGAGGGCTGCACTGGGCCGTTCCTGCATGCTGGACGAGATCTGCATGCTGGTTGAGAGCAGGCTGCTGCCCGCCCCGAGCACCAGGAAGAGCCTGGTGCTGCTGCCGGCCCCAGCCTACAAAGGCAACCTGCTCTCATCCTGCATGCAGATCTGGGGGCAAGCGCCCCCACCCTAGGAATAGCCCAGTGTAGCCCCACAGCCTGCCCCCCTCCTGGGGTGCACATAGCAGCAACAGCCACCCCGCCCTGCCCTGTCCTACACCTGCTGAGTTCCCTCCGCTTTGCTCCGTCCTGCAGCCCTGGGAATGGAGGGATGGGCTGCACGCACCCTCCACCCCTTCCCTAGTCCCAGCCTTACTCTCTCCCTTCCTCACCGCCACGGGAACATATTATTTTCCCCAGTTTTTTTCTTTTCTTCCTTTTATCCTGATTTCAACCCAATTTTTATGTTTGGAAAATAAACCCTGAAAAATTCCCAATTTTTTTTTTTTTAAATAAAAACTGAAAATGTGGAACACTAAAGATAAATCTTGATGCATGAGCTACTTAAAATGGCTATTTGACTTAAGAA
This sequence comes from Alligator sinensis, assembly GCF_000455745.1. Taxonomy (NCBI): domain Eukaryota; kingdom Metazoa; phylum Chordata; order Crocodylia; family Alligatoridae; genus Alligator; species Alligator sinensis. The sequence goes on along the minus strand of NW_005842032.1, from coordinate 1,909,617 downwards.
GAATACATATTCACATTAATTAGGACCCAGTTATACTGAGATTACCTCCTCCCCCCCCCCCCACATTGATTTCTTCTGGTTTTCAATTCAAGTCAATATCAGTTAAATGTGTAAAGGCTGGGGGCATAGTCCCATTTATTCTATTAACAGAACCACATTTTGGGGCTCATTAAAGCTAGGATTTGCCAAACAAGATTTGGGCTATAAAATCCAATTAGCAATGTAAAATTCTTGGAAGGCTGCCTGGGATTTCCAGGGGTTGTCTATACTGCAGGAAAATATGTTTCAGGAATACTGAATGCATGGAATGGTTTGTGATACCATAACTTGTACTTGCAGTGATTTATCATATCCACGCATTGGCATTATTTCTGGCATAACCATTTTAGTGCCCTCTTGAGGTATCTATCCATCTAAATTCAGCAATGTTTCTGGGAGCAAGTGATTCTGAGGTTTCTTAATATGGGGAAACTTGCACTGGAGGGAATGGATTAGAAGAGCTGCCTGAACGACTTGCTGTGGAGGAGCTCTACGCTGAAGGTGCAAGATGTAGGGTACATAGGTTGCTGGTTCTGACGGTTTGAACCATTTGAATTGGTTAAAACTGGTATCAACTGATTCTGACTAGTTTGAACCTGTTCAGTGGCCATGTATAGTGGTGCACAGGGATGTACGTGCACCCCCTGAGAGTGCTGATGCACCCCCTGTCAGCCCATGTTCCCAGGCGGGGGGGGGGAAGGGGGGCAGGCAAGAGTGCCAGTGCCCCCCTCAGAGCGCCAGCTGGGGAATGCAGACACCAGGAGAAGTGGTCTCCCCACGGCCAATCATGTGCACCTGGAAGTGCCAGTGGCACGCTGCTGCCACTTGTGGGTCAGCGGAATTGGCCCCAGGGGAACCCCCCCCCAATCTGCAGGATCAGCTGTGTGGGGACCTTCCCCTGGTTGCTGACTGTCCACTGAGGGGGCAAGTGCCCCCCCCCCCCCTAACTCAGGAGGCACCAGTTGCCTGTGAACTTGTTCCAACTGGTTTGAACCTGTTTTGAAAGGTTCTGCCTGGTTTCAACCAGTTCCGAATGGTTTTGACCAATTCTGACCAGTTTTGACTAACTTGAACCTGTTCCAACTGGTTCCGGTTGGCTTGAACCCGTTCTGACTGGTTTTGAAAGATTCCAACTGGTTCTGACTGGTTTGAACCTGCTCTGATCGGTTCTGACCGGCCTGAACAGGTCCCAAGTACTTTGAACTGGTTTTGGGTGGTTTGATCCGGTTCTGACCTGTTCCGGCCAGTTTAAACCAGTTCCTACTGTTTTGAACAGTACTGACCAGTTCCACCTGGTTTGAACTGGTTCCGACAAGTTTGAGTTGGTTCCTATCAGTTGTAATAGCTTTGAACGGGTCTGATGGTTTGATCTGGGCCCTCCACTGCAGAAAGGATGTGGACAAATTGGAGTCCAGCTGAAGGCAACAAAAATGGTTCAGGGGCTGGGGGACATGACTGGTGAAGACAGGCCGAGGGATTTGGGTTTATTTAATCTGGAGAAGGAGAGACAGAGGTGACTTAATAGCAGCCTTCAACTCCCTGCAGGGTGGTTCCAAAGAGGATGGAGCTGGTCTGCTCTGTGGTGGCAGATGACAGAACAAGGAGCAACGGTCTCAAGTTGCAGCAAGGGAGGTTTAGGTTCGTCACCAGAGTTGTGAAGCCCTGCAACAGGTTACACAGGGTCCGAGACGCGGTGGAGTCTCCCTCCTTGGAGGTTCTTAAGACCAGACTGGACAGAGCCTCGAGTGGGGCGATGACCCCTCCGGTCCCGTCCAGCCTTCCTGTCTCCGATCCGATGCCGCAAAGCACCACCCGCTCCGCGATGCTGCACCGTCGCTTCCTCAAGGTATTCATTCCCACCGCCAGGCTCCCGGGTGCGACCCGCCCGCGGGATCTGGAAAGAAAACAGCCGCTTTCCCCTCGACGCTTGGAGCCCCCAGGCCTTGCGGCTTTGCATCAAGGGGCGCCGCTGCGCGGAGCCGGGGCTTTGATCAGCAAGAGTCGGGCGAGTCTCAGGCTGAGAGCTCCGCGCGGGGAGGGGCCTGTGCTGCCGGCGCCGAAGTGCAGTTTGGCAGAGGTGCGCCGGGGGCGGCGGGAATTTCGAAGGCTGCGGTGGGCGCGATGCGGCGGGGCCGCGTGGCCTGGGCGCCGCGTGGCCGGGGCCTGCCCAGAACTGGGGGAGCCGGTAAGGAGCGCGCTGCCCATCCCGCGGCGGGTGGATCGGGCCTGGGGCCCCAGCCCGGCACAGGCAGGGCACGGCCAAGGCGGGGGCAGGGGGCCCTTCCACCGCCCCGCGCGCAGCCCATGGCGTCATGCGGCAGGATTTAAACA
>NW_005842032.1:1886600-1907237 GCF_000455745.1 Alligator sinensis | reverse complement strand
AGGGGACGGGGGGTTGCCCGGAAACCGAAGGCGTCGGGGGGTGGTGCTGCGGCTGGAGGCGGTTTGCAGTTGGTCTGTTCCGGGACCCGCCTCGCCCGAGCCAAGCCGCCCGCTGCCTCCCTCGCTCCTGCGGCCGGAGCGCTGGCGACGACGGGACAGGGGCAGGGGCAAGGTGTTTTCTATGAGAGCTGGGTACCCAGCCAGCACCCTCCTACCTGCGTGTGTAGGGGTGGGACCAGGAGCTGGGATTTCCCTGTTTCTGCCTCCTGTGCCAGGATAAGCACAAACAAGCGGCGATCATGAGCTGTGCGAGGAAACGGGAGTTGCAGAAAAGAGAAAGGTGCAGAGCCTGGGGCGCTTGAGATCCGCTGAAGGGTGTCGTGGGGTTAGCCCTCTTAGCGGGGTTAAGTGTGCAGATGTGATTCGCAAGATAAACTGGGGCCTCTCAGAGTTCATTGCAACAAGAGTTGCTCTATTTTTCTATTGTTAAAAAATCAAGTGAAAATTAAGAGCTGATATTATCTGAGGGTGCCTCGAGTCTAAAATAGAGGGGGAGCCACTGATGTAGAGCAGGGGGGTTCTCAACATCTGGCCCACAGAAATTTTGTCCTGTGGGGCTCCCTGTGGCTCTGGAAATCCAGTGGTGAGAGAGCAGCGGCAATCAATACTTCCCCACTTCCCCTTCTGCCAAATTCCCAAGCCTCAGGCAGCTGGTTTGGGGCTGGGCCATGCACCCTTTCTACCCTTGTACAGCCAAATTGGGGTCAGCTGTACTCCATATTTGGAGTGGATCCTTGGGCAGGATCTGGCCAGTAGACAGATTGGGGACTGCCATTTGACCTGTGAGACAGAAAGTTTGAGCAGCACTGGTGCAAAGAACAAACAAACAGAGAATGGGACAGCCTGTCCTCGTCTGTCTTTACTGAATTCTTGCTAGTGGCAGGCAAATGAAATTGCCCTTGCTGTCAGGCCTGAGACACGCACACATTCATACCGCCCTCTTCTTACTAGGGCCTCTCAGGGGCCCCCCCTCTCATAAGGTCTCCTTCACGCATCAACAATTTGCACTGCCTTGCTCCCTCTCGGAGCGGGCCCCTTCAGCCATAGGTTTTACCTAGCACACACCTTGGGTGGCAGACGTACCATTTTTTGGGCCTCTCCCATGGCCGTCACCAGGGTAGTGGCCAGCTGATTACCTAACCGGGGCCAAGCTTGCCCTGGCTCCTCCCATGGCAACTCTGTACACACTCACATTGGGCTCCCAGCCCTCTGGTTTTCCCCTCACTGGGACTCCACATTTCCACCCCCTCTCACTGGGGCCATGGTGCTTCCTTCCCCAGTGGGGCCTCAGGTGGCTGTAGCCAGGCCTGGCCCCACCTGGGTCTTACACCCTCTTTAGGCTCAGGTGGCCATAGTACAAGTCCCCTTGTACCCAGTGTTGTGGGGGCTAGAGGTTAAGGCACCCCAACCCACCTTTCACTAGGGTGATAACTGACTTGGTATTTCCTGGGGGCTCCCACACCACTGGGAGCCCCACCAGGCCACCCACTCCTGGCAGTGTGCAGTTTTAGGTCATGTCCAGGACCAGGCTCCTGCCCTTACCTCCAAGATGTTTCATGTAACCGTTCAGCCAGGCAATGTTTCTGCAACATAGATTTGTCTCTGTTTCGAAATCCAGAAGTACTCATGGCCCCACATTGGGCTATAGTCAAGCCATACCACTCAAACCTGATTTACAGCTGAGTCACCTGCTCTCTGGCAATGTAAAGTTATGCAACTAATAACCCAAAGGGAAGGGAAAAATAAGGGTCTGTAGTGGTGGTAATAAAGAAAGAAGCAGCTTGGTTATGTTCACTGCTGTCAGCTGCTAACTGCTGGCCCTAGTAGCCCACTTGGTAATATTGGTATTGCAATAGCAGGTCCCTCTGGCCGTGTCTTAGCCTACACCCTAGTAAGAGTTACCTTCTCTTAATAATCATTCTCCATATTTATATGAATTGACATTCTCCATACTTACATGAATTGATATTTAAATTTTCTGATATATACATATAAGAAAGTATGCCCTATATTTCTGGACTCCCAAGGCAACATTATTGGCTGTTGCATTTCAGTGAACATAGGTAAAGGAACATTTTATTTCATCCTTTTGGATGAAAAATCTTCTGTTACCTTTAATGGTTGATCTTTAAACTATAATTGCTAGTTGACCTTTGGCTTTCAGTTCACTTGAACTAGCATTAAATTTGCATCCAATTACAAATAAAAAAGATGGCACTTTTTAAAACATTTTTCATTTTCAGGTGTTAATTGATTGTATAAGAATATAGAGCAAAAGTTGAGTTAACTGATTTTTATACCTCTTTTTGTAAGATGACCAAAGAAGGAAAACTGAAATGTGTTTGTTTTCAAATCTTTTTCACCCTTTTGCGTGTGCGATGTTTCCGTAGATTCACAGAAGCTCCTTCCACCCTGCAAATGAGCCATAGCTCTATCCGGTGCCCCACGCCCCAGTTGGGCAGTGCCTGGCCCAGCGTCAGCCCCGCCCTTCCCTCACCACAGGGGCATTGATCTGCCCCCCACACCCCCACTTCCCTTCTACCACAACAGACCAGCTGGACGTAGCTCTTCAAGCTGAAGGACTGTGTATCGGAAATTGGATTGGTATCGGCCCCTAAAATCTCACCCCTATCATTTTCTAAAAGTGGTGACTGAGCACATACATGTTTCATGCCCTTCCGGTGATTCGGTAAGTCACTGTCAATAGCTTATTTTGGCTCAGCATCTGATTCTCTATATCTTTGTACTTTTCTATATTCTGCATTGTATATGAAAGATACTAATTTTAAATATTTCAGTAGACCAAACAACCCAACACAGGACTTGGGGTACCAAACACTTCCTATGATGTGGTAAACAGTGCCTGCTAAAAATACTTAATAACATTTCTGTGCTGTTAATCAGTTTTATGTTTGGTACCTTTTTTTTAAAAAAAACAATATTGTATGTATCTTGACACCTAGGAATGCAGCATTCAAGAAAAGATCAACTTTGAAATCCACATGCGAGAAGGAATTTGTAAACTGCTTACAGTAAGCACTCAAAAAAATCAAATTTTGCAAGCAGTTAAAAACCTGATGGTTTGCAATGATCGTATACTTATCTACAAGGACAGAGCTCCAGAAACAAAAAGAGCCAATCACACGTGCAAATGAAGGATGGTTAGTAGAAGTCGGGAGTTTTCTATTGCAAACTGAGACTCTTGGTATTCATCCATTCAAAAAGGTCTGTGGTGGGGATTCTTGCTGCTCAGGAGCTTGTATCTCTTTTTTTAGAATATAACTTATGTATGTCGGCTTCTGTATTGGTATCAGCAGAACTAAACCACTGTAATTATAAATCTGTTTTGTTCACGTTTAATGTCATTATGGTTAGGTCTGCTTAACCGTTATAGGATTGGACAAATATAACAGTAGTAACAAATAACAACAGAATAACAGTATTCTGAGGTATAGCTGTGCATACCTTGACAGATTGTATGTTTGGGGTTTTATTTTTGGGAGTTTTGGGGGGGGGTTTTCAAAAAGGTAAATTGGTACTGTTACATTACAATTTATCCTCAGATAATTAGATCCAAATAAAATCCCAAAACTTTATCACTGCATTAATGTTCCAGTCCAAATCTTCACTTTATAATTTCGTTTAAAACTATCTTTTATTCTGTCAGAATTGAAAATTCAGATAATTTGGTTTTCAACTGGATGGTATTATGGATTTATGTATTAGCATTTAGCACGTAGCCCCCATGGGAATGTTTTGTTGATTACAGTGAATATGTCCAGAGTTGTCAGAGTGTATCTGGATGAACAACGCATGGAAAACCTTGTAAGAATATTCCTCACAAGTAAGGATGCCCTTATTTTTTTGCTTTCAGTCTTTTCCTCTAAATTTACTTTAATAGTAGAAGCACAGTGGTTAATTGGTACCCTCTGCTGGCCAATGTACTCAACTACATCCATGTAATCAAAGTATACAACTCCATTAACGTGAAGAAAAATCAGCTTTGTTGAAACCATCCTCCAATTTTAACTCCTGAGGGAGCTAAAGCATAAAAAGCTTATTTGCATAATGTTTCTCTGCAGAGTGGAATAGAACTTGTATGCAGTATTGAGAAGAGTGGTACAGAGTTACTATTTCTCTCAGATTATTGTTTTAATGAAGTATTCTATATCAGCTTGGTGCAGAAACTCTACAAATATGTGCTTAGCTCTAATGAATTGTATCTATAGCAACAAACTTCTGTTAACACTCCACATATAGAAATGTTGTTGTTTTTTATTGGGGGGTAAGCTAGTTAAGGAGATAATTTTATTTACGCTTAGATCTACCATCATCATAAATGCTAATTTTTAAAATTAGCACTTTTGCACTTAGCTAGAAATTCTAATTCAATTTTAATTTGGACAAGTGATAGGAGAAATTGCATGTGGATATGGAACATGCTACTGTTTGTTCTCTCTAGAGGTTGTATTCATTTAATTTTCTTTCACTTTATTGGTCTGGAATTCTCACAAGATCTCAGTTTACATAAATAAATTGAAATATTGAAAATTTAACATAATGACTTCTATTAGTTGAAGAAGCAATAGTCATCCCTTATGTCTAATAACAGAAGTGCGAAAGTTAATTGTAGTGGCTCCCCCTGTGTGTATGCTTGATTTTTCTGGAGTTGTTAAATGCAGCAGAGAGAGAATCTATACTTTCAAAAATATTACCTTGAAAACTTATCTAAGTTAATGGATCTTCCTTCAAGAATATGTAGAATCTAACTACTTTATCTGAGGACCTCTAAATCCAATGGTAGCCAAAGTTATCTTTAAAGGAAGGCATTTGAATTGAACATATATTAAACCTATTTTTGAAAAAAACCTACTGATTTTCAAAGGGTTGTTTTTTAGAAATAAAGATACATTTTCCCTAACATTTCTGTGTTGTTTTTCTTTTTGAGCAGGAATTCAGTTGTTCACCATAAATAGCATGCAGTGTGCAAAGGAAGGGTTGCCATATCAGGTACACAATGGTATAATCTTTATATTATATTATGAAAATAAAGAAAAAGCCGAATAAATTGACTTAAAACCTTTCTGGCTTTACAGCATGTATCATATCAGTATAGCATCTCTGACCTTACCAAATTGGGCCAGGTGTCTGAAAGTACCTAGGTAACTTAGAGACATAAATCTGATTGACTTTCAATAGCAGTGTGCTCCAGTGTCATTTTAGCTACATTTGACAGTTCTGCCCACTATCTTGATATTGCTTTGAAGGTCTTTCCTATTAGGAAATAATTTCATATATATCTTATTAAATACTCTACATGTTAAAAGGCAAATTTTTTAAATATTTGGAATACTTTTTAAAATGCCTAAGTTACTTTGAAACTTCATAGGATTTATGTTACTTATATATTTATGTTTTACTCTTGCTCTTGACCCCTTATGACCCATCTTCTACAGCAGAGGTGGCCAACTTGTGCCATAAGCAGAAAGCAGAGCGGCAATTGGGCAGGGAGCACAGCGTGTGGAGCAGAAAGCAGAGCAGCTGATCAGGCAGGGAAGATAGGGTGGGGAGCAGAAAGGAAAAGAGCTGATTGGGTAGGATGCAGAAAGCAGAGGAACAGATGATGTAAGAGAGTGGGATCAAACTGGCTCTGCGGGGAGAGGAGGGGTGAATTTGTGGCATGCTTGTCAAAATGTTTTGGTCCCACTGTTGTATAGGATCCAGAAGATGTAATTGGTTGATAATGCCCACTCTAGCCCCATACGTCTTGGTCAGCGTTTGGGCAATTATTTGGGCTGGAGGGCAAGCTAGAGAATTTTAGTGTGCTATTGTGTGCCAGGTGAGCCACCCCCCTGCCTCCACCGCACTGGGACAACACCCTCTTGTCTCTCCTCACACGCCCTGCAACAGTGCACCAAAACTCCCCAAGTGGCCCCCCACAGGCAGGGTGCTCTTAGCTGGGTGGATGGGATGGGGCCACAGGTGGGTGGGGAGCAGTGTCTAGAAAAGGGATGGGTGATCTGAAAGTGGAGAACACACAGTGGTTGTGCATGGGGGGGTGCATGTGCACCCCCTGAGAGCACCAGTGCACCCACTGACAGGCCGCGTTTGCTGGTTAGGTGACGGGCGCGGGGGCACGCGGGAGCGCTGGTGCCCCCCCGCCACAAGTGCCAGCTGGGGAGTGGGAGCACTACAGCTGCTTTGCATTCAGCTGTGGGAGACCCCCCTGTCGATGAGATTGGCTGCGGGGGGGATCCCCCCCCAGTGACTGACTAGTCACGTGCCCCCCCTGACTAAGGTGACACCAGTCGGCCACAGGAACACATACTCCTGGGAGACTGCGACAAATTTCAAGAGCATTTGTAAGAGGAAGGAATGGGGGAAAAAGGAGAGAAGGGGAAATATAAATGAAGGAATATAAAAAATGAAGGACTTAAAAAAGGGGATGTGATGCACAAAATTGAATCATAGCTAGCACAGATAACAATGGTGGTGACGTTGCATTAGCACAGATTTTAGTTTATCTGGGAACCTCAACAGCCTGGTTATTGGTTTCAGCAGAGATTAGCAATCCAAGTTATCACAGTTTTGCTGCTACTGTTATTCGTATTAGATTAAACAGGCGTAGGTCTTCCATTTTATGCCACAGTTACATCTTCATTTTCCACATCCATTCCTAGTAAAATCTGTAGGATCGTATGACATTGGTAATTCTCATTTCTATAACATTGGGTTGTCATAGCACAAGGTTTTGCCTTCATTTGTCTACAACCAAATGATGCTTTTTAATTTTTTTCAGATAGTTTGAGCACAATAAAGGAAACTCTAAGGAAATGCAAACATTAGATTCCAAATGTAATGTAATTCCAAGTGCTGTAAATATGTATGAGTCTTTCTGAAACCAGAAGTTCATGCACCTAAAACATTTTTAAACTCCTTCATTCTAGGTTTTTGTTAAGCAAGTTTTTGTACCAGTTGGGCCATCTGCATCAACTTAATATTACAACTCGAGTTCCCTTTTACTGTATGGCTGATGATGGTAACAGTGCAGATCTTTTACGAATCAACAGTGTTTTTTAAGACATTGTTAAAGGATCAATAAAAACAGAAAGCAAGGTTTTTCTTATAGCAGGGATCATTTAAAAGTTAGTTAAGGGTGTGGGGAGGTCTGACACGACTGACTTTTTGTGATGAAAGTGTGACATCTGCTGTTTTTCCATCACCTAGTATTAATGGAATTCTTTAATGATTTTGTCTGGCTGCTAGGGTACTCATGCTGTGCACTCATTAGTCTGGCAGCATTATTTCAAGCGTGGAGTTGGGAAGTACATTCCTTATCCATAAATTTTCTTGCTCTAATTTTCACACATTGAACCCCCACTTGTGTGAAAACATTACATAATTTATGCATTTTACCTCTTACTCTGAAAGGAGACAATAAATTAAATGTTGATCAATAAGCATAACTGTAATTTAAAGTTTTCTGTTTTATAAAGTTCTAATAAATAAAATGTCAAAAGGAATCATTGGATTTAAAATTGATTGATTATAGTACATGAATGTATCCAATTTAAATATCCAATTTAAGTCCACATGGATTTACAGCTAATTGTAACTGAAATTAAGATATGTGAAAATTGATCTACATTTTTGATAAATTCTAGCTGAAGGATGGACTGAAACTGATTTACTAGTATTATATTAAAATTGTTCAAGTAATTAAGTATTTATATCCCGATGACTCTTTCAGATGAAGTTGAAAATTTTTCATTTTGCCTGATTTCAAAAGAAGCAAACAAAAGAAACCTTTAATCTAACACTTGTAATTGTTAGCTGTCATTCACAACTTGCTATGTACAAAACTGTGAAAAGATTCCTATTAAAACTTCTTATTTTCACATTTATACCATTGAGAACTTTTAGGGCTTAACTATTCTGTTCTTGGTCTTTGATCATAGGTGAATATTTCTAAGTCTGAGAGATTTTATAGCTGTTTGGGTTAACCGTGGACAAAAATACTTTCTCTATTTTAAAAACTTTCAGCTATTTGTAGATGTAGCTACGACTAGAGTAAATGAATAAATGAAACTCAAAATAAAAGGCAGTTTCTGAAATTGGATTGGATTGAAGTATTTGGTATTGATTTTAGGAAGCTGCAGCCATCTAAAATGGTGATATATTGCCCAAGGTATTGGTCACCCACTGTAAAAAATTCAGAGGTCTCATGTCTATAATTAAAATGAATGAGCTAGGAAGCTCTGTGTTTGAAATAGCTTAATACAGTGCTACTTTTCATAGTAGAACTATACCTTAACCTTTTCTAAACACAGACTTTGTTGAATGTGATACAGGTCCTGAAACAGGAGTGACTATTTTATACAGTTGTTCAAATATAACCCCCCAAATGTGCAGCCTTGGATGAAAAATCCTTCTGGGAATACATGACTAATGGGATTTGTTGCAGAACTATCAGTATTAATTGCCTCTAAGCAAATTATCTATGCCTTTTTTTCTGTATTCCATATGTGGAGACCAGCTTCACAGCTAGAAAAGTTCCTGTATGAAAAACTAAGTTTGAAGATTTTTACTGTGTGCTGTTCACTGCTGCCATCCTATGCCACTTAATATATTGCAGGCTTTTCAGAAAGCTGTTGATTGTACTTTAGAATCCAACTTTCTTAAAATTATAAAGTTATTGTCATATGACCTTTGAAGAATAAGCTGTAAGTAATAGCGCTAAAGCCTGCGGTGTCAAAGTTGAAGATGTGTAATTGAATATTGTACTGATTGTGTAGATAAACTAAGATGTTTGTTTAAAGAAATACCAGCTCCATTAGTAGTTAATATCATGAGTGACTTAAAAGACTAAGGGAAGCTTAATTGCTTTAATGTGCTGTTATGATATTGAAATAAATCTTTCCCCTTACCAAAAAAATTATGAAAGTAATCTTTATGCCTGCTGAGGTGATAACCTTGGTATATGATTACAAATGGTATTTGCTAAGTGTCTGACAAAACAAGAATAAGTATTTGTCATGCAAAGATCTCTAATGTGTGCTCCCTTGCTCTCTCTCTCTCAAAATATGGGGGTTTCTTTCTGGCAGCAAGCCAAGAAGCTCCCAGTGCAAACCCACAAAGCTTTTACTTAAGTCTTTTCTTTATAATAGACTTCACTATCACACAGTTTCATGTTACAGCAGCCATTCTGAAATATTATTCCAGATACTCCTATATAAAATGATAAACTATCCTGGAATAAAGAGCATTCTAAAAGAAAGTGACCCTTTATATTGGACTAGGTAAACTAGGAAGTTTCCTTTGGCTTAACTCTAGTGATTGCATTAGTTATGTTATTTTATTGGACAGAATGGTAGGTTCAATTTTGCTCCAGAAACAGATGAACAGGAAAACAGACCAGAAATAATCTATATTAGTTGGACCACACATCTACAGTGTCTCTTGTAACTTAGTTTTTTTCTTTTCTTTGTAGATATCCAAGTACCATTAATGTGGAAAGACTCTGATCACTTCAACAATAAAGAAAGTATGTAAGAATTTAGCTGTTTTTTTCTTTTCAAATATATGCAAGCAATGTTTGTCAAAAGGTTATACAGGGCGTGTACCTTAGACTTGTGTTTTCAGTCATTCTTTTGCAGGAATCATTCAGAAGCATATATCATCTTGTTTTTAACTGTACTACTGCATAGTAACCCTTACCGTGAAGTTGATAGTGGTAGCAGTTTGAGAGAGCTTATGACTAGTTGTATTCAGTGGAACTGTTGTCACTGTGGAAGGATTCCTGTGGAGAAGCATAGATGTAATTGAATTGAATGAGACTCTGACTGCTGTAGATGGAGGTTGGAGGGACTAGAATGAGAGATACAAACTCCAGAGGAAGAAATAGAAAAGTGCCACCACTAATTGGACTAATAGCAGAGAAATGTCTTGTTAAACATATTTTTTTGTTTTTATGTTAAACGTATTTTTTGCCTGCATCTGAAAGAGACTTTACAGGGAGATCTCTTGGCAGAGAGAAATTAAAATGAAAGTTTTGTCTGGTACCAAGTGGATTATTGGAGAGTCTTGAAATACATGCACTTTGCTCTATCATGGAAATTAACCCTAAAGTTGTTCTAGCTATCACCTGGCATAGATTTCACTTTGATTTTTGGGCAGGTCAAAGGGGCTAAGCATGGCAAAATACTCCAATCCTATATGTAATGTATTCATAATACAATATAACCTTTGGTAATTAGATATTTTACTTTTAAATATTCAAGGCTAGTGAGCAGAATTACTTTTTTTTACCAAAGGTTTTGAAAGTAGTAGCAAACATAGATGGTTACTAAAAGGAACACTTGAGCAGAGGTTGAAATTAATTTTTCCCTATGCAAATGTTGCTCTATTGATGCAGCAGCTTTGGTAGTTTGCCTCCTGTAACACTCTGGAATGTATAATTTATGACTACTTGAATTTTATGATGCCATGTTAAGAGAGTCAAGTGAAATTTCAGTGAAACTCATTTCAGCTTTTGTTTGCCAGAAACATTTCACATTGTGATATGTAATATCTCTGCTTAAACATTTCTCTGGTTGTTCCTAGGATCACAGCGCTATGCAATTTTTGCTTATTCAAATGGGAGCTAAGGTTTTTGATACAGATGTGGCTATTGAGGATAAAGCAGTAACTGATATCTGTTTTGAAAATGTAACCATGTTGTGAATATCAGTTTTTGAATGATGAAGATGTTAGTTTGTGTTATGAAAGAAGCCCTGGTAGGATGTGCACATGGGATCCAATCTAATGTCCCTTAAGTTTAATCTAAGTCCTTGTGTTGATTTCAGTGAGTAATGGGTCCTTTTTTCCCCAGATTCCTTGAGTATATAATGACTCTTTTTTTAACTAGATCACTTGACATATATGTCTTTTCCTTTGTGTCATTTTGGAGTATTTTGTAATTTAAAACACAGGGCAGTTAAGAAGAGGGAGTCAGATTTAATGCATGAACACTGAAAGTAATTTGCAGAACAACAGTTAGATGATAAACATTGATTCCATCAATAGATCAGGATCCCATAACTCATCTGCCTCATGGCACTCTAGATTATCTTCCTCATTTTTACCTTTTGATACATTTTTTTGTGATCCTCCGTCCCTCAGGCTTAAGGGAACTGGACAGAATGCTGTTCACTGTCTGTTAAAGGTGACCTGCAAAAGAGGGGAAAATGTAGGTGTAGGCCTTTTCAGCCTCTTTATAATGTATAAATAAGGCCTGAGAAGCACTTATCCACATTTCCTGCTTGTTTAGATATTAAAAATTTGGCTTATATTTTTTCTGGAAGATTCTTGTAAAAACAAATTCAAGAGCTGGTAAACTGGGCAGCCAAAAGGGGAAGGAATTTCTAAAATGACTTGAAAAACATCTTTGCCACCTGTTCAAATAAATATACAGAATAAAGATTGAATTCCACCACTTAAATGACATGAGAACAGATAATACAGATCCCTGATAAGGCCTGTAGCAAAGTCAGAGATCTGGCTGATTTGTCAAGGGCTCAAGATTTTATGAAAATACTTGTCTTCTTTATAAAGCATATGACCTATTTATAAAACGATTTTATCATTTCAAACCAACTTCTTAGTTGAGCAATGGTTGACAAACAACTTGAAATAGTTCTCCAATCCATTCAACTGCTGTTGCTACAGATAAAGCTAGACTGGAGAACACTAGGTTGTTGGAGAATTAATTCAGAATCACTGTTCATGTGTAAAAATCTAGGATGTCTTAAACCACTGAATTTATTTTGCTATACCTATTTTTATTTTTAGTGATTATTCAATTCACTTTCTATCAACATAGACTCTATATAGCTGTCACACACAGTGCTATTTTTTTATATGAAACTTTCTAATGAATAACAATAATAGTGTTGCTTTTTTAGCATTTGGAGTATTTTCTTTTTATGCCTTAGATACAGGGTTGGGCAAAATATGGTCCTCAGGCCAGATCCAACCCTCCAACTGATTGTATCCGGCCTGTGGGCGAGTCGCCACCATGGGGTCTGGCCTGGGGGTAGCCAGAGGCTCTGGCTGCCATGTAGTGTCAGATAGGCAGGATGGCTTTTGCTCCGTGCTGATACGGTGGCATCAGCTGTGGACCTGGGTGGGTACCGCAATCCCTACCTGCGTGGCACGTCTACAGCTGATGGTGGTACCTACCTGGGGCTGCTTCTGCTGCTTTGGGTGGTTGGTGGTATAAGCTGTGGATGAAGCTGGCAAGTTCTAGATGGGGATTGGGATTGGGGTGTGCTATAGCTCTGAGTAGGAGGGGGTGGGGGAGAGGGTAAGGGAAGGAGAGAGAGAGAGGATTAGGGCATGCTGCATCTCTGGGTAGGCGGAGAGAGAGAGAGAGAGGATCAGGGCATGTTACCTCTGGGGGTGGGGGGTGGGAAGAGAGGATTAGGGTGTGCTATAGCTCCAGGGAGGAAGGGAGGAGGAAAGAGGGATGGGGATGGGGCATGCTGTAGTTTCAGGGAGAGGGGGACAGAGGGAGAGAAAAAAATTGGAGCTTGCTACAGCTCTGGGAGGGAGGGAGGGAGGGAGGCATGGGGAGGGAGAGAGAGAGGTGTGGCCCTCAAAGACACCAAAACTGATTGAGTGTCCTTCCAGCCAAACTAAGTGCCCACCACTGCCCTAGAATCTAATCTCAAGAGTTTCAGCAGTGGAAACTTAAAACTGAACATTTGTAATGTGCCTCTCACAAAAAAAACCAAACTTGACATTGGATTAATCAAGCGTATTTGCCATTAAAGCCAGTGGACTCAATATCAGGGAAATTGCTACTTGTCCATACCATTTTGTGGGCTTTAACCCAACCATGTAACCCAAATACATGCATGTTCTGCAACAAACTACCTATTAAATCCACATAAAACCTTTTCTGTAGCACTTATTTAATTCTTTACAACCTTCATACAAACTTATGCTTCAAAAAGATCAAGTGCTTATTCTTTATTGCTGCACCTGTGGTGGCATTTGTACCTGAAATCTGAGGTCACACTTAAGGTTTTGATGTTTCACCTTGAGGACAGAAGCAATTAATGAGTGCTTGGTGGGAAGGGACACAGGGTAAGGTATGGGCTGTGGATGCCATGAGTGACAAGTGGTGCTTGCAGTTGAGGAGGCAGTGTTTCTGTAGTAGCACAATGAGGAAAACATGATCTAATGTCTTTAAAACCGTTTAAATTAATTTGGGACTATGACCACCATATATGTATTGTATAATTATTGTACAGCATCACTACAGGGCATATTTATGAACCACCTCCGGTGGCAGTCTAGTCCAAATCTTGGGGACTCGGACAGTAAAGAAGTTCTTCCTTATGTCCAGCCTGAAATGGTCATGGAGGAGTTTGTGACCATATGACCTTGTCATCCCTTGGGGCGCTCTGGTGAACAGATGTTCCCCCAGATCCTGGTAAGCACCCCTGATGAACTTATATGTGGCAACCAGATCACCCCTGAGCCTGTGCTTTTCCAGGCTGAAGAGTCCCAGGGCTGTCAACCTCTCTTCATAAGGTCTACTTTCCTGACCTCTGATCATGCACATGGTTCTCCTCTGCACCCTCTCAAGCTTCTTCACATCCTTTTTGAATTGTGGAGCCCAAAACTGGATGCAGTATTCTAGCTGTGGCTTCACCAAGGCCAAGTACAATGGGAGGATGAGTCCTGGGATTTACTTGAGAAGCATCTGTGGATGCAAGCAAGCATTTTGCTTGCTTTACTAGCAGCAATATCACATTGCAGACTCATGTTCATCTTGTGGTCAGTCATGACATAATGGGGCTCACTGAAACTTGGTGGGACCCTACGCATGACTGGGCCGTAAACATCAAGGGCTATAGGCTGTACAGGAGAGATAGAATAGGGAGGAAAGGTGGGGGTGTGGCGCTCTACATCAAAGAGCAATACACATCCTCAACAAACAGCACTGGGTCAGAGGAGGGGCAGACTGAAGTGCTCTGGGTCCGAATACAAGGGGGTCGGGGGGAAAGGAACTTAACGGTGGGGGTTTACTACAGGCCATCCCAACCAGGGAGAAGAGCTGGACCAGGAATTCTCAGGTCAGCTCACGGAGGCAGTTAAGTCAAGGGACATGGTCATCATGGGTGACCTAAACTATCCGGACATCTGCTGGGAAGAGCAGTCAGCCAGGTCTGACTGCTCATGTAGGTTCCTAGCCAAGTTACAGGACCCCCAGCTAACCCAGGAGGTGCACAGTCTCACCAGGGGAAATGCCTTGTTGGACCTGGTCCTGGCCACGGGAGACGACCTGGTGAGTGGACTGCGGGTTCTCGACCATCTGGGCAATAGTGATCATCGCCTACTGGAATTCACCATCCAGCGCAGTGTCAAAGGCCTGCAGCAAGGCAACAGCCCTAGACTTCAGGAGGGCAGATTTCAGTGAGGTAAGGAGACTAGTCGGGGAGGCACTGAGGTCCCGGAGGGGAGGGGAGTTGGGAGTCCAAGAAGAGTGGTCATTCCTTAAGGAGACGATCCTCCAAGCTCAAAGGGCGACAATCCCAACGTGGATCAAAGGGGGCAAGAGTGCTCAAAAAGCCCCCGTGGCTCACCAAAAGCATCCAGGAACATCTCAAAGCTAAAAAGGAGGCATACACCCAATAGAAGGGAGGGCCATCACCAAGGAGGACTATGCCTCCATTTCTCAAGACTGTAAAGGGGCTGTTAGGAAGGCTAAGGCAGAGATGGAACTGGGACTAGCGACCTGGATCAAGGATAACAAGAAGTCCTTTTTTAAATACATAGGGGTTAAAAAGAAGGTACCAGGTAACGTAGGGCCTCTGCAGGACAAGCTAGGAAATCTGGTGATTACACCAGATGACAAAACTAACCTCTTTAACAATTTCTTTGCCTCCATTTTTTTGAGCAGGGACCAGGGCATCCTCCCCACTGGGATCCCCGATGGACCCAGGGGAGGTGCTGCCAGGCCCAAGGTCACTGAGAACCTAGTCAGAGAACTTCTGGTGGGACTAGACGTGTTCAAATCAGCAGGTCCTGATGATCTCCACCCCAGAGTGCTGAGGGAATTAGCAGAGGTCATTGTGGGACCCCTGGCACAGCTTTACGAGCACTCATGGTGCTCTGGTGAGGTGCCAGAGGACTGGAAAAGGGCCAATGTGGTCCCCATTTTTTAAAAAGGGAGGAAGGAGTACCCAGGATACTACAGGCCCATTAGACTTACCTCAGTCCTAGGGAAGCTGTTTGAGAAAATTATCCAGGAGCACATCTGCGAGGGACCAGCAGGGGTGATCATGCTTAGAGGTTCATTCGAGGCAGGTCCTGTCAGACCAACCTGGTGGCCTTTTACAACCAAGTCACAAAATCCTTGGACACGTGTCATGGTGGACGTAGTCTTTCTGGACTTTAAGAAGGCCTTTGACACTGTCTCTCACCCCATACTCATTAAGAAATTAGGCGACTGTGGCATCAATGCCTATACAGTCAGATGGGTCACAGATTGGCTGGAGGGCCACAGCCAGAGTGGTGGTGGATGGGTTTTTTTCAACCTGGAGAGATTTGGACAGTGGGGTCCCCCAGGGCTCGGTCCTCGGGCCTACACTGTTCAACATCTTCATCAGCAACTTGGACGAGGGGGTGAAAAGCACCTTGTTCAAATTTGCGGATGATACTAAGATCTGGGCAGAAGTGGACACGCTGCAGGAAAGGGACAGGCTACAACTAGATCTGGACAGGTTACAGGGGTGGGTGGATGAGAACTGGATGGGTTTCAATACAGACAACTGCAAGGTACTGCACCTGGGAAGAACCAGCAGCATACCTATAGGCTGGGGAACTCCCTTCTCATCAGCACAGAGGCAGAAAAGGATCTTGAAATTATTATTGATTCCAAAATGAACATGGGCCGCCAGTGTGGGGACGTGGTCAGGAAGGCTAACTGCATCTTGTCATGCATCCACAGATGCATCATGAGGAGGGCCAAGGAGGTGATCCTTCCCCTCTATGCGACACTGGTCAGGCCACAGTTGGAGTACTGCATCCAGTTCTGGGCGCTGCACTTCAGGAGGGATGTGGGCAGCATCGAGAGGGTCCAGAGGAGGGCCACTCGCATGATCAGAGGGCAGCAAGGCAGACCCTACAAGGGAAGGCTATGGGGCCTGAACCTGTTCAGCCTCCACAAGAGAAGACCGAGAGGGGATCTGGTGGCCTTCTACAAACTGGCCAAGGGGGACCACCAGGTTATAGGAGAGTCCCTGTTCCTCCGAGCCCTAACAGGAGTAACAAGGAATAATGGCCATAAGTTGACTGAGAGTAGATTCAGGCTAGATATTAGGAGGCATGACTTCACAGTTAGAGCAGCTAGGATCTGGAACCAACTTCCAAGGGAAGTGGTGCTCTCTCCTACCCTGGGGGTCTTCAAAAGGCTGGATAATCACCTAGCTGGGGTCATGTGACCCCAACATTCTTTCCTGCCCATGGCAGGGGGTCGGACTTGATGATCTACTTAGGTCCCTTCCGACCCTACCAACTATGAAACTATGACCCCCAAGTCCCTTTCATCTGTAGCGCTAGCCAGAGTAGCACTGCCGAGCCTATAAGAATGATGCAGGTTTTTCTTCCAAAGGTGGAGAACCTTGCATTTTTCAGTGTTAAACACCATCAGGTTCTCGTCCGCCCATTTCCTGAGCCTGTCAAGGTCAGCCTGGATCACTCTCCTGTCTTCAGGTGTGGATGCTTTACCCCAGGGTTTGGTGTCATCAGCAAACTTGGCCAGTCTGCTTCTGATACCAATGTCCACACGGGTTTGAATGCCTTAACAGTATATCTCCATAACACACTCAAGTTTCATCTTTGGATTTCTTATGTTTATCATGTGTGTTTTCTGGTCTTTGATTTTGTTCTTACATATGACTTTTATTTTGGAAAGTAATGGAATTTTCTGTCTTGGTCATCAAGATATGTTGTTGGATACAAATCTGAGTAAGAGAATACCTTTGCTATACACTCAGCTAGTTTACAGATGTTCTGAAAAACTTGTTTTTCAGAAGCAGGACCTGACTTCCAGCTGAAGATTGAAGTATATAGTTGCTGTATGGATGAGTCTTCATCTGTAACAAACACTCCTAAAAAGCTAGCCAAGAAACTCAAAACATCAATTGGCAAAGTTACTGGGAAGAAATTCAAATCTCTGCCAGAAGACAACTCTGAATCCTTTTTGTTCACTGACCCACGCATACTGTAAGTTAATATTTTTCTTGATTTTTTTTTAAATTTGTTGTTGTATAAGCTATCTTGTAAACCTTTAGGCATTTACCAAGAAATAAGTATTTCTGTACTTGTCTGTGTAAAATAAAATTTGCATTTTAAATGATAAATCAGAATGTAGGCATGAATTCAGACTATGTGCTCCAGCCTTGAGGCCTGATTCTGTTTTTAAAAATATGAGCATGTTTCCTCCCATAGCCAAAACACAGTTCAAAGCTGTATAATAATTAACATATGCATGAAAATGAATATTCAGCTTGTAGTATAACCAGCAAATGGCTCATAATAGCGGATGAGTATTCTGGCTGAAGTTTTTAACTCTAGGGTTTTTAAGTAAGGCTCTCAAATATGCTTTTAGGTACCAAAATAGAAGTGGCCTTTTATTTTTTGTGTGTGGAATTTCATGGTATTATGCTTCTATTGATTGCAATGGGATTTATGGATGAGAAGCTGTTAGAAACTTTAATAGTTTTAATATTAACACTTGCAGTTATAGTTTTTTAAAAAATGATTTATATAGCAGACTTGTAAGAAGACTATAATCTAATAGTCCCTCTGATGTGGACCTTTCACATTATATAGGACTGTTCTTCCTGAATGTGTGCTTTATTTAACATACTGTCAGTTCTGTGATGAAACTTATGCATCTTTCCTTGATAGACTGATTCTTAGTTATGCTGTTCTTACTACTAGGTTACATGTGCACATAGACATCATTGACAGCAAATCTGTAGGGTGACCCCACTACTATTTCAGTTCTTGAGTTCTCATTATCAGAAATGAGACAATTTTTATTTGAGCTATTATTCAACTGTCTGGAACCCCTACTGAAACAGCAAGCTAGCACTTATCTCACATTTATTTTAAGGACAGTAGTGGATAAGATGATAAAAAGGTATAGTAATGTTCTGGGGACTTGAGGGTAGGATTGGGCCCCTTAATCTCCTGGAGCACATGCTCAACTTCCCCAGCTTACAGAGAGGTGCAGGGAAATTCACAGTTCCCTGCTTGTGGAGACCTACCCCAGAATCTCAAGGGCACATCTCTAAAACCAGGGAACACCCACATGGATCCCTGCATGTAGGCATTGAACCTGGGGAGTCTCTGGTGCCCCACACCTTTGCGCTGGGACCTACGTGATTCTGTGCCTTCACACTGGGACCCATGCTGAACCACGCTACATGGACCAACATAAGTCCCAATGTAGAGTGGCTCAGGAGCCAGGGAATTCCTGGTTCCCCATACCTCTGCACTGAGACCTATACTGACCTATGCCTCTTTGTGAAACATGGGCCAGCACTAGTTCCAGCAAGGAGGTGTGGGGGGAATTCTCCAACTCTCATGCCAAGCCACTCCACAACCTGTGCTGACTTGTGCATCTGCATGAAGCAGAGGCCCACATGTACTAACAAGGAGCCATGGACACTGCCCTGTGCCTCTGTGTCAGCATCAGCGCTGACCCATGCCTCTGAGTCAGCACAGGACCCAGCCTGGGCCCCAGCATGGAGGAAAGGGGAGCCAGGAATTCCCTAGCAGAGACATGGATTAGTGCACATTCTTGTGTGGAGGTATGGGATGCTGGGGGTTCCCTGGCTTCTGTGCCACCTTGGCGGGACCCGTGCTGGGACTTTTGCCTTCATGTGAGGCATGGGTTGGTGCAGGACCTAAAGGAGGTCCTAGCAAGGAGGCGTGAGGCAGCAAGAGATATGGGGACTCCATGAGTATGGTGAATACTTTCCCAATAAAGCAGATTAACTGTGGTGGGAGTGTTTCTGTTTCTGTCCTGAGAGGTTCTCTTTCCTATCTGGTTCTGTGGGAGGAAAGATTCTGGGTTAAGGGAAAGGGGCGGGATGGAGGGTTGTAGAAAAAAAATCAATACTTGTTTAAACTCTTATTTCAGGACTTGAATATTTAAATTTATTTAAGTAACACTGATCTTATACACCTATCCTGAGGTCCTGTTATTAACTTTCTTCTCAAGTACTGTAACTTTGAGCAATTAAGTGTTACTATGGCTCAGGTGCTACTTGCAAAATTGAATTTATATTTTCTGTTCTATTAACAACTTGACATTAACAGATCAGCTTCTTTAAACCCTATCCACCCCTCTTCACTTCTGTCCCATTACTAGTTAAAAACCTAATAATAATTTGAACAAAATTTAAAATTATTTAAATAATCTCCACCAAAACCTTTTTTATTGAATGGTCATGTATTAAATTTTGTTTGTGCTATCTTTTGCTGTATATCATGAAACAAATTTGAATAGGGTTAATTGATATCACTGATATATTTAACAATAACTTTTCTATGTCAGGGACAAATGTTTTTTAAAAGCAGGACTGAATAACTTTTGGAGAGCCCATCTTGAGTTCCTATTTTTATTTAGCTTATCTTAATGTGGGTACTTCTTGGATATTTACATCTGTGTACTCTTTGCACCTTGAAAGAACTATAAAATAAGAACCAAACCAAAAAATTGTAGTATCTAATGCAAAAAATTATTTAAAACACAGTCCAAACAAGAACTTCTCAGCCTATACTTGTTCTTTGTAAACTTCAGCTGTCTAGGCCTCTTTTACCTCCAAAGCTCACATATATTTTAGCTCTTATCTCAAAAATCATATAAACTGCCAGACATATTTAGTCTCAACTTCTAAGCTTCCATGTTTTGTCAGTGTGCTTTGTCAGCTCATTTGATGAGCTTTAGTTAAAGTGCCCCAGAGGCTATTTTTAAACCCACAGGGGCTTATACATGTGACTGCGGCAATGCTAGAGCATTCTAACTAGAACGTATCAGAGCATGTGTATAGACATCCTAAGTGCTTTTCTTGCACTCTTAGAGCACATCCATGTGAGTGTGCACATGCCTCTTGCAGTGTCTCAAACTCTTTGAGACTCTGCAAGATGCACACTGGAAACAAAAAAATGTTCCCCATGGTACAAATTTGCAGCATGGGCTCAAAATCCAATACCTGGAGATCCAAGTATCTAAAAATACTCTGGGGGGGGCGGGAAAAGTGGGGCAGGGCATAGTCCCAGACCATGCCCTGAGGCAACCAGAGCTTCGGTCCTTCACAGAGATGCTCTGGTAGCCAGAGCATCTCTATGGCTGGCCCTTGCCCCGGTGCTGAAGCACTGTGCCTGCCTGTGCAGGCTGCAGGGACCTGGATCCAGGCTCTGTGCTAAGTAAGTAGCGGGTGGAGGAACTGGAGGGGGGGAGGGGACCATAGGGGGGCTCCGCCTAGCCCCAGCCCCCCCTCACTCCCAATA
>NW_005842032.1:1885296-1886583 GCF_000455745.1 Alligator sinensis | reverse complement strand
CTGGCAGGGCCACATTGCACAGCCCCCCTGCATAGCGGGGGGCAGCAGGGCTCAGCCCCGACTGCCTGGCACCCATGTTGCTGCATCGCACAGGTGCAGCCCAAATTGGCAGGGCACCATGTGGTGCCTCACACTGTCTGGCAGTTTGGGGCCGCTCAGGCTGAGTGGTGCTGAACCCTGGGTGACAACTGCGGCATCCCCGAGTGGTCTGACAGCACGTGGTACTCTGCCAAGCCTGGCCACACCTGTACAATGTGGCAGTGGCCGTGCGGGTGCCAGGCAACCAGGGCTGAGCTCTGCTGCCCAGTGCTGTGCGGGAAGGGGCGGGGGGGTTGTGCCACAAGGCCCTGAGCACCCCAATCGCTGCTGCTGCTGCTACTGCTGGTAAACTGCGGGTGGTGTTTGAGGCTGGAGCCTGGCAGGGGTGTGATCAGGAGGCTGGAGCTGAGCAGGGGAAATGCCTCAATCATCTCTAGCCTCCCAATCACTCCCCTCCTTTTCTCCAGTTCCCTGCTCCTTCCATGGCTCATCTCTAGCTCCCTGCTCATTCCGTTGCTCGTCTCCAGCCCCCTGCTTGATCCCCTGCTTGTCTCAAGCCCTGTGCTTGTTCCCCTGTTCGTCTCCTGCTCCCTGAGGGCTGGTACTCCAGACTCCCTTCCTCCCCTGCTGGTCCCCAGCCCCTTGCTTGTCCCTCCCCCCTCATTTCCAGCCTCCTGCTTGCTACCCCACTGGTCTTCAGCCCCTGGCTCATTCCCTTGCTTTTCTCCAGCCTCAGGGGCTGGAGAGGAGCAGGGGAATAAGCTGAGGACCGGAGAGGAGCAGGGGAATGAGCAGGAGGCTAGACAAGGTAGGGGAGCAGCAGGGGGCTGGGATCAGGCAGGGGGCTGTCAGCCCTGTGGGAGGTGTGCTGGGGGGGGAGTCTGGGACGCTACAGGCAGGGCAGTTCATGTGCTGTGCCGGGGAGCTGCACCCTGTGGGGGGTAGGGGACCCACCCCTCCAAAGCACCCCCCAACACAATCCCCATCACACTCACAGTCCTCCCACACCTACCCACACACTGACCTGCATCCCTCCACACCCACCCACACAAACACCCACCCTGTGATAAGGAAAACAAAAGCAAGCATCAAAACATATAGCTATTTAGGATTTATTTTATTATGATGATGTAGCCCTGTGGGGTCAAGCCAACTCACAGGATCTCAATATTGTGCTGTTAGACAGGAGGGTGTGACACAAATGCACCTATACAAACACACAAATCAATTAGGTGCATCCATACACAC
>NW_005842032.1:1881034-1884387 GCF_000455745.1 Alligator sinensis | reverse complement strand
GAGGGGTGGGCGGGGGTGTGCTGGCAGGGCCTCTGGGTGGATAGGCGGTGTGGCATGGTGCTGGTCCAGATGGAGAGGGCGCCCCACGGGATCTGTCTTCACTGCCCCTTTTTATAGGGGCAGACCTTGTGTGACCCTAGTGACAGGAGGCATGCCCAGGCAAGGGTCAGCCCCTGGCATACTGAGCATGTGTGCTCCATGCAGGGATGTGCAGTTTCGGGTGTCTGTAAAGGTGGGGTACAATGGGAGAGTTGCTGGTTCTGCAGGGTCTTTTGTCTTTCAAACGCTGGGTTCTTGTCTCTGTTCCTGGGTGAGGCCCGTGGTTCCTGGATGAATCAATGTGAGGTGATGGCCTGGTCGTTACAGGCCATTCAGTAGAGGCCTGCTACCATTGTATTTCAATCATTCCCAATCACTCATTCATCCGGGAACCAATTTACATGGGAGGGATACATGAATCATATAGTTGCAACCCAGGGGATGCCCAGTCAGAGGACACAAAATGGAAACTTGACGTTACTTTGGTTCACTTACAAACACAGGTGTCACGGAGCTGGGTCTTGCGGGATGGCTGTGATCTCCCCAAGGCTCCCTTCCCATGCCAAGTTGGCCCAAAGGGCACCCTCACTTCTTGCCCGCCACATCTTTGATGGAGATTAAATATACGGGAGGCTTTCTTACATCCTCTTGGACACGGGTTGCTGTAATATCTGACCCCATGGACTCCTGGACCCCTTGTGGGTCCTGTGCTGCAAATAGGTGCTTTGGGGCACCCTAGCCTTATGGGCTATGCGTGGCTCCAACCACCCCTTTCCCATGCCCCAAGCCTCAGAGATGGAACTGTCGTTGTTCGGTCCGGGCCTTGTTATAATCTGGCCCCCTTTTCCTCTCTGGGCCCTGTGTGGCCCTGGTCCTGCCCTGCGCCTTCTCTAGCGCTCCGGCTCTCTGTGGCCCTGGTCTCACTTGGCGCTCGTCAATGCCGCCCCCTTCCTCTAGGGCTTCTCCAAAATGCTGCCCCCTCTCTCTGGGGCTCACCACACCCACACTGGGGCTTCTCATCAACGCCCCCTCTCTGGGGCTTCTCAACTGCCCCCTTTCTGGGGCTGGGGTCAGTGCCCCTCTCTGGGACTGGGGTCTATACACCCCAAATGCTGCGCCATTGCTGGCGCTGGGGTCCCCACACTGCTGCGAGTCCCCTATGAGGCCTCCTCCAACCCCTAATAGCCTCACCCAAACCACCAGTTTTAAACAGTAACACAACACAAGCCCCTGGGCTGTAACAGAAATTAAAGCCGCCCGGTTAAAACATCATTCAAGCCTACCGGGGAATACTTCATCCTGCAGCATGGTCAGATGCTGCTCCTGTGGTCAGGCTTCTCCTCTCTTCCCTGAGAGAGCTCCTTCCCCCTTGGCTGCTGGCAGGGAACTCCCTCTGGCCTCAGCCCCTAGGGTTTATAAGGGAGCCAGGCCCTGCCCCTTTCAGTCAGCTGACCACTGGCAGGTGTGGGTTGCTTGCTAGCTCCAGTTGCCCTGGCAACCAACAGCTGGGCTCCTTACTCACTGCTAGGGCTCTTTCCTTAGCAGTTTCCTCTCTTTAGGAGCAGGGCACCCAAGTGCTCTGCGACAACAGGCCTAAACCATACAATATCCATATGAAACAATAAAAATCAATACAAAAATGATAATAATACAATATACAACAGTAAGAATCAATACAAACCTAATAATAATACAATATAAAACAGTGGATATCCAAAAACAAAAACTTGCTACCAAAATAAAAATGTTAAAGCTTATCCTAAGTCTGAGCTCGCTTATGCTTGTCTATAGGGAATAGAGAGGGAGAGAAAGAAAAGCCAGAAGTAATTGGGGAAGGGAAGGGAAGGGAATGCATATCTATCATATATATGTATATATGTATGTATATGTGTATGTATATGTATATATGTATGTATTAAAAAAGAAAAA
Source organism: Alligator sinensis (assembly GCF_000455745.1). Classification (NCBI taxonomy): domain Eukaryota; kingdom Metazoa; phylum Chordata; order Crocodylia; family Alligatoridae; genus Alligator; species Alligator sinensis. The sequence continues at coordinate 1,882,419 of NW_005842032.1, read as the reverse complement.
CTGGGGGTTTTGCTTCATATCCCCCCCCTTGACATCAACCTTACACAAGGGTGATGTCACTATACTGTTTGAACACCATTATCCAGCTATATAGAAAGGAGGTGTGTCATCTTCAGCTGGTTTGAAGTTAAAACAAAACTTAGGCAGTTAAAAGATATTGAAAGAGAAAAACCTGGGGGGGCGGGGTGGAAGAGAAAGAAAATAACATAATGAGGTTGATTTGAACAGTTACAATGGTATAGTTGTCTCTTTGCTTATTAAAATATGACTTTGAATGCAGTTTTTACATACATTTTGTTATACTGATATTCTAAATAGCATTTATATCCTTAAGAGAAGTACAAACAAACAAACAAACAAAACAAAACATTTTGACATCTCATCAGATAGTTTAGAGAAGGGGGGGTGGCAAAAAAAACCCTAGCCCCCCCAACCCCCCCCCAAAAAAACAAAATACACATAACCGTTAATAAATATCATTTTGCTAACCAAGTGGAATCTAAAACTTTTTTTTTTTGAGAATTGCTGCCCTTGTTTCAAATATCAGAACAACTTTCCAGTCCAACCGGACGGAAGTGTTCTGGTCTGGGATCCACAGACAGATTCAATTTTTAGAGGGGGTATTACCAATGACTCTTATTATATCTTTATGATATTCATATGTATTTAAACTGTGACAACTTAAAGCAAACCAAACAAACAAACACAAAACATATAACAAGACAACACAAACAGACGAGACATTTATTTTTGGAATTTTTACGTGTGCACTAAGGGAAAAAGCCCCAGCTCAAATTTGTGTTGCTTCTATTTGAGCTGCTGCAAGCTCACATACCTCTATGTGTGGATGCATCCTTAGATTGGTTAACTTAAGTTGTATTGATGTGCCCCCTAGTCTTAATTATCTTTTTGTACACTTTATTACCATCTTTCTCTTTATGCAGTCTTTTGGTTGCCTTAGTAACTTTTTAATTCTAGCCTTTTATACTTTGTCCGACCCTCTTTTGGGGAAGATCATTTCCCCACTTCCCTCTTCAGTGCAGAAGTATTAAATAAGATTTCACCTTAGAAAGGGGTCATTCAGACCTCCATATTTTCCTGGTGCTTTTTGGACAGTTCACTTGTTCTGTTATAACACTGGGCTACATGTGGACTAGCATGGGGTGCATTCCTACTTGGTATTAACTATTTTATGCGTCTTCATGATGTTCAGGAGGAGGTATGATCACAATGTCCTGTCTTGACTTGGAGCATCTTGTTTTTGGAAGTGTAAAACAAGTACAGTTGGCTACTTGCTCTTCGTTGTCTTTGTGATGTCGGTGGGCCTCACGTCCGGTACCACCCCTCGTCTGGTAGCCCCTCCCCCTTGTCCCGCCTGCCCCGGC
>NW_005842032.1:1817754-1880537 GCF_000455745.1 Alligator sinensis | reverse complement strand
CGGCGGCTCGTGCGTTGGGCCCGGCGGCCCCCCTTGTGGGGAACAGCTGTTTAAACAGCCGGCGTAATGCCGGCTCGCACAGCCGTAATGGCGGCCGCGTCTGCTGCTGCAGTCCCAGCTCCGCCGCCGCTGTCCCTCCCAGGGTGAGCATCCCGGCCCGTGGCTTTCTTGAGGGGGTGTTGTTGCCCCCCTATCCTGCCTGTCCTCCGCCTGTACCCATGACGGCGGCTCGTCACCGTCACAGTCTTTAAGACTGTTTTCTTCTATCTGTTAGGGTTGGATTGAACAATAAGCTCGGTCCCTCCTGGGGGAACAACTGCCTGTTTCTTTTTAAAGCCACACACACAAAAAAAGGTTCTTCTCAGCATGTTTGCCCAATATGAGCCATGTATTTTATAATCATGCTTGGTGTTGGCTGCATTTAATCAAGTTGATAGCTGGTTTTCATTGCTGAGTGCGAGCGGGCATCCCTGAATCAATCAAAAGACAGCACACTTTGGCTGAGCTTCCCTCCCCTGTTTGTTCTCTCCTGCCATGACTTGATGGGAGTTAAGGTTAAGACTCACAGGTGGGTAGCTTCCAGTTTAGATAACTCCAAATGTGACGCTCTCCCTTATGGGATTTGGGGACCTCACCCTGCAGACCTCCTCTCCCTCCCTCTTAAAGAACAAACTGTAAACCAGGTGGCTAATTGCTGGGTAATGGCTTTTAATTTACTCTTTTCTCCCCTTCCAGAAAGACACGTCTTTCAGCTAGACAAAATTACTTAATCAGTCCACAAACGTTCTTTTCCCGACACCTATCAACAAAAAAATCTCTAATCAATATTGGGTGCCTGTCCTGCAGAGTTTCCAACAGGCTCTACTCACGGTGCTCCAGGCTGATTCAACTGCTGCTGCCCTTGGGGAATGCTTTCGCTCCCATGCCTCTGCACAAGAATTGGCTCTGTCGCTCAAACTTCCTCTCTCGGCTTCAGCTCCTCCGCCTTCTGGGGAAAAGCAGCAAGTTAAGTCCCACTCCTCTTATAAGAGCTCGCTAATTAGTAATTTACAAATTTTCTGGTCTATGATGCAACGAGTATTCCCAGCACTGGTGGAACGACATCATCTCGCCAGCTGGTCCTGCCACATGCCTGGTAAGTTTCTTGCTCTCTTTTCTCCTTCGTAACAGAGTCACCAGCTCCCTGTTACACAGAGAACATGCTGCTTTTAGCAGCAGTTCAAAGAAAAACAGCGTATTTAATGCAATTCACTTGTATGTATGGGACGGGTGGCTTTGTCTTGTATTTGAGTAAATATGGTAGATAGAAGGCTACTAGAGAAATGCAAAATGCTGTTCCACAAGTGGCACATAACAAAGTACTATCTGCTATATTTATAAAGTCTATTTAAATCAGTGGGCTAATTCTCTCAAATACACAGGCAAAATTCTGTCAGCGATGTGAATTAACTCATTACATTTGAAAAATTGTTACTTTTGGATAGTTATGTTTGATAAGATTTTTGGAAATTGTATTGAAGTTGGCTTAAAAGAATGATTATGTTTTAGTAAGAAAATATTACTGTGAAGCATATTTTTAAAGTAAAGTAGCTTTTTTTTGGCAAAGCTGTTGCTGTAATTCATGCTTTAAAAATCAAGTCACTTAAAAATTGGGAGAAAAAAATCATTTTATCTGTGAAAAAAACCCTGAACTTTTCTATACAGTTCAAACAGTACATTCACAGATGACTTAATTATATATTACATTTGGTATTTAGTATTTATTAATTAAATTGTTCCCAACAGAATATAGGAGTATCTTGTAAACGCTGAGAAAACTTGTGTTTAGATCTGAATGAGTCATCATCTTTGCTTTGCCATGTATAAATACTGAACACGTGTGATGTCAGCATAATATTTAATTTTCTTCTCAGTCACTGAGCTGAGTGAGTACCAGCACTGGAAAAACAAACTCCTTGCAAAGTATATTGCTGCTTTTGGCCTTCTCCTTTGGTAGGTTTGAGGTAGGACAGCATGTGCTTTCTCTGTAAAGCTTTGACTTATTTTCTTACTGTGTATTTCCACCATGCTATTAGGAAAAATACCAATTAAAAATAATGTTGTATTTTAAAGAAAGTAGAAGTGGTAGAACTTTAAAACTTTTTAAATTAAGCGATTTAGTCTAACCTTGCCTTCTGCCCTTTCTTCCTGTTACTGAACAGTGGACGCATCTACACATGTACTTTGCTGTGCGGTAGACTAATTAGCTGTGGAGTAAAGCATCACTATCTACATGTGCAATGGTATTAGGCCACAGTAAACTAATTATCACTGCCATAAGATAGTACTGCCGGAGTAATTAATTGTAATTAAATACGCATGTAGATGCTAACCTCAGCCATAAATTGTACCTGGTCAGTCCGGGCAGCAAGGGTCCAGACTCCTGCCTGCTGCCTAGCCCATGGGTCTGCACTTTCAGCACCCTCATGCCACAGCAAACCTCTCTGCTGCCAAACACCACGAACTGGAGTCCATGGCAGAGCAAGGCAGGAGCAGCCCTGACATAAATTGCTCCACCCTGGCTCAAATTGCCACTGTCCCAGGTGCATGTGTAGACGTACCCAGTGTTATTCTGCACTGAATGTATTTTAAGTATCAACTAGTGATCTCAGGGTGAGGGGTGAGTTGTATTAAGCAGTTGTCTGTGAACTTAGTTTAAACTCATTAGCCAAGCGGAATACGTATTGTACCTCTGGGTTGTAAATCTGTGAATCTGTCTGAAGTGAATTTGGAACAAAAAAAGGTTAAATGACCTCTGTAAATTTTGTGGGCATGCCATGAGTTGTTCCTTATGCCCTATGCTGAATTGTAATTGTGACTCTTTTCCTTCTTCCCTCCCCCACCCAAAGACAAACAAAACAGAAATAGCATTCATCAGTTTGTAAGCAGAAGATGTCAAAAAGTCCATCTGTGCTGTCAGTCCCCTATATTAGTCCACAGCTTGGTCTTGCCTATATAATCAGAACCAGGTTGTCGCATATCAGAGTTCCAAAACAGTATTTAAGCCCTGTAGGAAGCATGGTGTAGTGCCATCTACAAAGGCAAGAGCAATGCATAATGTACTATATAGCTTTATTGTTTGTTTTAAATAGGCCCTTAGAATTACATTAGAAAATGGACAAGGCTAAGAACAAAATATTTTTTGAATCATGTTGACTTGTGGGCCATACATCATTAAAATATGTTAAAGAAAAATATATTTGCTCCAAGGAAAAAAATACAAAATACATAGAAAAGAGAATACCCATAGCAACAGATGCTGCAATTAAAATCCCTCAGTCAGTGATTCAGAGTGTTATACTCAAGCAATATAAATATTATAAACTGGTCCACATTATTTGGAGGGTGTTGCAAGGTACTAAAGTGCCTGCTCCTTTAAGAGCAGAAACTGCCTAGGGAGAGGGCCCTGAGAGCCAGACAGAAACCCCACAGGTGCAGGCTACTATGGCAGCAGGCTAACAAGGGAATTAGCCTGCACCTGCACCCGGTCAGCTGGCCGGAAGAAGTCAGGGCACTGGGCACATATAAACCCCAGGGCTGAGACCAGCAGGGGTTAGTTCTCTGGCGGCAGCCGGGGGAAGGAGCCTCCAGGGAAGAATTGCCCAGAGACGCTGGTGGCCACCTGATATGCTGCATATAGGCCTAATGCAGCCCCAGGAGCTCACCAGGTACCCTGGCCTACAAGGCACTTAGTGCTGGGGGGAAGTTTGACTCCTTTAAAGGGAGAGAGCACACCCTGAACTGTTTGTAGCATGTTATAACCTAGGGGCTCATATTTTGGTTGCTGTTGGTAAACCAGTGGATTGGGGAAGGAGAAGGCCTCATTGGGGGCCCACTACAGTGTGGGGACCTTGGCACCAGGGGGCATGGTGACAAAGGGGGTGAGCAGACCCCAGCACCAGGGGGCGCAGTGACAAAGGGTGTGAGCAGACTCCAGTGCCAGTGTGGGTGTAGAGACAGGGCTGCGGAGGGCCCAGTGCCAGTGTGGGTGCAGAGACAGGGCTGCGGAGGGCCCAGTGCCAGTGTGGGCGCAGAGACAGGGCTGTGGAGAGCCTGACAATGACAGGAGGCTGAACTAGACTATGGCCTCAGAGAGGTAATATGTCATTACCATCTGTGAGGCTTGGGGCATGGTAAAGGGGTGGTTTTGGAGCCACATCTAGCCCATAAGGCTGAGGATGCCTGTGAGGCATCCATTTTGAGCGGTCCAAGAACCCACAAGAACCCAGGGGGTGCAGCAGGGTCCATCAGGACCGTGTCCAAACAAAAACTCGAGGGCATCCTCCCTATATTATAATTACCAGCAAGACGTGGCAGACGAGGAAAAGGGTGCCCATTGAGCAACACTGGCACAGTCACGGAGCCCTAGGAGCATCACGGCCATCCCTGGGGACCCCATCCTGTGACAGAGGGAAATGCCCCAAATGGTAAAAGTCAGAGCAGGTTAGAAGTTATTTTTTCAGGAAAATGACTTTTCGTGTTCTCTTACTTTAAAATCTGTGAAAAGTCCTGGGTACAGATAAGAATAAGAAAAAATTCTGGAATCTCAAAAATATTTGTGAAATGGACAAAAATGTCTTGCCTAGTTGCAGTAAAAATAAGAATGTTCACTCTCAGCAACTTACTGAACACTATGGCCATTAAATAGGTGTTGCATGGCACCTAATCATTTCACAGTGCCTAAAAGTATTATCTACAGGACTGCCTAGCCTCTTTTTAATAACTGCCTGAGAAAAGCCAAGCAGAAATATTTAAAATATGCTTTGTCCACCAATGCACCAATTTAAGGAAAGAAAAGATAAAGTGAAATTAAAAAGCTTATAAAAAATTTCTGAATGCTTATTTTTTCTTGCTACTTGAGCTAACAGAGAAGTGATTCATACCTCTACTAGATCATTTTAGGCCTTGTTGTAGATCTCCTTAGTCCCAGGCTTGTTGCCAAGTAGATTCCAGATTTGAGAGAGCACAAGAAACTACAAGAAGCAACAGCAGACTTAGACCATGAACAGGTATTACGTTTGTGCTGAGAGAAAAGGAGTGCGTGGGGTAATAACAGAAACGGAGTGCATGGGGTGGAAAGCCCTCCCAGAGTCATGGGACAGTTCCAGCCCTGACAGAGTGACCCCCAGTCTTTGCACTCCTCCAGGTGACCCAGAGGGTGACCCCCATCAGTGCCGGGGGCAAGGAATATATGGGGTGAGGACAGCAGTTCTCTGTACTCTCCTCAGGCAAGAAACTGTAGCAGCTGCTGCTTTTCAACAGCTGCCTATTTCACAGTCTGTCCCTTTCCCTGGCAATGGAGAGAGCAGGCTATCAATCCCTAAGGGCTGGGGTGGCCTAGGGAGCAGACATCAAGTGCCCCTTGGCTGGAATGCTCTCCTGTGTAGCTCTCCAGCTACAGGGCTGGAAAGCACATACACTCCCAACTCCCAAACTAGAAATGAGTGCCATCCATGGCTCTGGATTACAACATGGAAGCTGCTGAAAATATGGCTGCATGTAAAATTAATTACTAGCAAGGACCTAGTTTTAAACATGTGTTCCATCAAACACATTTCCCAGAATTGTATTTTGCTTTAATTTGTACAGATTTATTTGGTGTATTTGTAAACACGTAACTTTGCCCAAAATTTGTTTCACAAAAAGTAAGATCTTGTTTTTTAGCAGGCTTAGGTATAATAGCTTAAAATACTTATAAATGCATGTCATTCTTCACTTCATTGTATAAACAGTCTTTTCTTGACAAATATCAGTATTTTGGAATCTTCCCTCCTTTTTCTGTTGAATGAAATCAATTCATTTTTGTGTCATCCAACAATTGACACAATAGTTTGGCTGTAATTAGGGATTTATGAAACCTGACTTGCTAGCTGTTCAGTGGACCTAAACTTCAAAAGATAAATCTTTAAAAAATATATATATATTTTGAGAACTGTGGGGAATAGTAGTATGCCTGACAGTTTCCTTGGTATCTCAGAAGAAATTTCTGAGTGGAGAAGAAACAGCATCTATTTCTATGCTAAATAGAAAGAGAAATCATATAATGTTTAATAGGATTACACTCATCTTGTGGTCAGGAATAAGATATAAAGAGCATCACATTTTAAATGTAATTGCTTCTAATATTATAAAATAGCAACAAGGGTTTAAGTACACATTTATAAATTGGTCATATGTCATAATGGTAGAGGCTTAGAGACTGTATATGGTGGTTTCTTAAAACTGTAGCTATAAATGTAATTTTAAGTGACAAACAAAAGTTGGCTTAAGAAATAATTTACTTGACCTTCTAAGGAATAGTAATCAAAGCACAGTTAAGGTCAACCCTGCTCACGAAGGGGCACACCAGAACTTAGCATTATGATACTAACCTTTAGAAACTTACTCTTTTTTAAAAGGAAGCTAATCAAAAGTGCAGAAACAATGGAATCTCTATGATTGTCCAAGAAAAATAAATATGCTATAGTAGTTGCAGAGGACATGTGAGCCACTAACTCAGGACTCAGCAACCTGTGGTTTGTGGGCCAGATCCAGCCTGCAGAGCCATTGGATCCAGCCCAGAGTCAGAGAGTTTTGGTGGTAGGAGCTATGTTTGTGTAACCTTGGACCTGAGCTGTTGCCAAACGGTGCTCCAAACCAGGGATGTTTGACTGGTGGCCTGCAGGCTGCATGCAGGGCCAGCATGTGGACCATGGGTCCCAGAGGCTGATGTCCAGTTGTCTGTGGGGTAGGTGTCTGTACATCACTTTCATGACCCACTGGCCTGGTCAGATCTGTGCACTGCCCAGGGGCAGCTCCCACAATGTGTTGCTCATGTAGTGTTGGGCCCAGGGTTTGTATGGAAATTGGACAGCCCTGCTTTAACCAAAAAACAAAAGTTAGAAAAATCGTACAGTTAAATTGCTTTGTTCCAAAGATTATTTAAGCTGTAGTGTATCCCTCAGGAAATTAATATCCAAAGTTCAGGACAGAGCTGAGCATTCACCAGGGCAGATAAAAGGTACTTACACTTAGAAGACCAAGGGAATTTAAAAGGAAACAACAAGAACACATCTCACTTTCTAAAGGAGCTTTGAGGAGGAAGAGGAGGTGTTCTGCAACCTAGTGCATTCAACTATGAGAGAGAATAGTTAAATAGTGCTTGTATTGCTTTTCATCACAGGGAGTGTTGCGGTATACTTGCCTCTCTAGGGTAATAAAGGTGAGGCACAGTCAGAATGAGTGTTTAAATGAAGTGCTAGAACAAATCATTAAATAGCAGTAGGTCATCAGAATTTTCATGGCAGCTCAGCTCAGAGTTCTGATAGTACTTTGGAATGAAATGGCTGAGCTGCTGGAAAAATATATCATCTCTTGTTAAAATAGCTACTGTGTTGAAGGACCATATGATAGCAAATGTATTGCTTGGTATGATAGAATATGATAGCTGTACTGGTAATGGTGCCACCAGAAAAGGCTCTGATAATGATCTTGAGAATTAGGCCAACAAGCTTCACTTGAATAATCCTTATGTTGGATAAAGACTGTCATAAAATACCTGAAAACAAATTGGCTTGACAGCTATTTAAAGTAGTGCCTCTCCCGTCTGTTTTTAGAATGTTCAGCCCTGCAAAATCATAGAATCACAGAAAAGTAGGGCTGGAAGGAATGTCCTGATGTCATCTAGTCCAAGCCCCTGTCTGAGGCAGGATCATTCCTATCCAAACCATCCCATAACAAGTCCTTGTCTAACCTATTCCTAAAACTACAGTCAACCCTGATGAAAATGAAAATGTACGCATGAAAATGTACGCAGTTAAGTTCAATACTAAGAAACTCCTATTTTCAGTCTTTGCTTTATGTGAAGAGTTCTATTTCTTAGTTTACTAAGTTTCTTAGGTTAAAATATATGCAAATCACTGTCTGGCTTTATGGGCAATGGTTGTGACTTTTTCAGAGAAATCTTCTTTCTGGCTTCCTTTGTATGGAAGCATGTGCTGCTGTTTAGTTGTTCAACCATCCTGCATGACTGACGATGTAATGATGGGATTTCTTCATCATCAGGTAAAATAAAGCTGTCTTTTTTTGTTGTCTTTTCATGAACAATTGATACTCAGTGGTAACTGGTAAAACATTAGCATATTCCTATCTTGATATGTTGACATCTGGTATCTTACTCCAAGGCTGGGGAAACAGTTCTCTTAAGGTGAATACTGGTAAACAGTGGCCTAATAATGGCAACCTTTGGGCGCGGCCACACGAGTATGCATGTTCTCCTTGCCCCACCTTAAACCCATTTGAGGCAGGGCAACAGTCATGTGCGGGAACAGAAAAATATTCCCCACGCTACAAACTTGTAGCGCAGGGAGAAAATTAGACCCCTGGATATCTAGGGGTCTAAAAAAAAAATCGATGTTTAAAAAAGCGGGGCAGGGCACGGTCCCTGCCCATGCTCTGAGGCAATCGGAGGCCATTGGGAGGGCTGCAGCAAATGGTGGGGGCTGGGACCGGGGGGGGGGGCGGCAATTGGGGGGGGGGGGGGGGGCAGCAATTGGGTGGGGGAGGTGGGCCTTGCAAGGGGGTGGTAGCTCCTGTGGGGGCCATTTGGCCCCCTCTGGGGGGCCGTACCCTTGTGTGGGGGCTGAATCCCCTGTTGGGGGCCCGTACCCCTTGTATCAGGGCTGAACTCCCTGTTGGGGGGGCCAAACCCCTAGTGTGGGGGTCATTGCCCTGTGGGAGTGCAGCAAAACTTGTTCATGAATTCATGAAACCTGTATTTAGAGTTCACTTTATTATTATTATAAGAGACTTAACACTGTAACATATATCAATAAAACATTGTCCAACTGATCACTGTCTCTTTCTTGGCCTCTGTCTTTATAGTGGTCTTTTGTTTTACTTGTGGAGGAACATGGATTTGGGGGTAATTTACAGAGTGACTTTGAGATTTTTCAGTTTTCCAATAGGGAACACCAGAATTCCTGCTAGGGAGGCCAGTGGCAGGACCCTGCCTGCTCAGAGCTGGCACCTTGCACCCATCTGGCTGTGGCTGACCTCCTCAGTCCCCGGGCAGCTGGCCCAGAAGGGCAGATGCCTCTACTGGCTCTGCATTCCCCATCCAAGTCTGGCAAGTGCACAGCAGGTCACAGCCAGACAGCAGCCCCCACTGCCACACTGCTGTAGAGGGTGCAGGAAACTCTCAGGGCTGCTTCAGCAGTCCAGCTGGCATAAGGGGCAGTGTCCCCAGGTACCAGTTGGCTGGGCCCCAGAAGCTCCTGAGAGCTAGTAGCGCTGAGCTACTTGCCAGGGCGGCTTTTTATACTGCTGGGGCCAGGACAGGGTAGGTTTTTATACTGCTGGGGACAGCACAGGTGCTGGCCCTGGACTCTAGCTCCCCCTGGCTGAAGATCCAGGAGGAGTCAGGCAGGGTTATTTTGCCCCTATTGGCACAATTTGTTCCACAACAAAGTGCATGTCCGAGCACCTGCTCTGAAGCAAAAAGCCCTGACTCAAATTTGCACCACTTGTATTTGAGCTGCTGCAAGCACGCATGCTTGCATGTGTGTACGCGCCCCTTATGTTCTAGTGAGTGGCATTTAATTTCTTAACAATGGACATAAGCTACATCTCTTATACTAGAAGTTGGTTAACTCAATTTACATGCTAAAGGATAGAAAAAAGAGTGAAAAGAAAGGTTATTAAAATGTGTTTTTTTAGGAAGAATAGTAACTTTAATTTCAGAGTTTTAAAGTTATAGATGAAAGGCCATGAAATTCTGCAGAGTATCTTGGCACTAGTCTAATAGTGTTATCTCTGAAACGACAGGATTTCTGCAAACAAACTTTAAAAATTTTGCATCATTTTATTTGGCATCATTTTTAGTCTGAAACTGTCATTCTGACATATTTATTAGCTTACTAAAATTAAATGCTTTTGCTAATAATGATTCAAAGTTTTGTACAAAGCCATAATAAATTCCTTCTGCATGGTTTGTAAATTAGTACTTTATGGTGGTATCATAAATGCCATTTCTATGCTACTTTGAAGATGTTCTATTTAGAATTGAATGTGTCTATAGGTAAATAATTAAAATATTGAACAATTTGCATATTTAAAATTAAAGTATATGAAAAAAAATTGTAGAGACTTTTGAGCCATATTTAAAATTTTTAATCATAGGTCATCATTTTAGGGCATGACCCAGATAGTATTTCCTAGTTTTCAGAAGTTTTTTTTTAAAGATCTAATAAAAAGAAGCTCTATTAAAGTGATTTCTGTTTTATCTTCTAAGTTATTGTTATTCCTACTTACTAAAATGTATTTTCATGTGGCTTCTGAAGAATGGGGGCATGTAAAATCCATACATCCAAGTTTTGTCTCATGGAAATGTCATATTGTTTGAGAATGCATTCTTGTTTATTTTATATTAAAGGAAAATCAAATTTGTATGCACGTTTGAGTGCCTTACTAGTAAAGCTGGAAAGTTTCTAACACCAATAAACATTTCTTTACTGTACTAGGACTTTCTTTCATAACAAATTATTAAATACACAGAACTGAAGCCTGTAGTACTCATTTATAACATGCCTCTTTGTTATGCAATTACAATTTAAACAAAATTGAGAGAAAACATCTTGAAGTAATGATCTAGCTAAAAATCTGCTCCAGTGGCTCAGATGTATAGCATTTTTTATTTTTTGTGTGGGAGTTGATTTTTCTTATCCTTTCAGAAATGGCTTCTCTTAAAGTGGCCAGACCTCACAGAAAACTATCTATAGATATTAATTTCCATAGAATTATTCCTCTCTCCTTTGAAATAAAACTTGAAGGGGTCATTAACATCAGAGTCATTCCTTCAACTTCATATGATTGAAGTACTAACATTGTTGAACAGAGATGTTTTTGTAACACAGGCTTAACAGGAGTTACAGTTTCTGTTTGAATACAATAGCCAGGTACAGCCATTCAGTTTCTACCAGAATTGCTGTTCTCATGGTAAAAATCAAGAGTGTACAGACATTGAAGCTTTTTAATTTTTTGAGCAAAAATGACCACCCCAAGAGATAACAAAAATAACATGGCAACAACCAGGATTAAATCACTTTGGGACAGTTTCTCCTGGAAGACTGAACCTCTAACCATATTCCCCTGGCTTAATTTTTACTCGGGACTGTCATGACCCATGATTGTGTGCGCGCTTCGGCACTGCAGAATTATTTCCCACCACATGGAGCTTTCTTTGCACGGTGCAATTCTCAGCTGCAGAGAGAAAACCCCGGTTCAAAGGAGTTCCCGCCGCTCGCATGCAAATTTGTTCCCCATTATTGGCTGTTTCTAAATTATTCCCACGTGGCGGGTAGCAATTGGCTTGCTAGCCGTATAAGAGGCTTGAGCAGTTCCCGCCCAAGTCGGAGATCTCCGGGGAGGACCTCATTTAGAAGGACTCCGCATCCATCTCATGGAGAACTCTGGGCCACGTGGTAGAGCCTAGCAAACTCTGCGCGTGTCTCGGAGCCGACCGATGGTTTGATCACCCATCAAGAGTCTCTCCCCGTCACCGACCAATACCTCGACGTACCCCTGCCCTGCGCGCTCGTTGAGAGTCACAGCTTGGACTCTCATATCGGTTCAGAGAGCTCTCATCATGTTTGTTTTGCGGAGCCTAGCAAACTCCGCTCGTGTGTCTTCGGTGGAGCCTAGCAAACTCCACTTGTGTTTGTCTGTAACTGCAACTCAAGCAAGTTTTGCTGCCTGCACCGCGACCATCTACGGTGTAAGTAAAATAATCTTTACTCAACCTCCACGCGTCTGCGCCTAATTCTAGTTCGCCATGCCAACTTCCCCGGCCCACGTGCCCGGGCTGCTGGCCACAGCCCCTCAGCCCCGACAGGGACTAGGATGAGTGGAGCTGGGGAAGAAGGCTCCATGTCTTCCTCAGGCTGGGGTGGCCCCAATCCTAAGAAGGTATGAGGGGTGGAAAACATGGAGTTGAGGGGAAGAGCAACCACCACTCTCTGCCTTTTCCCCAAATGGGCAGTCCCCAGTTTTGGGAGGAGGCAGGGGGCCTTGCTAGCCCTTCTGGCTTCCCCTTGCCACCCTCTGCTGCCTAGATGAGTGACATGTTCCTTTGTAAACAAACATCTTCTGACTCCCTTATTTTCTACCTACGAACATCATTTTCTGTAAACTGAGATTGTTATAAGCCTACATAAAGTATTAAGTTTGAGGCAATTTTGTTTCACTACCTGAGGCTGGCTACTACTTTTTGGTGGCTGTTTATCCAACACTTTTTATATCTCCTTCCATTTCAAGAGTGGAATTTTTTATTAATCAATGGCATCCTTTCATCTGTGAAACAGTGGTTATTGCAGCCTGTGATGTACATGGTTTGCAGTGTCTCATGTGACTGAATAGTTCAATCTAAGATTTGCATCATCTGTGGCAGTGGCTGCAAATGTGTGTGTCATGGTTGGGTGGTTTGGGAGCTGCTTGCTTCCTACAGACTCTTTTCTTTTCAAGCTGTTGGAACCAATTCCTGTCATGGGCTTTAATGCCCTGGTGGAGAAAATTATGCCACTTATTCCAATTGCTCGCCAAGGTTTCCCATGGATCAGGATCAATTCCAAATGCCTTCATACCTCACTTGCATGTGTCTTTATAACAAAGCTTAGGGCATCCTGTTGTTCTTGTTCCCTCCAATAGTTTCCCGTATAGCATGTCATTGGGTATACATCTATCTTCTAATCTGCTCAGATGGCCTAGCCAATGCAGTCATCTCTGTCTGAGTAGGGCTGTCACACTTGGTAAATTTGCCCTTTGCAAGAAAGTTACCAATGTGGAGGTACTTCAGTTTAATGTTGAGTATGCAGTGTAAACAGTGCAGGTGGAAGCTATTTAACCATTTTTCTTGATATGTGTAAGTTGTCCATGTTTCCCCACGATACATGAGAGTCCAGAGTACACAAGCTTTGTACACTAGCATTTTAGTCTTGATGGTAAGCTTTCAGTTGTTCCATACTCTTTTAGTTAGTCTGCTGAAGGTGGTGGCAACCTTTCCTATGTGAACATTAACTTCTTCATCCAGTGAGAGGTTGGTGGTCACTGTAGAACCTAGATAGCTGAACTTTTGGACTACTAGCTAGTTCTCATTAAGGGTAATTGATGGATTTTGTGGAACTCCCTGTCCTAGTACAACTGTTTTCTTTATGCTGATAGTGAGAGCAAATGCCTGACAAACTCTTGAAAGGCGATCCTTGAGTTCTTGTAGTATGTCTTCATTGTGGGCTGTAAGGGCAGCATCATTGGTGCATAGAAGCTCCTTGATAAGCATCTTTCTAACTTTAGTCTTTGCCTTGAGTTGTGACAGGTTGAAGAGTTTCCTATCTGATCTTGTGTGAAGATACACTCCACCTTACCATATCTTTAAACACACAGTTCAGGAGTACAAAGAAGAAGATTCCAAAGAGTGTAGGGGCAAGAACACATCCTTGCTTCACATCCACTTTTCATCTCAAAGCTGTCCAATGTAGACCAATCAAACTGAACAGTTGCTTTCACGTTGTCATAGAAGAAACATATAACACTTAACAGAATTGGTGGGCATTTTGTAGGACTGAAAGTCGACCTGCTGTGCTGACAGTGTGAAATGCTTTGGTTAAATCTTTGAATAGTCGGTTTTGCTCTCTGCATTTTTTTTGAAGTTGACGCAGGGAGAATATCATGTCTAGGGTTGATCTTCCAGTCCTGAATCCGCACTGAGATTCCAGGTAGACACAACTCGCCAGCTGTTGTAGGCACACCAAGATGACCCTTGCAAAGGCTTTTCCTGCTATACTTAGTAGTGAGATACCTCTGTAGTTGTTGCAGTCGCCCTTATTTTTATACAAAGTGACAGTGTTTGCATGATTTGAGAGGGGCAACTTTGTTGACAGTAGAGCACCATCTTTTGAATCCCTTATTTTCCGCCTACCAACATTATTTCCTGCAAGCTGAGATTGTTATAAATCTACATAAGGTGTTTAGCCTGAGGCAACAATTTTTTTTTCACTACCTGTGGCTGACTGCTATCTTTTGGTGGGTGTTTATCCAGTCCTTTTCATATCTCCTTCTATTTCAGAAATTGAATTATTTTTTAACACACAGCAATTTCCTTGTCCTTCTGAAAAGGTAACCACACTTTGAGATCTCAGGGTTAAAAAGCTTATAATCATTCTAGAGGGGTTGATTCCTTTTTTGCAGCCTTGACTGTGGCCATGTTCTGTGTCACCTCTATATAGAATCTATTGTCTTCCTACCTGAATAAAGGGGTAGGCAAGATGTACAAAAAAGTTGTAATTATGTTGGGAAGGCACAGATCAGCTAACTGTTTGCAGATCTACTCTCTTTATAATATCCCAAGTAATATTGCTTAAGCCAGATCTACAATTGCTTAAAAGAATTTGTGGATTTGTGAATGGGAAGCAGTTATAATATCCAGATCCCACTTGGTGAGCCCTGTAACACAAATGTTGAAATTGAGTGGTTATGAAACTATGCTTCATAGCCCGCTGGTGCTCCTTGGAGGGTTGGCTGGTTGTGTGGTGCTGGCTCCTTCCTCTTCTTTCTGGCTGCTGTATTAAATTAAAGACTTCTAAAAATACATATGTTTCCCAATATAGCTCTTCTACTTAGTTCTGTAATTGCTGTAGTTCACACATGGATGCTATATAATTACATATGGGTGGGGATGTAATTCATATGATGATGCAAGCCAGAGGCAGAGTAGCCATGGGCTCATGAGGAAGATGTGATCTTTGCTATTAACAAGTTTGAACAGCACTGTTTTAAGTCTAATGATACCTCTTTGCCAATCTGAAACAAAGATGGAAACATGACATCATGCAAATAGACTATTTTGTTTTGAATTGGGGCTAAAGTGATTTAAAAGCAGCTTGTCGTAAGTGGTAAGCTTTGTTTAATCATAATCTTATAGTATATAGAGTTGTTTTCTAAACTATTGAATGTGTGATTTTGATTTCAGAATTGTAAGTAGCTTTGGTTATTTTGAAATATGCCTTTTTCAACTCCATTGTTCTTTGAGAGGGGAGGGGGCAGGAATGACTGTTTGGAGGAACTAGTCCCACTTCTCTTCAGTGGAAGGTTCCTTTTATTTGAACTACCTAACACAGGGGCCAGCAACCTACAGCCTGTGGATCAAATCTGGCCCACCCTACCACTGGATCTGACCCATGGGGTTTCAGCAAAATTTGGGGGCAGGGGCTTTGATTGCAGACACTCCCTTCATGTCTCCATAGGGACAAGTGCCAGGGCTGACCCCCTCTGACCTAGGGTGGGTCATTCTGGCTCGCAGCTGGAAAAGTTTGCCTACGCTAACTTAACCAAAGTGAAGTTTCCTGTGGGACATAGTGGAGGGGTGGGTATTATCAGGCAGAGATGCTTGGGATTGGGGCAGTGGAAGAGGGAATTTGAAGTTTTAATTTATGAAATCTATCCATTCTCTTTAGTATTGCACCCCTCCAAAAATTCTTCTTATGCACTTAGATCAGAACATTGCCCTCATCTCAGAAAAGGAGCAATGACAATTCCACAAGGCTGCCTACAGTAGAAACACTGAGCTTAATCATCATGCTGGTTCTGACTTTTATTTATTTATTTTTTTACAGTAGCTGTAAGCATAGTTGATTCAACTACTATAATGCTGTCAAAGGTCAGGGCACTGTTGTATTATAACATAGTACTTTATATTATAATTTTTTGTTAATGAAGAGAGGCATGTTGTGTAATGCCTTGCTGCTTAGTAAGCTCATCAGCCCATTACTCTAATGATATCTTATATCATTTCTGAAATATTCAAGTGTTAGGTATAGATTGTTGCATGAGGATTTATCTCCTTTGAACGATAACATATTTGTGGGGTAAAAC
This sequence comes from Alligator sinensis, assembly GCF_000455745.1. Classification (NCBI taxonomy): domain Eukaryota; kingdom Metazoa; phylum Chordata; order Crocodylia; family Alligatoridae; genus Alligator; species Alligator sinensis. Next base: position 1,864,598 of record NW_005842032.1, on the reverse strand, counting down.
TTGCAGCAAACATCATTAAATAAACTTCTGTCTATGGTATGCTTGAAGTTCTTACCTGTCAAATGTTAATCTATTTGATTTAATTTTTGGCTGGTATCTATGGTTACCCAAGTTAATGGGATATACAGCACTTATGGATGAATTGCTTTATCTCCTATTTTTAGACAGAAGAATTTAAATGAGCAAATCCATCAGATATGCTTCAAGTAGCTGTTAGTATTTCATATAGTTACCTCAGTAATGCATTTAAAAATCTGGAGAATGTTCTGTAGAATAATTGTTTTTCAGAGTATTAGCACTAGATTTATCCCCACAGGACAAAGTATGTAGCTTAATTTCTGTAGGTATACATCTGATATTTCTAACAGGTGTTTGACATTAAGTTGAAATGGGTTCTGTGGAGGGAACCTCAATGACTTGTTCAATCAGTTTTGAAGTGATATATGTGTAAATAAGAGAATGTCTTCTCTCTCTCTCTCTCCTCTCTCTTTCTCTTCTCCCCCACATCTCCTTCACCCCACCCCTTTAAATGAGGTAGTTAATGGCTTTATTTAATTTCATTGAATGTGTGTGTGCAATAAAAAGTGGCTTTACTATCAAGGTCTGTGTTAGGATATTATACCATGAACATCACAAGATTTTGAATTTTTAAAATATTACCATATCTTACACTGAAAAAGTACTTAAGGTAACCTGGCTTTTGTTCAGTCAGATTGCAGAAAGTACTGTGTTTCACTGTAGTAACACCATATCAGGGGACACAGATATGATTAAAATAGAATTCAATCTACTTTAGATGATAAAACTAATTTAGTCACGTCCCCGAAAAGTGAATAAAGCCTTGGATAGAGTAATGCTGTAACATAGTTCAGGATAGAGTATTTTAATCAAGTCTAGCTACAACTCATTAAATAAAGCACTTATACAAATGTATATGTTTTTGAAGTAGCAACTTGATTATTGTCAGGATAACAAAATAATAAGAATTGTGGGTTTGAATTCAAAGTTTAAATTTCTGAATGTTGGAATGTTAGAAACTTGTTCCAGTACAAATGAGTGGGTACAACATTTCTTCTACAACATTACTTTAAACTTGGATTGGGTCACTTCCTTTTTAAGCTTCTATTATTATGGTATTAGGAAAGTGACCTGATTTTACTGAAACTAAACTAAAATAGATATCAAATTAGAATATGTAACTGCAGTCAAAAGTGGCTTCCAGCACAAAAGTAGGAAAACTAAATAATCTTTATTGAATGCAGTTGACCAGAAATTCAAGTCAGAGAAATGGAATAACGTCTATTAAACTAGTTACCAAACTAATCTGAAGAAAGATGAGCCTCATGGGATGAATTTTTTATGGAATAAGTGCTTACAGCATGTATACCCAATGTAACTTCTAATCTCTTCTGTATCAGTTCTGTTCTATTCCTTTATCTTTTATGTTACTTCCTTCTCTCACCTTTAATATATGAGAAAATAATTCATATTGCTTTTATTCTGTTTACATTTGATAAAAAAGTAAATTTGTATTGGATTAACAGACCAGTTGACAAGTGTCATGTCAGCTGTGGTACATACCTGCTACTAATGCTGAGAAGATTTGTTACTCGGTGCAGCAATAATTGATTACTAGTCTGTCTATTTTATCATCAGTCTTAGGAAACCACAATCCGTGCTGTGCATAAGGATTCCAAGAAAACTCATAATTTTTCTATTATTAATCCTGTGGCTGGAGAGGCTGTGACTCAAATTTTTGCAGCTGACAATAGGGAAGAACTTCATAAGTGGATGGAAGCTTTTTGGCAGCATTTCAATGATTTTAATAAGTAAGCAGTTTTGGCAGCATTGTCCTTCAGGTGGTTATTATGTAACATCAAATGAAACATTAAACAATCTGAACTGAAATTTCATCACAATCCTGTTATTTATAACAGGAAAGATAGAAGTATTTGCCTGATGAGTTTATTGTACTATGGCTCAGTCCTCTGTAATCTTTAACTTCTTTTATTAATTCTAATGTGCCCAGAAATGTCCAGTATGGAATTCCTTAGGAAGTCAGAATAGAAGTTTGAACTACTTAATGGTGCGTGTCAGGGCAGGAGCAAGGAAAAGTGGGGAAGGGGATCCTGAAGTGATTGGTCAGAAGTGATTGGTCTAGTTAACTTCTTTGGAACACCAGTACCTTTCCAAGTGTTGGTGGAATCTCACCATCCTTCCCTCATTTGTAGTAAATAAAGAAATACTCTTATAGAATCCTGAAAACAGCATCTTTTTGGTAAGAATAATTAGAGGAGATTTTGAGTGCTGACTTGATGGAAGGCCTGAACAGTGTATTGGAAACAATATTTGATCAATCCTTGCAAATAGAAAAGGTTCTGTAATGACTTGGACTTAACTGGATGTGATTATGATACCACTGAACACTTAGTTCTTGTGCAGTGTTGGAATTCTTCATTTTATAGAACTGAGAAATCAAAGATGACTCAGTTTCACTGGTACCTTCTCAGTGGCAGGTGCAGCTTTTGTGCCCAAGGGTTAAATGAGAAGATGGGTGTGTGAGCGGGTAAGTGATCCTAGCTCCACCTCCTTCTGAACTTGCCTGCCATGACTTGGATCGAAAGAAAATGTAGAAGGTATCAGTGTCCTTTTAGAGCTAAGAATCAATGACGCCACCCAGATAACACATGCTCACAGTGTAGTTTTTATTTTCTAGTGGAGGAATGGCTCAGTAACAGTAGCCTTGCTAATTACTTCATTAGTGAGGTGCATCTGAGCTGCCGATAAGTTAGCTCAGGGCCAGATGCCTCACAGATACAATGTAGCACTTCCCATTCTTACTGCTAATTGTCTTGTTAGCGAGGTGCGTTCCCCACGTCTCTCGCATCTGGGAGCAGTCTCGGATGCTTCTCCGCTTCTCACGCCGCCACTCTTGGCATTGTAGAAGTCCTGGGGTCAAGGCCAGGGCTTACATGCGATCCCCCTGTCTGTCCATCATCCAGGGGGGTCTCTCTCTACTCGGGGTTCCCCCGCCAAGCAGTTCTATGGAACCCCAGCTCTTCCCACACTCACCAGAGTGGCGGGAATCTCAAGGTAAGTAGCTTGTCTTGAGTCCTGCAATCTCAGCACTTTCCCAGGTCACCAGGTGGGTTACTCATCTCTCACTGTCTCCATCTGGGGCTTCAGTTGCCCTGTACTTTTCTCTTATGCCTGGAGGCAAAATGCATATGCCCCGCTGCCGGATATATACTGTCCATGGCGGACTAATCCACCCTGCCCTGCCCTGCCCTGCCCTGGGTGAGTGATTACCTCCACCTGGCAGGGGGGCATCGTTGGGTCAATCTTGCCTGATCCTGCCTCAGTAACAGGGCTCCTGCCTGAGCCCCTGTTACAGGGTGCAATACAGAAATTGTTGTTCTGTTCTCTGGTCTTAGTGTTTTCAATAGTAAAATATTTGTATTTTGAAAGGAAGTTCTCTCTTTTTGGCTTTGGCTTAAATCCTTTGACTACACTGTTTTTGCACTTACTGAAATAATATGCTGTGTTGATTAGACTGAACTCAAGGTATTATAATATGAAGTGCACAGGGGGATTAATTAACATTTTCCTGATGCAGTAGTTTGAAGATATATTTGAAGATTTTTTTTTAAATACACATAAAGTGGTTACAGACTACACGACAAAATATGTAAATGCATCTAATATCTTTTAATGGGTAAGTTATAAAAATTGGTGGCTGGTCATGGGGAAATGGAGTTAAATAAATGCATAACATCAGTGTGTTAAATCAGGATCTATATCTTTCAAATCAGTCAACTAAGGATATGGAAATTGTGTGTTTGTAATTTGAAGTTTTTCTTTTTTTTATATAACTTTCTCTGTGTTACAATGATAAGCAGTATCAATTAGGAAGACACAGAAATTAAAAACTAGAATATCCTCCATAAATTAATGGTGGGGCAGGGGGCAAACAGACTAATTTTTATTCATTGTAGGTAGAATACCAGGGTAGGTTGCCTTGGATGAGCCATTTTCTTTTGATGTAGGAAAAATTGGGCAACTTGGCATTCAAATGCTTGCTTCTGGTTCTAAAATGTTCTCAAAATATGGTCAGAAAAATTAGAATAATCAGCCTATTCAACGTACTTTTATGGGTGTATTCTATTTTCCTTAAAGTAAAAATCTAATTAAAAAGAAGTTTCCTTGGATTTAGTTAAGTTAGGTAGCCATTTGTGTTCTGATAGTTGGGGGAAGGAAAAGAAACTTTACAGGCAAAACTGTATGTAACAAGTGATGGACAGCATTGAGTTTGCTGTATATTGGATTCATATGCTCCTGACTTACTGTTTCCCTAAGGTTTCTATAACAGGTTGCCCTCCCCAGCGGCATCTTTTTGCTTGCTATCTGTGATCTACGAGGGGCGCCCTTGAAGTCCTTTAATGTTTCTCGTGTCCCACTTTTACTTACCTGCCACATCTTGATGGAAAATTTTTCCAGATGTTCTTGTAAGCGGGAGAATGCCTATTGTATTTTTATGTTGGGGTTCTCAGCCACCATGGGCCTTGACCCCTGTATTTCTCTAGCTAGGCCTCCCAGTCTAAACCCACCAGATAGGGTTTGACTCCGAGCCTCTAGCTCCTTGGTCTTGGGGCTCGTGGCCCTCCTTTTTGCCTCCAATACAGAGACCCAGCTCTCTGGCCTAGAGGCCCATCTATTGGCCCCACAGCCCAGGGGCCGCAAGTTCAAAGCTAGGCAGTGGTCTCAAACCCCCACTGTCCCAGCCCAAAAGCACACAACTGCACACCTGGTGTACCAGGCCACCTTGGCCTTTTATGACTGCATCTAAGGTGCTACTGAGGCCTCCTCCACCCCTACAGCCTCATCCACAAACACATTTTCTTTGTGGCTTGGTGCTTCTGCTTCTTCACTGCCTGTGATGCTCCTCCCAGTGGCACTGCTACCACTTCTCTGAGGATCAACAGCAGTTCCCTTCTTACAGCAGTCAGACCAGCAGCCAAGCCTCTTTGGGGAGCTCCCATACACAACTTCTTTCCCCTTTGGCCACTACCCCTCTACTGCTGCCAAGCCCAGGGTTTTTATAGTTCTGGCCTGCCCCTTCCAGTCACTTGACTAGCTGGCCAGGCTCAGCTTTTAACCCCTTCCCTGCCAGCAGGCTGTGCCCAGAAAGTTCTGGTCTTAAAGGGACCAACCTGTCTTCTGGTAACAGGGATAGGTTTCCCTGTTACAGTTTTCTTAATTTAAATTCTCAAAATCTTGCAAAGTCCCCTGTTTGGGGATTTGGGGGCATACATGAAGGTTTAGCATTATAGTCTGGTAATATTGCTGAGATTAGTTTAATATCTGTTTGTTACCTTGTGGTAAGGGTTAGGAAGAGCTTACCTGGTGGGACCAAACATTTACTGCCTAGATTTGCCTGTTTGGAGGAAGTTTGAAAATATAACTTAATTACTTAAAATTTTTCAAAAGATGAAGTGTATAAATTCTAATCATTGTTCTATATTCCCTCCCAGGCCATTGGAAACATTGTTGCGAATAATTAATGAAAATTGAGATTATGTCACCATGGAAACCACCTTTGTTCTTGACAAAAGAGGCAACCTCAGTCTACCATGATATAAGTAAGTAGGATTTGTCTTTTCAAGTTTTGCAGGGTAACTGAAACAACATTATCTGTATTCAAATGGCTTCTGGTGTTGATGTTGAAACACTGAATTTTTCAAGGGTGATTTCAGATAATGAAGCAGAGCAACATCATTGCATACCAAGAAGTTTGTATTATATATGAATTAATAATAGCAAAAAATAATGAATACATTTTCATACCTTGAACCAAAAAATGCAGTCTGAGCTATAATTAGGGAGCCCTTAAAACGTTCAGACAAAAAAAAGCTATTACTTGAAATAAACGTTCACTACAGGAATAACTTAAAACCCAAAGAATTAAAATGTAGGAGTTTTAAATAGTTCAGACTGCAAACCAATAATGCCCAGAACTAGTTACATTAAATTAATTCACTGTTTTTCCAAGCTTTGTAAGAACTATTTATAACTTAACAAACTGTTCAGTCTATGACAACAACATTAAGACTAGGGTATGTGAAAAAAATCTTCCTTAAATGCATCTGAGCTATGCTAATGTTCTTACCCCTACTTTTGCACAGTAAAATATAATGCCAGAAGATTACTTGTATATATATATGTTAGAAACGAGTGTTTGCAGTCTAGAAGTAGGTTGCTTTATTTCACTGAGTCTCATGTGACATTGTTCGGGAAATAATGTGTGAGTATATATGCCTGGTTGCTTGCAGCAGGAGAGCTAAGTTGCAAAGATTCCCAAATTGACATGCTAGTCATTATGTTATAATGCATCAGTGTATTGAACAATGTAAAAGTAATTCCTTTTGAACCATGAATACAGAGAAGAAAAGCAGTAAATCAACTATAGAGGAGTCCTATGTAGGCAATGTGATGAAGTACTGTTGCATATACCTGCATATATTAGAGAGTTAATTGAAGAATATGGACTTAAATTTGAAACCACACTTAAAACTTAAGTTCATTTTTATGACCAATTATAGCATTCGTCGCTACAAATCCAGCATCTATGGATATAGGGCCTGTGAGACATGCATGATCCTCCTGCTCTTTTTGATCCAGGGTTTAGGACAAATGCCAATGATTACACAAATGGACAAATCAACATACATTGAACGTAGTTTGTTCTGTACACTGTAAATTATGTGGTGGAGGTTGGGAGAATAATGAGAGGAAAGGAAATGGGTCAAAGCTATCTTCAAGTATTTGAACACAAGACTTGAAGATAAAAAATGCCCTTTTTGGTGGGGTAGAGGTGCAAGAATATTTGGCAGTTTTGACTTTTTTAAATTGATCCATGTATTCTATGCACTTTTCTAAAATGAAATATTCAAAGAATTGAACAATAAAATGTATTGCATAGAATCAGTTCTCCTAATTTTCTCATTGAGCAAAAGTAAAGAGATAATCTTCTCTGGGTCTACACAACATGCTTTACTGCAGAGTTGACTAATTAGCTCCACAGTAAAGCCTCACCATCTACACATGCACCCCTATTAGCCTGGAGTAAACTAATTAACTCTCCCATAGGATAGTACTAGTACTAACTCCACCATAGGATAATATACAAGTACTATCCTATGGTGAAGTTGTTTACTCTACTGCAACACGCATGTAGATGGTGTCCAGTGCTTGCTAGCTCTGCACTGTAGCACCTTCATGCCCCAGCCAGCCCCTCTGCAGCATGTTGAGCTTGTGGGGTGCAGCTCCAGGCTGGCAAGCAGACACCACCCCCCACCCCAGTGCCCCTTGCCTGCTGGGACTGTACTGCCTCGGATCAATATGCTGCAGTTTGCATTTACATGTGCACCTGAGAGCAATAAATTCCAGCGCGAACTGCACCAGAGTTTATTGTGCCTCATTAATATCACATGTAGACACGCTCTCTTTGAGCGAAAATAAATAGAGCACTTGATGTTCACAACAGTTAAATGCTGGTATTCCTGATGCTGTCGTAGGAAGCTTCTAGTCTTCTGCATTTAAATGTATACCATCTTTTCCACTTTTGGCTCTCCAGAATTTGGGGAAAATGATACTCTGTTTTCTATATTCATAAGACTGATAACCAAGCTGGTATGAATGAAGTTGTTGTATACTAATTCAATCAGTGTTCAACCAACTTCTAAAATTATAGGCATTGATTCACCAAAGAAACACGAGGGCTTAGTTGACATTATACAAAGAAAAATTGAGGAAACTGAGGGAGAGTTCCTGATCGGCCAGCAGAAAGAGTCTGTACCTTCTCTTTGGGCCCCCATATTTGCTGGTGCTCACCAGATGCTTGTCCAGAAAAGTATTGTACTTCCATGTGAAACTACTAGTCCTAATGATAGCAAAGGGAAGAAAAGAAGAGCTCCACTGCCACCAACTGATAAGCCACCATACAGCTCAAAAACACAGATGAACACAGACCAGTTGGACAAGGAGAACTTTGGGAAGAAGTCTGCCATTACACATAGGACCTCTTCTTCTTTTGATTCCAAGTTATCTTCCGTAATGCATCACTTGCAGAAGCCCATTGCTGCTCCTCGCAAACTGGGACCTTGTGGAAAAAGCAGCCTACCTGACAGTGAAAATCCCCTCTTTTCAGTTACTGAAAGAGAGTTTGAAGCCAAACCAGTACCAGCTCCTAGGAAGAAACCTGTGAAAGAAATGCTAGACCCTAGATCCTGGATGGAGTCACAAATGTAACATTTAAGCCCTGGACAAACATGCTGTTTGAGGTGCTCCAAACAGCAAAGTTAGAGACGTGTGGCTGAAGAAGCATTTAAAAAATGGCCAAAGTATTTCAAATATGACCTTAAAAAAACAAGGAACACCTTTTAAATGCTTCCTGAAATATCTGCATATTCCATCTGTCTTTTGGCATCCCATGGTGCTCCATTAGCCATCCCCATGCCCATGGGTCACTAGGGGAGGTGGGGCAGACAGGGAGAGAGGCTTGCAGGAATTCCTGCTCTCCAGCCCCCTGGAGAGGTGGAAAACAGAGGTGACATCTATCTTATGCGGTGCTGAATTTAAAGTGCTCTAGGATTTGGAGTGTTTCAGATGCATGTCTGTCCATGCCCTTAGTTTAAAAATATGCTCAGAATATAAAAGAGCAATTGATGTTCATCAGTGATGCAAACCTTTTGCTAGAACTTTGTGGCCATTAAAAATAATTTTTAGCATTAAGTTAATAAATGTGGTTGATTGGCAAAAGTCTCTTATTTGGCCTTGAATTTTTCTGAAATCTTAGCTTTGTTTTTCATAGCTAAGATCCAAAGAAATTCCCTAGCAAAGAAGACTTTTTGGGTGTACAGAGGAAGGAAAAACATGATCATGCTCGGAAACTAATTTCAGGTTTGTCTTAGCAGGTCTGATATGCAGTCACCAAGTTCATCAGTTAAGTTTTTTAGGAGTTGGTTCGTTTTTAAACAATCCTGCCAACTCAATCTGCAATCTATGAGGTTCCTTGTGCTTGATATGATGTCAGAATAGGCCAGGATTATTACAGCTGGCTTGTTAGTTCTGATAGCACATAATAGTATAATTTGCTAGTGTGGCTGCTGGTTCTATACCAGTAACATGTTAAAAAAATCCTATTTAAGATGGGAAATATTTACTAAAAATCAATTACTATACACAGAAAGAAGTTTTTAAGAGTAAGGTGTTCTATTTGTTGTCACTTTTATAACATAAGGGATTCATGAAAACCCTCCATGTCAAAAAGATATATTTCATACTACTCCATAGCAGCTAGTGGTAGACATAATAATTGTATGCAGGACCTTGTACTAGAATGCAGTTAGGGGTTTCTCCCTTGTGTTCTTTAACTTTTTGAGACAACATGTGAATATAGTGAAGTCAGACAACTCCTTTGTGGTCTATTGACTACTTGTGGCAAGTTTAGAATTCTGTGAGCAGGAAATTCACTGGGACTGCTGCAGGACACCAGTAGATAGGAAGATCTTCTCTTTCTGATGGTTAGAGTGCAAGACACTACATTTCCTCCCTGGAAATGGTCAGCACCTAGGTAAGGGGATGCATTTGTCAAACCTCAGATAACTATGGATTCTGTTCTGAAAGTCATACTAGTAATTTATGCATACATATCACTCAGTTGCAGACAAGACCAGTCTGCAGTAAACCACTGCCTCTGAGGTTAGAGGGCAAGGGCTTAAAGTATTATAGTAATGCCAGTCTAATATTCCATTGACCTTGACGAATTGTGAATTACTGATCTTTTTTTAAGAAAAGGAAGATTTAATCCTGGGTAGAGATCTGGAATATTGAACTCACTAGCTGAAGACCCTAATTGCCCATCTTTGTGTTCATGGATAGCTTTGTTTTATATGTTGGATTTTAGTACATGAGAAAATCAGATTATTTGTTTTACTAATAGAAGCAGTTAGTGTTAGATGCCTTTATACAGTTATGAATTATCCTGGTTTATAGCTGGTCTTGATCTGCTGTGCTACATGATGCCATTTATTAAGTTTTTAAAAATCTTGATACAGTTTTAAAGTACTACAAGCTCAGATATTTATAGTTTCTCAATTTTGTATTTTTATCCTCATACATATCCTCTTTGCTGTAGCCTTGCAAAGGGATCTGCAAGCAAAAACCTTATTCTGTATTAATTTATTGGAAAGCATGTGTGTTAAAGTACGGGTTTTTATATGCAAATCCCTTTGCAGGCTGGGGGCCTTTGGTTTCTAGAAAGCTTCTGCTCATTTTATATTTAATCAGGACCCTATTTTTGTCTATGGTAACTGTGCTCAACCTTCTAACAAATTGCAAAGGATTGTTTGTAGGTGGGAAATAAATAACGGGCAGAGAAAGAAAAGAACAAATACATGATTGGTGTAAATTGGACACCCTTGGAAAAGTGGACTGCAAATACTGTAGACAAAAATAAGGGAAGAAAAATACAGAAATAAAATGCAGAAGCAAATACATGAAGTGTGATTATAAGGAAGATGGTAATGGACCATGTGGCTGCAGGGGCAGGGCAAGAAGTAATGGTCTTAAATACAAGAAGGGAAATTTAGGCTGGATAATGGAGATAATTTTAAAATTTATAAATGAGCATGTTACGTAGGGATTTGTGCAGTCTCAATCCTTGGAAGTTTTTAAGAGCAGGTAGGGACAATAGTTGGCTGGAATGGTTTGGACTGGAATGATCCTGGCTTGAGCAGGGGTTGGACTTAGTAATATACTGAGATCCTTTCCAGCCCTATATTCCATTTAGAAATAGGTTATAGGAAAATTCTGTGACGTATTGGCAGCTCCTTTGCCTTCAAGTCTTAAACTGTTGGAATAAAAAGTAAATTTTTCATTTTTTTACCACATCACCTCTATTAAGTTACTGTATTCCAAGATATATTTCTAAGATTTTTAAGGTCAAAGGAACACTAAAGATGATTTATTCTGGAATTCATCAGGCCATTGAATTTCACTCAGCAATTTCTCCATTAAGCTCAGTAAAGTTGTTTTGCACTGCAGTGCATCTTTAAGCCAGCTTTTAATATTGATTTTTAAAGATGCCATGTGTGATAGAATTCATCAATACCTCCTGTCATGAGCTGTTTCAAAGGTGAATTACTCCTGTGTACATTTTTCACATTAAGTTTTGAATTTTTCAAGCTTCAACCTCCAGCTTTTACATGTTGTTATACTTTTGTCTCCTAATACAGACCCCTCTGCTAATATTTTTTCTTGTAGGTAGGCAGTTAGATCACAGTTGAGTTTCCTTTTAACCTTATCTTTAATAAGCTCAATATCATTACCTTAGCTAGGGTTCTGCTTGTGGTACACAGGCACTGGGTGCCCTCACACAGAGGGGTGCAAAATCAAATTGAAGTAATATTATGTAGTAGCATGTAAGGAGGCACTCTGTACATGACCTGCACTGAGTACCAAAATGCCTGGGTATGGCTCTGCTTAATATATTGAATTCCTTAAATATCTTATTGCAAGGAACCTTTTTCTTTCAAAGCCATAATTGTTCTTAGAATTCTTCCTTGAACTTATCAACTATTTAAACATCTTTTTTGAAGTGTGGACATGCAAAACTGGAAGTAATATTCCTGTAATGATCTCCTAAATATTTGTGTGCATGTATGTGGTCTCTATTTTTTGTTCCTGTATGGATCATGTTTTTGCACTTTGCCAGAGCATTGCGCTGAGAAATAACGTTCATGACCCAGGTTGCCTCCCAAGTCACTATATTCAAGAGTGTCGTTCCTCATCCTATAATTGGCCTACTTTTTTTCCTAGATAGATGTATAACTTATGTTTAGCTGTATTACATTTTGTACCAGCTCCTGAAGTGATTCAGATTGCTCTTTATAACCTACCTGTCTCATTCTTGACTAGTCAGTCAAGCTTTGCCAGCTTACTACCAGTCACTTCTACACTTTCTTTGAAGATTAAAAATTTTGAGGAAATGGTGGATTGAGAACTGACCTATCTGAGGTCCCACTATTGATGGTTCCCAATTAACATTGTATTCTAAGAGCAGCCAGTTGGTTCACTGAATACGTCCGTATTGATTTATAGTGCCAGTATTTTAATCAGAATGGGGTGGCCATTTCACACACATTGGAGAATTAAATGCATTACATCAGTGCAGTCACCCATTATCAACCAAACTTGTAATATCAAAGGTAGATATGCAACTTGTTAGACAAGATCTGTTTTCTGTGAGCCTGTATTGGTCTGCCTTAATTATATTTCCGTCTTTTGAGTCCCTTATCTCTATTCCCTTAGTTCCCCAGAGAAATAGAAACTCATAATGTATGAGTATTAGAAACTCATAATGTATGACACTGTTTCCTTCCAGTCACCTGGGAAGACTCCAACGTGCAAAGGTTTGTTAAATGTATTCATTTAGGAACATAGGACTGGAAGTGATTTGCTGATTCACTGAGTCAAGTGTAGAGCCATCATAGGCAACCCTTCCAAATGTATCAAGTGTCAGCTGCTGCTATCTTAATAGTTATTGTCATCAACTTCACTTTCTTCTTTTGTTTTTCACATCCCCTGTACCAGGTTAATTCTTTAACTAAAGTAAACTACTGTTTTGTGACTGAGGAATTGTGGCATTGCTATATCTAGCAAAGTATTTTTCTAACGTTGCAGTTTTATTTAGGCAACTACTGATACTTTCCAGTCACAAACTTGCCATTCCAGAGTGCTTCCCAGCTAGAATGCTACAAGCATGTGCTGTTTCATTTCTCTTGTCACAGGCTTGTCCTATCTCAGCAGATCCAGGTGGACAAGTATTAAGACTTATGTTCATTTAAGGCTCTTATTCTTTCTTGGAAAACCAAAGGTAAATAAAACTCTCTTGGTTTGAAGACACTTCAGGTAGTATTTAATCCACAACTGTTCTGTTTAAGGCAGTGGTTCTCGGCCTTATTAGATTCAAAGAACTCAGAAAGACTGCAACAGATCAGAGTATTTTTTTGACAGTATGGATTCCTGTTGGAAATCTCTGCATTTATCTTGTGAATTGTGTGTAGGTGTTTGCACACCTAACAGTGCTATGTGTAGTACCCTTAAAAATGCTACGCCACCCAAAAGTGCCACAGCACCCTGGTTGAAAATTGCTGGTTTAAAGCTTACGATTAACATATTTACTCAAATCCAAGACAAAGTTCAATGAAGCTCCTCATCTTGGATCCAAGTACAAGGTGGAGGGCAGGCAGTTGTTGCTATCGTTTTTACATGCCCCGCAGGCTGGGGCCACCATTAACTCAGCTGTTGCTGCCTGGCAGGGCAGGGGCCAGAGCTGCCATGCTTGACCAACCCCGTCTCCCACTTTGCCCCAGCTGCTGCTTTCCCTGCTACACTGGTGGGGGAGACTAATTTAAGTGACCCTCCAATAATTAGATTCTACACATGGAAAATTATAACATATTGATACATTTTACATATATAGAATATGATTATTGGGGGTTATCTTAAATTTGAAGTCATCTTGGATTGGGCTAAAGACAATATTCAATAGTCCTTCACAGGTCATATATTGTAATATGAACGTTTATCCTTTTTATCTAAGGCTTCCGGCCAGGGCTGTTTTGGTCCATAGGTTACTCTTTAATTTTTTGTTCCTTTATGTCAGGAGCCTCTGGGAGTCTCCAGGTTTCCTGCATCTCCTTTCATTTACATGTTTGAGGCTTTTCCATCCCTGTTATACATGATCTCCCATGTTAACTAATTTTCAAACCTTTTTTAGTATCAAATGCCTCTCACCAGGCCAAGGTGGGAGCTGAGCTGTCACAGAGAGCTGGGTCCGTTCCCCTTAAAGGAACCAGTCACCCAAGAACACCTCAGTCAATTTTGACTCTAACTATTTTTAGCTTAGGGAAGCTGACCCTCTTAAATTGCGAAGTGGGTTCTTTAATGTGTTCATACATAACAAAGAACCAGATAATGATCATTTACCTCTCATCAATCACTGTTTTTTGCCCTTTGGTGATCAGTTCCTTATTACTTGTCAGAATAAGGTCTAATATTAATGTTTTTGTTGGGAAATTATGATCTACCTTTCCAAAGTCCAGGAGTACTTCAGTACTGCCAGCATTTATCTCCTAGTTTCAGTCCCATAGGATAATACCTTTTTTCTTTTTTCATACTAGAGATGCTTTGGGGTCTGATATTCCTATTCTCTAATCTGCTATGATCAGTAGCTGCCTGCCATAAAGAACTCTTTTGCTTTAAAGTGTGGTGCATAAGCATCTTAAAATCCCCTGCTTCCAAGTTGTCTGTAAGTCTAAAGCATGTAATAATATATTTGATAGAGTGCCAGTTCCCAGCCCTACCCCCTTTCTTACAGTTTTAGGGACTGTTTAAAATTAAATCCTCATGAGAGTGCTTCTGTCAGGCTTCAACAGTGGCAAAAAAGCAACACTGTTGCTCTTCTTCACTGTTCTGGCCAAACTAAGAACTATCCTCACTCTTGCTTAAGCAGTCTCCCCATGTTACCAGCTTCTTAGCAATGGGTCAGGGTTATCTGCCCACCATGGAAGAGGAGGATGGATTCTTATAAAAATGTATTGATACTTGTTTCACCAGCATTTGGCTCCACTGTCATTTTTCTCCATAGGTTTTCAGCACTTAGAGTGTGTTCCAAATGTCTGTCTGTCTGTCTTCTTTTCTGAAGACCCCAGTCCTTTGTCTAAAGGAGGGAAGCCATGACCTGTCTGCCCAGCAATTCCAAATCTAGTATCCTTTTTCCCCATGTACATTCTTTTCATGCTGCCAACATACTTTGACCTTAGAAATCTAGATCTGGCAGATCTTTATTGATTTGCCTTCTGCACAATGACAGGCTATAGTATTTTGTTGCTGAAAAGTTGCACTTTTTTGTTCATTAAACGTGTACATTTAGATACTAGAAGGTTTGCCTTCCTCTTTTCTCTTGCTTGTTTCTGTGTTTCACTCAAATGGTTTGAAATATAACAAGGACTTTTTATTATTATTATTGCCTTTTGTTTTTAATAAGTTGCTCAGCACCTCAAATCCTCTTAGAAGGAAGAAGGTGATGCTTTATGAATACAGTTATATTTTTTAATGTCCGCTTTGGTTGATGTTTGGTACAGGACTGTTTCAGTTTGCATTAGGTTATTTCCCAAGCTGTGAAGCTCTATGTATGTAGCATAAGGTAAATGCTGAAGCTTTTGTAATGATATTGTTGTTTTGGGTTTGTTCTTGAGGAATAAATTGTGCAGACTAGCAGAGGGGTAGTATTACAGAAGTCTGACCCCTTAATGCAGGGGCATCAAACACACTTGGGGTCTAGGCTGGAGACAAACCATGGAGCTCCATTTGGTCCAGATCCATCCCAGAGCACAGGGGTGGCCACCATGCCACTGCAGCAGCAGTATGGTGTCCAGTGATGGCAAGAAGTCTGAGGGAAGGAGGCCCAGGTCTGCAACAATGATCTGGGGGCAGTGGCAGCAAGCCAAGCTCACCACTGACAGCCATGGCCAAAGGGCCCTAAACTCTGCAGGAGACCATGCCCCCAAATGTGCAGTGGCCCAGTGGGCTGAATGGGGAGTCTGCATGGGCTGAATTGAGCCCACAGGCCTTGTGTGACACCCTTGCCTTACTGAAGATAATGAAATTCTCTTGTCACACCAGTACTAAAAGAAACATGCCAATTAAGCCATCTTCTCAATTATGGGACTCATAGGAATTAATTCTGATATTTTCTTTTACTTCATAGCTTGAAAAAAGATTAGTAATATAGCATGCTTGTAAAAATGGTAAGTTAGATTTTATTTTAACAAATACCAATTCAAAAAGGTTTCCTGCTGTGACTAGACTTGCCAGATAGCACCAGGCAGTGCAGTTTATCCAGAGTCCTTGAACTTGTCATCCTCTGTATAAGCTTTGGCCATCAAGCCCATGTGCTTCCTATCAGGGTAACTTTTAAATGGATTCTACTGAATGGGAGAAAAAGAGCTAACTCATTTGAAAGCACTTGGTATTTGCTTTTTAATACATTACTAAAACTTTTTGAATGTAGCACAATGAAAAGGAAAAACTAGAGGTTTTATGCATCTCATTTGTTAATCACACTCACATTATCTCAGCAGTATCTTTCAATGGACATGAGCTGTTTGCTTTAGAAGTTAATTTTTTTTATCCCAGTAGAGAACGAATTGGTACAATTTTATGTTAAAAATGCAATTTGAAAAAAACAAAAACCTTTGTGACTTAGAGGTTGGAAACACAGGTGCTAGAAACAGTCAACATACATTCCTTGTACTGTGAACTACCCTTTAGATGCAATTGATGGTACAAACTTTAGGTTAATAGCAACATAGTAGAAGATGAAGGGTGTCTTTACTGCAATACTTGCACTGTTGGCTCTATAAAGTTTTGTACTGTATCTAATGTCTTAGTTGTTTTATCTTGATGTAGATGGAACTAAAATTTGAAAATTTATCTTGGACATTAGCTTAATGTGTTTACATTTTTACTTCTGTTGTAATTTCGTTTTATCTGTACTAATTGTATTAATACTTAGCATGTTTTATTTTTGTTTGTATGTACTTGGAAATACTGCTTAAGTGTTCATAATTAATTTATAATCTAACTCAGTTACTTTAATAGAAAGATATAGATATGAAAGCTAATGTATTTTATGAAAGGTTAACAAAGTCTGTTGCTAAAATCTGTATTTCAAATAAAGTGCATTTTGGATAAAACACTTCTGGCATAAAATAATTGGTATAATCTTTAAACTGGAATACAATTATGAAATATTAGGATTATAAATATGTTCATGACTTCTGTAAGAAAACAACTAATTTATGGTTTAATTCCCTTTGCTAGATCACACATTTTATAATGTCCACTGAGTGCACTCCCTTAGGCTAGCCCTGACTATAGTAAATGCTTCAATTGAATAATCAAAGAAGATAGCAATATATAGTAGCTAATGTTAATTGCAGCTCTAATAGCTAAATAGATCCAAAATGTAGAAGGAGAGTATTTATGAAAATATAATTGGACATATTATGTCACCTGATATTTCTCTTACATAAGCATATGCAAATATTAATATGTTTCTTCTGCTCTCCAACTGCTTGCTTTATTCTTTAGGATATCTTGTATCACACTGACTAAATAAGGACTATAAATAATTCAGTCAGTCTGAGCATAGTCTGCCAGACATATATGTTAAGTATATTTGCGAACCACCAATTTTACTGAAACCACCATTAAATATTTTGTCCCTAGATTTAAAGAGGAAAAAATCACTATTTTCTTCTAGGTGGCACCCTGTATGTTGGTTTGCTAATTTAAAGCCAATGGCAGTGTTCAAATAAGGTATATTATTTGTCCAATTATCATAAAAAGAACAGTAATAAAATTACAGGGAGTTATTAGACATTTTAATTTTAGAATATTTGATTGATTTATGAGTTCTTTGAACCGGGGGGGGAGGGGAACAAACAATGATTGATAATGCCAAAGCGAGGCAATGTAGATGGGTGATTTAATGAAAATCATGTTGCAGCTAAAGTTGCTGCAGTTTTCTTTAAGGGAGCATATCAAAATAAGATATGATGATCTCTTAATACAGCTATTACCAAGTGGTTATGTTGAGATCTTCCCATATGTGTATTACATTATATATTCACATAAAAATCTGTCTGGAAGACATCAAAATAAATTGCTTTTCATGGGGAAAAAAAGTCTTTCAACATTTTAATATCAAGATAGCTTTCTAAATGTTCTTTATGTACTTCCCAAAGGGAAAAACATAGTAACTAGTGAAATGTCTTTTTATACTGTTAAGACTGTTTACTTTGTAGAGGTTCCTATAAACTTCCCTCAAAATAAAATCAATAAACAAAGACACACAAGAAGCTGCCACACTGCAGTTTTTGTCTGGTCCGGGAGGTGGTCTGTGATGGTGAGCAAGGCCATCTGATTTAGAAGAAAGGTGAGCAAGGCCATCTGCTTTAGAAGAAAGGTGAGCAACTCATGAAGAATGACATATGGCATAACCTGTAGACAAGTTATATTGCTTTCTTATCTGCACTACTTAGAGGTTAGTTTATACATGATGCTTTGTAGACTTCCAAAATTCTAGGATTTTTAAAAATATTTACTATTGTAACTTTTAGTATTCTTACAAATGTCCAATCATTCTTTAATCCTGCTAAAGTACTTAGCCATGATATTATCTAATCAACATAAATTTAATAGTCTAATTGTGCTGTGTGTGTCTTCAATAATTCTTGTCATTTTTATTCATTTATCACTATTTAAATTAATGTCCCTTTTGCTTTTGTAATGAGGGGGTGAAAATCAGTGCCCTACCTTCTCTGTTGCTGTCATATTGTGCCATGTTTTATTGTCCTGCTTACTATGTAAGTGTTCCAAATCTTGTTCCGAAGCCCCAGAGCTGGTCCTGAATGGTCAGTTTTCTCTGCAATTGACGAGGCTCCTGCTGCTGTAAAACCAAAATGGCCATGGCTTGTGGGTGCTGAGCACCTGCTAAATTTTTTGGTGGGTGCTTGAGCCCCGAAGTACTCACAGAGTCAGTGCCTGTGTTTCTTAGCATCTTCAAGTGCGCTGGAGAAGCAGTATAGATAGGCCTTGAAATGAGTGCTCACTTTGTGGAGAATCACTCTTAGAACCTTTGGACAGCACAGGAAAAGCTGTAAAAGTTCAGTGTATATAAGAGATTTCTGGGAGTATTCATTATAGCAGTCTATCATATGCTCTGTTCTTGCCCTGTTTTGCTTCTGCAACAGGTGCTTTGTATCAGGAAATAAAAGGCCTTAGCTTTAAACAAGTGTAGCTGGCTTAGCGTAAAACTGCTGCTTTGACAGTCCTTGAAACGGTACTAACCAAGTGAAGCTATGGTAATCTGCTACTTGCAAGCTCTTGGTAGTTTTAGTGTGGTGACAGTGAAGACTCAGCTTCTCCTGGTTAAGCAAAAAGCAACATTTTCTGAGGATGTAGGTTATTTTCATGAACAGAGATATAGCAAAGCTGGTGAGGAAATTTCACCATTTGACATTCTGGGATCATTCTCCAAAAGAACAATTACGTTCTTTTACTGGCGTAAGTTTTTCAACCTGCTAATTAATTTGGTCTTCTCTTGCACCACTTCAACAGATTGTCAGGAGAAAATAAAAATATTTGCTCCCCCTAAACGGGGTTTCTAGTAGTATAAACCAACATACCAATTGTGTCAATATCAAAGGTACCCATTTAAGCTGTTACTTTTAACAGGTGTAACTTACAATACTGTAGTAATAGTAGTATAGTGCAGTAAAAATGCTGCAAAAATCCACTCTGTTTCATTCATTCAAAGTTAGGGTCATTTAACTAACTTGTATTGGTACAGGATCATGCAAAATTTAACAGATTATAGCTGGTGACATGTGCTTCCAAGTGGCAGTTATCCCTCTTTTAAAGTGGTTAAAGGCAACATTTGTCCCATATGTGTGTACTTGTGTGTGTATGTTTACATATGTATGTGCATATATATGTGTATGTGGCTAAGTGCAGACATTCAGGGAGGTTAGGAGGAAGTTAGAGGATGTTAAAAATGGCCACCTGATCTAAGGTAAGTTGGGATTGGAGGGAGCTAGCAGGGAGGGTTGGGGGTAGGGGTGTCAAGCAGGCTTGGGGGAAGATCAGGGATCTGCAGGAGGGATGTGGGGCAGGAGGCATCTGCAGCAGCAATCAGGAGGGAGGCAGACAGAAACTTAAGGAATGTAGTTGTCATGGGTGATCTAAATTACTTGGACATCTGCTGGGAGGAGCAGTCAGCCAGGTCTGACTGCTCACAGAGGTTCCTGTCTGAGATACAGGACCTCCACTTAACCCAGGAGGTGCACAGTCCTACCAGGGAGAATGCCTTGCTGGACCTGGTCCTGGCCACAGGCGATGACCTGGTGAGGGGACTTCAGGCCCTTGACCACCTGGGTGATAGTGATCATCACTTGCTGGAATTCACCACCCAGCGCAGGATGTCAAGAGCCTGCAGCAAGGCAGTAGCCTTTGACTTTAAGAGGGCCAACTTCAATGAGCTGAGGTGATTAGTGGGGGAGGCACTAGGGTCCTGGAGAGTAGGGGAACTTGGTGCCCAAGATGAGTGGTTGTTCCTTAAGGAGATGATACTCAGACCCCAAGGGGTGACAATCCCAACAAGAAGCAAAGGGGGCAAGAGTGCCCAAAAGCCCCCCCTGGCTCACCAAGGGCATTCATGAATACCTGATTGCCAACAAGGAGGTGTACACCCAGTGGAAGGGAGGGGCTATCACCAAAAAGGAGTATACCTCCACCGCTTGGGTCTGGAGGGGGCTGTTAAGAAAGCTAAGGCAGATACGGAACTAGGCTAGCATCAAGGATCAAGGATAACAAAAAGTCCTTTTTTAAATACATAGGGAAAATGAAGAAGGCCCCAGGTAATGTGGGGCCCCTGCAGGATATGCTTGGCAATCTGGTGGTTGCACCAGAGGAGAAAGCAGACCTTTTTAACAAGTTCTTTGCCTCCATTTTCTTGTGCAGGGACCAGAACTCCCCTACCAAGATTCAGGATGGACTTGGGAGAAACTCTGCCAAGCCTAGGGTCAGGGAGGACCGGGTTAGAGAACTTCTGGAGAGGCTGGATGTGTTCAAATCAGCAGGTCCAGATGCTCTCTACCCCAGGGTGTTGAGGGAATTAGTAGGGGTTATCGCGGGGCCCCTGGCGTGGCTTTACGAGCACTTGTGGTGCTCTGGCCAGGTGCTGGATGACTGGAAGAGGGCCAGTGTGGTCCCCATCTTTAAAAAAGGGAAGAGGGAGGACCCAGGCAACTATAGGCCTGTTAGTCTTACTTCAATCCTGGGGAAGCTCTTTGAGAAGATTATCAAGGAGCACATCTGTGATGGGCCAGCAGTGGGGATGATGCTCAAGGACAACCAGCATGGTTTCATTGGGGGCAGGTCCTGTCAGACCAACCTGATTGCCTTCTATGATCAGGTCACAAAATCACTGGATGCAGGTTTCGCGGTGGATGTAGTCTTTCCGGACTTCAGGAAGGCCTTTGACACTGTCTCCCACCCTAGTCTCATTAAAAAGCTAGGCAACTGTGGCATTGATGTCTACACAGTCAGATGTATTGCAAATTGGCTGAGGGGTCACACTCAGAGAATGGTGGTGGACAGGTCCTTTTTGACCTGGAGGGAAGTGGGCAGTGGGGTCCCCCAGGGCTCGGTCCTCAGGCCCACACTGTTCAATTTCTTTATTAGCAACTTGGACAATGGGGTGAAGAACAGCCTGTTTAAATTCACAGATGACACCAACATTTGGGGTGAGGTGGGCACGCTAGAAGGGAAGAACAGGTTAAAGGGGTAGGCAAATGAAAATAGGATGGGATTCAATACTGACAAGTACAGGGTGCTGCACTTGGGCAGTAGGACCCAGCAGCATACCTATAGACTGGGGAACTCCCTTCTCAAAAGCACAGTGGCAGAAAGATCTTGGAGTCATTATTGACCCCAAGATGAACATGGGCCAACAATGCGAGAACACGGTCAGTAAGGCTGACCGTACCTTGTCCTGCATCCACAGATGCATCACAAGCAGGGCCAAGGAGGTGATCCTCCCCCTCTATGCAACACTGGTCGGGCTGCAGTTGGAGTACTGCATCCAGTTCTGGGCACCGCACTTCAGGAGGCATGTGGACAGCATTGAGAGGGTCCAAAGGAGCGCCACTCACATGATCCAGGGACAGCAGGGCAGACCCTATGAGGAGAGGCTACGAGACCTTGACCTGTTCAGCCTTCGCAAGAGAAGGCTATGAGGGGACCTGGTGGCTGTCTATAAACTTACTAGGGGGGACCAGCGGGGTTTGGGAGAGACCTTGTTCCCCCGAGCACTTCCCAGAGTAACAAGGAATAACAGCCATAAGTTGCTAGACAGTAGGTTTAGACTAGACATTAGAAGGCACTACTTTACAGTCAGGGCGGCTAGGATCTGGAACCAACTTCCAAGGGAAGTGGTGATGGCTCCTATCTTAAGAGAAGGCTCGATGTTTACCTGGCCAAGGTCATTTGAGCCCAGTTTTCTCTCCTGCCCAGGGCAGGGAGTCGGACTAGAAGATCTACAAGATCCCTTCCGACCCTACATCTATGAATCTATGAAACTGCAGGGGAGGTTGAGTGGTGGAGGGGCAGGCAGCATCTGTGGGAGTAATTGTGGGGTATGGAGGGGTAGATGCTTGGGTCCAAAAAGTTTGGCAAGATCAGGAGGGGCTTATGTGAGGGGTGGGGGGTCTTAGGGAGACAAGGGGCTACTTTTAACCCCCCCACCAAACCTACAACCCCTTCCCTTTTGCCCCTCCCCTCCCGATACTTGCTTGGCTTTCAGCAGTTGTGAACACTGATAAGTCCAGCACCCAGAGTGGCTTACAGAAGGGGGGTGGGTAGGGGGTCGCTGGTTGGTCCATGGGGGGAGCAGCTAAAAATAGTTTGGTGCCAGGGTGGTGGGTACAGAAGTGCAGCCCCAGGGTTGGAGCCAGCATCTGAGCTTTCCTAGCCTTGGAGCTGTGCAGGTAATTAATGGAGTTCCACACATGGGTCTAACATAGCTCAGTTAAGTTTAAGTGTGCATCGATCTAGATCTATCTTAGACTGGGTTCTGCCATTTTTAGATTAGTCTCTTTCCAGTCACTGAGACCAAGTCTAAGTGTAAAGTCTGCACTTGAGTGAACTAAATTAGATTGGGTGGCCATTTCTAACCCAATCTAACCTCCCCATAATCCCCCCACAAATGTCTCCATTTAGCTTAGATGTGTATGTGTGTATATATGTACATGTGTATATATACATATATGTGTATGTGTATAGGGCAAGTGTATAAAAAATTATAAATATAAATCCTATTTATAAAATATATATACCCTATCCTAGATTGGATGGAATGTGACAAACAAACACAGCAGCTTTTGATACCTCTTGCATCTCTACCTGAACAGTGGTTTCAGTGGTATCTCTTGTGTTTCACTTGGTGCTTCCACCAGAGATGAGAGGAAAAAAACTCCAAAACCAACTATTAAAGAAGGCAGACTCGTCACTTGAAAGACTGTTATTAAAATGTTTTAAAATAATCCTCAAAACTACTGTCAGATCTTTAGGTGCTTTTCAGTTGACCAGGATGATGATTATGGTATTGACATTTGGGGTGGAAGATAATACCCATTCTCAATCTCTGTCCCTTACCCAAAGGCTTAATTAAATAATATAAAATTCCTGGCCAGCAAATCAGAAGAAACTGTATAAATTGCTAAGGGGAAGCAAGCCCTGGCCTCCTGGCAGGGGTCCTGCCAGAGGCCTTGGCATCTGGACCACAAGTGTGTCCTCAGCTTTGATCTAATGCTTGAGAGCTGCAGTTCAGTTTCTTCCATTCCCTTTCCTACCCTTTTGGGGACAGCCTGTCTTAGATCCTTTCTTTGTTTTCTTATTTCCTTCCCCCAAAATTAGGAAATAGTAGCTTGTACAGCAGTTGAAAATCTTCCCTCTTTCTACCCCTTTTTTCCTGTTCCTTTTCAGGGACCTCTCTCACAAATGTTTAAGATCAGCAGTCTCTCCCTGTTGTAAGAAAAAAGGCTATAGGGGACATGCCCACTACATTCAAGAGGAAAGGGTTCTACTCAAGGAACTCCATTTTCCTCGAAAAGGATAGAATTGATGCCGGAGTTTGGGGGGAACTGTACCCCAAATTCTTGAAAGCAAAACTCTTGTCACGTGTATGTGTTACACCACAGGGGGGTGAAAACTGCAGGGCTCGTGGTCCCTGTTTAGGCCACAAAGCCTGATAAGTTTCAAGAAGATTGGTGCAGGGGTTTGGGGGGAACTGCACCTCAAGCTGCAGACAAGCAAAACTCGTGACATGGGTGAAACTGTGCGTGTTAAGGCGCAGCAGGGTGAAAGCTGCAGGAATGGTGGCCCCTGCTGTGGCCACGAAGCGTACCATTTGTCGAGGAGATCAGTGCAGGGGTTCTGGAGCCCTGCACCCCTAGCTGCTGATACACAAAACTTGTGACATGGGTGCTTGTGCAACTGACTGTCTCTGTCTTGGGGCAGTTGATTGTCTGTATTGATTCTTTCATCTCCTTAGTGTTACGGCTCAGCTGTGTGTTCTTGGGCAACCCTGGCACAGGATGCAGTCTTGGGACCAGAGAAGCAGGAGAGCGCTGCATGATGGGGAATCTGTGCTTCCAATGTTAATCAACCCATGTTCACACACACCCAGCTCAGCATTTATCAGACCAGTTCTAATCTGGATTTACTAAGGACTTTTCCCCCCCAGACACACACACACAGCTCTAAGTTTAATAGGCATCTCGGGCCGTACATTCCCCGGTCCCACTATGGGAGGCCTATTTAAACTTGATTGACTAAAACTCGGTTGCCGGGTTAGGGAATGCTGAGGCAAGAGACCGAGTCAGAGGGGGTATGGGCAACATTTGAACAATGGTTAAGGGTTCATCACAGCATCCAGCCTGCTGGAGCCCTAATCCCAGGTGTTGTCATATCTTTCCCGAGACGACTGGTGGGAGTCCTCTCCACAAAAGGTTATGAGCACCCCAATAATTGTCTTAAGTCTGTTAAAAGACTATAGTAAGATCTGGAAAAGTCATGCTAAGCTGAGGCTTGTGCACAACAAGTAAAAATCCAAAATCCTGATGCTGCAAGCTATCTATTGTTCCTGAAGAAACCATGAGATATCCCATCAGTATATCTGCCACCCATAGGAATTTCAAGCTGGCTCCCAAGTATTTGGGTTACTCCCTAATCTTAAGTGTTTCCTGATTATCAATCAGTTTCCTGAGATGGTCCAAACCAGATAACCCCTTGTCAATAGAAAAGACAATGATTTACACTACTGAGGGTGCTTCGAAGCAGCTGAACTGAGGGTATAAAAATCTGTAAGTGTGTGTGCTGCTAGAAGAGGAAAAGGAAGGAAAAGAAGTAGAAGCAGGAGGAAAGAAGGAGAAGAAGAAAACCCCTGTGCTGACACCATCCCCTGTCGTTCTTGGGACGCTGGAAGAACAGATCATCTCTCTCTTCAAGGATTGTGCTACGGACTGTGCCTGTCAGCTTTGCAGCCTGAGTACCGTGGACTAGGTGAGATCCCAGCGTTCTCTGTCTTCTTTCTAGGCATAAACTTCTGAACCTGAACTGTATCAGTTAAGCTTGAGCTAAGTTTCCCCAAATACTTAGTGAAACCAGGGTAGTATTGTCATTGTTGGTGTTTGTTTTTCTTTTGCATGTCTATTACTACTAGTACTATTATATATTTCATATGCTTAGCAATAAATAACTTTTATAGTCAAACTGGTAGTAATTGGGTATATTTTTCCTTCTCTGCTTCTCTTTCCTCCCGTGCTCTGCAGCAACGCTTCTTTTACCTATGCTAAAGATCCCTGTGAAGCCCAAATTATTGTGGGGTCTGCTCATCAAGAGGCCAAAGATTGGGACGTGCTGAGTTTGAAACACATAAGGGGATCAGCTTGTACAGGCTGATTGACCCAGTTTGACTCAGACGTGCCCTTATGAACTGAATGCTGGCCCATGAGGGTGTCAGCTGGACACCCAGCCGGATTCAGAGGGATTCTGTTTACCTGTGTGCTTGTGTTTGACTGCATTTTATTGTTGCTCTTATGAACTGATTCTTGGCATATGAGGGTGTCAGCCTGTCCATGCTGATCAGCCCGGCCAGGTCAGGCGTGTCACGTTAATTTGTGTGTGTTTGTGTGTATGACTGATTTGGTGACTGGAGGAACCCAGTCCCATTAAAACTGAGTCCTGCAAGATAGCTCCATTGGGGGTGAGGGCTTGCAGAAGGGAGAAATACAGCTCCGTATAGTAACACAAGCAGCACATTGACAGAATCACCAAGACCCTAGAAACTATCCCTAATAAATGAGCACACCCCAAAGTAATGGGCAAATTTGGTAACATTAGTTTGTGATTTTGTAGGTGTTAATTGTTGCTAATTAACTGGCTAAATTAGCTAGCTACTGTGTATTGAGCTGGTCCCTGAGTGAATCATGATCGATTGGTAACTGGTAACACAGTAGGTTAGCAGCCAGGCCTTTAGTAGTGTCTCTCCCCCCACACCCTGATGCCCCAAGACAGAGACAGTCAGTTGCACAAGCACCCATGTCACGAGTTTTGCCTGTCAGCAGCCAGAGGTGCAGGGCCCCAGAACCCCCTGCACCTATCTGGCTTCTTGGCCACAGCAGAGGCCACCATCCCTGCTGCTTTTAACCTGCTGTGCCTTAACACAAACAGTGTCACTCATGTCACGAGTTTTGCTTGTCTGCAGCTTGAGGTGCAGTTTCCCCCAAACCCCTGCACTGATCTTCTTGAAACTTACCAGGTTTTGTGGCCTCAACAGGGACCACGAGCCCTGCAGTTTTCACCCCCCGTGGTGTAACACATACATGTAACATGAGTTTTGCTTTCAAGAATTTGGGGTGAAGTTCCCCCGGAACCCCTGCACCGATCTTCTTGAATCTTGGCAGGCGTCATGCTCTCAGCAGAAGCTACCACCCCTGCAAGTTTCATCCAAATCAGGCAAAAAGCAACAAAGTTATAGATATTTAATTGATTCCCCGTTATACCCTATGGCCAGATCTCTGAGGCAGCTCTGAAGCTTCGGAGCCGCTTCGGCTGGATTGAAGCAGAAACCCAGTCCGGAGCTCCGGATCGGATCGCTGGCATCTGAAGCGGCCGGATCTGAAGCTGGATCGAATAGCTACCTACTCACACAGGGCTACTGCATATCATCTTTCCCTCCACTGTGTATCATCTTTGCCTCCCCCACAAGCTAACAGAAGGAGTGTCGTAGAAGGTAGCTGGAGTGTTGCAACCACTTTCTTAGCATCCCACCTCCTCTGTCAAATATTTGCAAATGAAGAAGGGAGAGATAAGGGATGCATGAACATGCAGAAGAGCACTATTACTTGAAGAGCATACATCACACTCCCTGTGAGGGGTGGAGTATGCAGTGACCGGCTTTTTAGTTGTTGCCATGTTGGGCTAAAGACAGGTAGGCAAGGTTCTTTGAGTAGATGTGATTTTCATTTTTTTTATTAGACCAACTGAGTAGTTGGAAAAAAGTTCTTAGCAAGATTTTGGGCGCAATCACCCTTCTTCAGGCATAGGGAGTCTCTGCTGTTCTGAGATCCCAAGGATGAGACTCTCATTCCCTGGAGTCTCAGAACAGCAGAGACTCCCTATGCCTGAAGAAGGGTGATTGCGCCCAAAATCTTGCTAAGAACTTTTTTCCAACTACTCACTCTAATGAAAGATATCACATCTACTCAAAGAACCTTGCCTGAGTATGCAGTGACCATCTTTAGTTACCTTGTAGGCCATTCTCTATCTAAGTATCTTTTTCAACTACATTGATTCATAGTGTGCTGTTTCAGCCTTCTCCTTTATTCTTATGGATTTCAGTTTGTGTTGATGAACCTGCTAACATGGAAAATAGTCCTTAGGTCAAATAACTATTTTCTTTGCCTATTAACAAGTTTATTCTATGTCAGACAGCATGCCCAGGAAAGGTTCCATGAAATTGACACACAGACATTGCTCTAAGCAGCCAGGGTATAATTTCTACTGAAATTGTTGCTGCCCTAATTATCAAGTGAGGAATTTTGCTACACATTTACCAAGATCAATATGTGTTTATATTTCTCTTTAGCACTTGCTTTAAATGAGAAAAGTTAGAGATAATTCACTTTGAAATCAAAATTTGTGTGTCCATCCAGCTACTTGAAAAGAGTTTTATGACATTCAAGACTGAGCTGCAATTCAAGCCATTCCTGGGGCCAAATATGGTAAGCACTCCTTTGAATATTGTGTGCCCAGAATTGGGAGTGACTGACATACCAGTACATGAGAGCTAGAAGGAAAGGCACAACACAGAGTCAAAAGTAGGGGGCCAGAGCCAAAGAGTTCAGGAGTGAAGGTATCTGAGATGCATTAAGTGGAGGTGAAACTGTAGACAGTCCTATTTATTTCTAGCTAACAATATTTAGCATTTTCTATGACATATATGTCTGTCTATCCTTGGTTATTTCCTTATACTATGGATCTTATTTTGTTGCTTAATTTGGTCCTACACCAGTCAGCTTTTGCTGTCCTTCTGAAAATCCACTTGGTTTGTTTGACACCAACTATCTTCAAGGCATTGTTGAATAGCTAGCTACATCTCATGCTGAATGACTAATGGACAATAATTACAAGGATACTGATTTTTAGTGTTGAACTAAGAAGAAAAATAAATAAAATATCATCTGACATAACTCTAAAGCACCCAAGTTGGAATCTGAGAGTCAGCAGAGATAAAACCATCATATGCAATAAGTGCCATTTGTGGTTGGGCCCTGTGTCTTACATAGCCTGTACTGTTGATGACTTCACCAGGACAGTTCTTCCTGGAAGAGAGTTAGGCTGTTTAGCTCATTGCTGGCTTTGGAGTGAGAGAGCTAGATTCACAAGACATGAGCGTGTCCATATATGTTTGGATGTAGCAAATGCAGCAAAGTTAGGCATCCAGGCATCTCATAAAATGCAGGAGGAGAATTAGATATCTAAGAAAGAGATTCACAAAAGTTGGTGTGCTGGCTTAATCTGGCCAATAGGAAGTGTAGACAATGGCACATCTTAAGCTCTTATGAATGAGATCCAGAAAGATGCCTTGCTTCCATCAAGATTCACAACCCTGAACCCCTCCTGCCACCCTGTGTTGGCTAATTCCAGATAGATGTTCTGAACAAAACAAATTTCAAGTCTGTTGTAGTCTCATTGTAACAGCTGTGGATCTTTAAACACTTTATAAAATGCCAGGGATCCAGGTTTTCCATTTACTCCTTTAAAGGAGAAAAATGCAGTAAACCACGCAGAGTTCCAGCCTGCAAGGGGCTGGGAGGAGTGGGATGCAGGGGGCACCATGCGCGCACACATATGCATGTGGCCAGCAATATAGCCAGCCAGCAGTGGAGAGCAGTTCCCCCAGCTGCTTGCAGGTAAGTTTATGGTGCGTGGGGGGAGGGGACATAGGTGATGTAGGGGGGCCTTGGGGGCAGATTGAGGCAGCCACAATGAGCAAGGGAGTAGGACAGGGTTGGTGGCTGTGGCTCAGGGTGCTGCCTAGCCAGGGTGGGAATCTACAGCCACAGGACCTGGCTGAGGAAGTGGGACAGAGCCACAAGCAGCTTGTCCAGGGATGTATAGGGGGCTGGCTCCCCACTGCTGTGCACACTCCCAGGGAGGGAAGCATGGGAGGGCACATGTCCCCCAAGATTTGTGCATGGGGGAGGATAAGGGCTGTCTTGCCTGCCCAGCAGCATTCTTCTCTGCCCCCCACAGGCTCAGCTCCAGCCATGCTGCCTGTAGAGAGCAGGGGGGGGGGGGGGCTCTGCCTGTTTCAGGAGCCCATTTCTTAAACAGAGTAATTCAGGGTCCCTGATAAATACTAAACATCATCCTTACACAATGGTTTAATAATTTTTACAGATAGGGTAAACTAAGAAACTGGAGTTATACATATAAAACTTCCTTATTTCCTTAGATTTACAGGAAGTAAGTGAGCTACTCCCTTTAAGGTGATAAAATTTCTTTGTCCTATTAGCACAGGAATAGCCTTATAATCATATTATATGTGATTTCAGTTTGGTAAATTGAAAACAAATATCTTTTCCATTCACAACTACCCTGTACTTCAGTCAGAATACTATGCTTCAATAACTGATTTGCATTTAATGTCTTATTTGAATAAGACTGCATCTTACAGAACTGGATTCCCTTCTGGCATTTTCATTCATATGTTCTGTCAAAGAAAATTTTCTTTGATTTCATCAAGATTGTCTTGACAGAGATCTTCAAAGCACTTAATTCAATGTTCTATGATTGTAGCAGTTGAATAATTATTTGTTAAAATATTTTATTTTCCACACAGGAGATGTAAAATACTAGCTCCTTTTGATAAACAAGTTGTCATACATGATTAGTTAATGGATTTGTAATCATGTAATAGTATTTACCCATACCTTATACTTTCACTTAGCATAAGGGTATATTCAAATTTAAGCTATGGGGTAAAATTTCCCGGGGGGGGGGGGGGGGGGGCGTGTGGAGGGGTGGGGGGGGGGGGGGGGGGGGGGGGTCTTGCTATCGATGCTGAAATGGGCTATTTACAATTCATAATGTAGATCGTTAATTAAAAGAAAACAAGAAATTAGCAGTCAGACTTTTTGAATTACAGATGAATTGACTGTTAGTGAGGTACATTTCAGTCCATCTGGGGCTCAGGTTAACCCTTGGTTCCTTAAGCATAAGTAGGGCTTCCTGTGTAAACTGATATTTACCGGTAAAAGCCTGTCAACAGTAAGGTTGGAATTTTCTGGCAAGTATTAAGCTTCAAATGCCTGAAATTTTAATCTCTCTATTCCTAGTCATCAGCCTTGTAATTCTCTATATCATTCTTTAGTTTCATATTAAAAAAACAAACAAACAGGATACAGCTGATAGAATTCTTTGCTGACAGAGCTCTTTGCTTAAGTCTTTAATTTTTCAAAAATCTCTCTCATTTTTGCCCAGTAAATACAAGACCTAAATGTACTTATAGTGAACAGTGACTGTAGTTCAGAGAGGTAAGTAGTTTGTTCTTTTCAGTAAACAAACTTATCTATCTAATAATGCAAGCAGTTCCTGGGCTTGGCAAGAAAGCTCAAGTTATTCCATAGTGGCATCTGCTGAAATTCATGAGGAGAGAAATCTTGTCAGATTTTTTTTTAAGAAAGCATATATTACAGTGCATCATTTCTGTCAAGAAAAATGCACAATCACATTAATGTCTCAGTTGTGGAATTCTCTATTTGGAAATCAGAGTTAAAACAATGATGATAAAAGTTGGGGTTGCCACATGATCCTAATTATTATTAAGCCAGGGTTGGCCAACCCATAGCATGGGTGCCCCAAGTGGCACTGTGTGTGGCACATGAGTCCTGGGCTTTCGGTAAGGGAGGTGTCCAAATGGCTTGAAGTGGAGCACAGTAGAGAAGGATACTGCTGCAAGAAGAGGTTTCAGATGTCACCAACAAAAGCCAAGTTAACACTTCCCTGGTTCTGTAGCTGCCATCAAATTCAGGGCTTTGGATTTTTGTTCACCATATAAAGGTATATTGACACCCGACACCTCTTGCAGCAGCATCCTGCCCCAGCTCTGCTCTGTGCAGCTAGAGGTTCCAGCTCCTCTGTTCCCATTCTGGGTCCCCAAGACCAGATATATCTGGAGGCATAGGATCAGAGCAGTACTTGGGGAGGAGGTGAAGGATTAAGACACCCAAGTACTGCAAATTCAGGTGCCTAAATAGCCAAGTCACGTTTCAAAATGGGATTAAGGTCATTTTGTCAGTCTTGTGGCATGGAGCAGAGTAACTGTTAAAAATCAAGGTACAAGATACTGTGGTGTTGAAGATGCTAGAAAACTAAACAAAGCACAGAATGGTATCAGAGCATTGGGTATCAAAAACTGTTCAACTGCTTCTTCTCATAGACCCAAACCTGGAAATCTTTACACAAAACTGTGTAAAGTAAACAAGTTGTGATTAGTGGCAAATCTCTTTCTAATATCTTATGGATGAGTTCCCTTCCCTTAGGGCAATGATGCATGCATTTCATTGTGTAGCCCGGGTACACCCAAGGGGGCGTGCCCTGTCCTTCAGTGACAGTGGTGTGGGTCAGGCAGGGTGCTGATGGAAGGGCCAGCTACTAGAGCAGTTCCCTCTCTCCAGTCTCTACAGAGCCAGGCTGAGACTGACTGCTTAACTATATACAATTTATTACTATAACAAATACTTAAGATAAAACATGAAATATACAATAAAGCTTAGCATATATCGCTACATATAATATCCCACAATTCACATAAACCATATAACTTACAACATATATAATAATAATAAATACATTGAACAACATAGTTAAGATTACAACACTATGAACACATATGGGAACTCAACTTATATAACCCAAATAAGTTAATATTTCCTAGACCTACATATTAACACTGTCAGCGTGCCCGTCCTGGGTACCTGCTTCTCTTGTAGCTCCCACAATCCCCACCTGCCACGACTTGATCTAAATGCAAATTCTGGGGGAGGAAGAGTTGTTACACGCCGGTACCACGGTAAGGAACACTCTGGCCAGATCTTAGTCCAGAGTGCTTTATTATTAGTAACCTGTTATGCTCTCTAGGAACATCAGGCAAAAAAAAGGAGTTAGCCACGTGGGTCCTCGCCGTCTGTCTCCCACGGTAAGGACTACTTGTTATCTGGACAATCAGCCGCTAATTACCTCGTTAGCAGCTGATTGACGCCAACACCGAGATTCCCCGGCTGCGGCTTGTGCCGGCATGTGACACGCGGCTCAGTCACAGTTCTCTTTTCTTTTTTTACTTTCGTTTTCTGTCCCCACGCTTCCCTTCACTCTCCGGTGAGGGATTGGGGTCCCTTGCCTTCAGGGCAGGATCGGGTGTTCCCCCGCCCTCTCTCTCTCTCTTTCTTCCTCACGCTCGTGGAATCCCGCCACGCTGTGCCCTGGAGCTGCAGGTTTTTCCCATGCTGCTGCTCTGTTTCTATGACTCACCGCAGCGGCTGTCTTTCCAGGTAGGAAGCGATCCATGGCCGTATCGATCCCTCAATATCCCGTCATCATCTGAGATTGAGTCCCTGTCTCCTGGACTCTCTTTGTATTCCCGATCGCAGGGCTTCTCGCCCGCTTCTCTCAACCTGTAAATGCCCAGAGGCAACCTTGGGAAATTTCCTCCCTCTCTTTATTTCTCTTTTCTGAGTCCTCATTGGCTGCCTGGGGTATTACATTTCCCATTTCCCGGATGTTCTAATCTCCAGCAGCTTCTACCCTATCTTAGTAACAGAGTCGCAGCTTCGACGCTGTTACAAACACATTAAGAACATATAAACCATATAAACTTCCTTAAAGAATACCCATAGCTATATAGACCTTGACACAACAACAGTCACCCAAAATAGGGAGTGCACTCAGAACCTCCCAGAGGGGTTTCCTTGGAGCCCCTCCACTTTAAGGCCCTGGGATGTGAACATGCCTCTCCCACAATGGAGGCTGGAGGCAGCAGACCCTCCTGTCCTGTGCCTGCCTCCCCTGCGGGGCCCAATTCCCCAGCAACTCACGCTTCCTCTCTGAAGCAGCCAAGGCTCATCCCCTGGTGACTTATCCCACGAGAGCCTCTCTCGAGCAGTGCCTTCGGCTCTCCTCAATGGCCTGGTGCCCCGCACTGGGCAGCCCAGGGCTCTCTCTCTCATGGGAGCCGAAACCTTACAGGCTCTGGTTCCCCGGTCCCACAGCGGGGGTCTTCCCTTTCCCGGGCCCTGCTCTGAGCACTGGGGGTCTTTTAGTCAAAGACAGAGCCACACTGTGGGGCTTCAGTCATTCAGCCTAGGGCCAGGGCTAACTTGAGCAGCTGCGAGCTGCACCCAGAGTGGATTCTCCGTATGCTGATCCGCACACTGTGTGGGGCCCGAGCAGCCTCGAGCTGCTCCCCGGGCCAGCTCTCTGTGTGCCGATCTGTACACCGACTGCCCAGGCGCTTGCCAGGTTTGCAGGCTCAAGCTGCCTCAAGTGGCTCCTAGAGCCTGATCCCAGTGCACCGATTCATGCATCGCTGAAACTCAAGCAGGGTCCTGAGGACAGCCATCTCTGGAGCTCCTCTCTACTTGCTGTCCCTTGTTGTCTCTCTCCAGCATGCCGAGCATGCTCCCCTTTTTTATTTTTCAGGGGGAACTTCAGGGGCTCCACCCCCGAAGTTCTTTGGACCTGGCTGGGGCAATTCTGATTCAGGTCCATCTGCTCCTTGCCCCCTCCCTTCAGAAAAAGGTGGGATATTGCTTCCCTTGTGCTGCCTCCAGATTGGTGGGTGGGCTCCACCAATCAAACAGCAGACCCTCAATCCTGGGACTCAACCCAAGCTCCGAAAAGGTAAACCTGGTACAAGTGTTTCAAACCATGTTATAGAATTTGTGGGTAAGCTGTTCTTTAATGAGCTAGGTGCTGCTGACAAGCAATTGAGTAAAACAACATAGGAATCTGGATAAACCATTTCTTTCTTACCCCTTAATCAATCCAGTTGTAAAAACAAAGCCAACTTTAACATGAAAAACAGATGCTACTTCTAGGTAGAGCTAACATGGGTCAAGAAATTGGTTTGGGGGGTAAGCCAAATGTTGCACCAAAAATTCACATTAAAGTCAATGGAAAATAGGAGCAATGGTTCATTTTTCTCCTCAGACAGAGAGACTCTTCTGTCTCCAATGCCCAAAAGCAAACATTTCCTAGGGAGAAGTGAGGATTGTCAGATTCAGTTTATCCAATTTAACAGTAAGCCTGGAAACTATGGTGCAGGGGCAATGCTGGTAAAGAATACACACAACTTGTACTGCTCCTTTGTCTGATTGTAGTAATTTAAAAGTGATTGCTTGCATCATGCCATCAATTTTAGGTTCTAAAACCAGAACCTAGTGCAGATAAATCATTTATACCTTTTTTTCTAACTACACTTGCAATACAGCCCCCACCTCCAACTCCTGTTTCAAGGGCCCATTCCTTTAGTGCTCAAGTCAATGGGAATTTTGTCATTGGACTTTTAGAAGGTCATTTGAGAAGAGATGTGGTATTAGCAATAGTGTTACCATCATGTTTACACTGAGACCTGGTTCAGAGCTGATTTTGTCCAAACATGATTGATCTCCATGTGTTTTACCAAAGGTAGAGAGGGAGAAAAATATCTCAGTTTTAAGTGTTTTTATTTCTTTCTTTTATGCCTTTTATTTCAGTTAGATGGGCTGTCACTTGCAAATGAGTAATATAGTTTTCCAAGGATATTAATTCAAAGTCTGCCAGTGGCTCCATAGCCCAATTCTAGACCCACATGTCTTGTCGTAGTGAAGACAGGTGTTTCCAGGGGGGATGGGCACTGTGTTGCTGCATCGGATGTTCTGATGTTCTTTTTGCCTGTTTCTCTTTTCTGCCTGTCGACGAGCTGTTTCAAAATGTTGAGATCCCTCCCAAAGAGCCTTCCTCCATTCTGGTCAGTCCTGAGCAAGGGCCTCTCAAGTGTTAATGTTAATGTTACACCTCTTCATGTTTACCTTCCGGGTATCTTTGAAGTCCTTTTTTTACCCTCCGCTACTTCGCTGACCTTCTTTCAGCTGTGAGAAAAAGATTCTCTTTGGAAGGCAGGAGTCAGGCATGCAAACAACATGACCTGTCCAGAGAAGTTGGTTTTGGATGATCATGGCCTTAATGGTGTTGGAATTTGCTTCAGCCAAGATGCTGATGTTTGTGCATCTATCCTCCCAGTTAATCCGAAGGATCTTGTGAAGGCACCATTCATTGATGTACTTTTCCAGGCTCTTGAGATGTCTTCTGTATGTCTTCTGATTTCAGTTAGACCTATCTGTAGGCTAACATTTCTATCAGGCACAATACAGAACCCTGTGTAAACAAGTTATCCGCTCCATCTCTCACTGTAGCTAGCATTGTTGGCCTTCTTGCTTTCGTAAGTAACTTCACTGCAGCAAATCAAATGATGACCTTTCACTAATTCCAAAACAGTAATAAGTTTGTAAAAAATCAGAGCACTTCTTTCCCAACCTGAGCCCCTAGCTTGCTGTCCAATTGGTTAATGGGTACAGTTTTATAACTAGATTATAAACTCCTGAAAAAGAAGAGCTTAAAATTTAAAAACATAACAACACTTAGCTACAGCAGATATCACCCACCACCATCTTTTTTAGTTTGACTCTTGGGTGATGCTTTCTTGAAAGAATTAAAAGATGAAGTGTGTTAGGAAACACCTCATGAAATCTTTTACTGATGGTTTTTCTGTTTCTTCAAAGAAGGGCCATGTACACAATGCCATCTTGTGGTCAAAACGGTTCTGTATCTGCTGGTTAGAGGCAAGTAAAGCATTCTAGACTGCTTCCATGGAAGTGTAACACCATACAATGAAAATACTTGCCAAATAAAATTGGAAACAAGTAATCATATTCCTTGTATTTAATATGTTGTGTATAGGGTGGCAGGTTTCGTATTTATCATTATTCAAAAAGTTTAATTAAACCAGAACCTTATCCTAACAGTCTAACTTGGACTATTTCTCAGCTATTGATTTGACAGCCTGAAGCAGCCTGAGTTTTGCACATGTGAAGCAAGACAAAAAAGTGCCAAACTGTGAGTTAGCTTTAAAGGTTAGACCACGTAAGTAGACTACATTATCAAGAAATTAAGAATTGGGAAAAACATGTGAAACATCAGTTGTTTGCTGGTAACATTTTGTTAAAATTGACAGTGTATCAGAAGCCACATTTTCAGCAAAAACTTCATGCAACTGCAGCTATTCAGGGGAAGAACTGCTAAGCAACGATGCTGTGATATATCTTGTAATATGGCCAGGAATCCATGAGAGTTCACCTTTTGCTTTTGCATGCTCAGCCAATGCAAAAAAAATTTGAAAATTTCCTTTCATTACTCTAGAAAGGAAAATTCTTGCAACTTGCCATTTTTCACTCCTGCTTTTATGGGGAAAATGTGTGAAGTGAGATTAATTTCTCTATTCCTCCTGAATGGATTTTGTTTATTGCTGCTGTTGCAAAGTTGTTTAGCTACAGAGAGCTTGCTTTAGTCCAGAATGGTGTTCAATACTAGATAAACATGAAAAAATCAACAAATCATAAGAACCGCTATCATGTATAGAGAGACTTAGAAATTTGGCTGAAGCAAGATTGCACAAATTACTGAAGAAAACCAGTTCCATATTATTTCTCTGATGAAGCATTGATGAGCTGTTTTGGAAAGACTTTTTGATTTGATCAGGCTACATAGAATAGAAAATGTTCTCCTATGATATTCAACAGACAGCCTATTCATCTCGTAATAGGCAGGTTTGCTTGTTTTTTTAACTGTGAATTTTCTTGGTAAATATGATTTTGTGATTATGATATGATCTCTATGACTGCAAAGCCTTGAAGGCAGTTAGTGACCATCACATGGACAAATATATTCAAAATGGAATTATTTGGAAACATGATCAGACAGAAAAAAATCATCCTTTAAAATTGCCAAGTATTAGTCTAATATTTTACTACAAAGGCATTAGTAAATAGTTGATTAGCAGTCTGATCAAAACATGGTGGGGGTTCTGCAGGTACTGGAATGGCCCTCCTTTAACAGTTAAAACAAACAGGATTTTCACTTCACTCAAGAGATTTGAGAGGTCAAGAGTGTGGCAATGGAGAGGCAAAGTCAGAGGAGGATTTGGGACCCTTACAAGAGCACATTTTATGTCCTATGAAATACATTTTTGAACCTCATACTCAGCAATGCTGTTGCACTGAATCTGTGGTGTGGTTTAAAATGCTTATACTTTTTATTGTGGTCTGCCCAAAGCATTTGGCTGTAATGAAAGGGCATTTGACCAATCTATTTACAGCACCTTTAAAAAGTCAAGAGATGGAAGCAACAAACTCATGAGTTCTGCACATTTAGGTACTGAGATTCAGAACCCTATGATGCCTTATTTTCAGGTGCTAATGATTCAGAACTAAACTCCTTCCTCCCTGCCAAAAACAAAGACAAACAACTTGATGCCATATGACTGGCTTCAGCAGTGTAGGGACATGGCTAGATGTCAGGGCAAAGAGGAAGTGATAACTTCTTGTTTGTGATTGTGAAGGGGCAGCTGCCAGCAGCAGCTGCTTTTTTCACCCCCTGCCCCCACCTCCTCCCCATCCCCAAGTCAACACCCAGAGCAGTTGCCCCTCTCCCCTTCTCCACCCCCCCTCTATCCCCCCCATTAGGCCACTGGATGGCTTACAAAATCTGTAGCTACAATTGATGAACATCATTGTACATCTCTACTGACACTTAACCGGGGACTTTGTTTTTGGAGATAGTAATGACTTTCTAAAAGAATGAAACAAAGCATGACATTTTATATTGGAGAACAACCAGACGTGTGACACATCTTGTAGTTAAACCTTTGAGAGGTATTATAAAACATGACTTATTTTCTCTCCCTCCCTCTTGTGCCTAAGGACTCCAATACAGATGAATGGAAGTACTAATGGCATGAGGGTAAGTGAAAACTGTTCTATCACAGTAGAGCAGGTGCTGTGAAATAGGAACAAAAATAAAGCCATAAGTCTGAAATTTCTGGGGTTGAATATTCTGACTTAAAACTAAAACATACTCTGCTTCCCAAGAACTTGGTGTGGGTGCACCAAGAAATGCATTGCTCTCTTCACAGACAATTTCTACACTGCAAGTTAATGAATGCTGGAAAGAAATGCTAACTGTCTGCACTTCTCATTGAAGTCAAAGAAATTCTTCTTGCAGCAAAAAAACTAAAAGTTGCAAAGCCTCCTATCACAGTTTTTAAAGTATTTTGTCTTCAAACCTCTCAAAATGTTTGGGTTAAGCCATGTGGTCCTGCAGAATGACCACTTGACTGTATATTAAAGGTACAGTCTATTATCATCAACATTTATCCCCCCACTTCCCCTTCCTCAGTACCTTGATGAGATGGATGTGTGCTAACAAGTGTGCTAACATCTTCAACATTATTTGCTTTTGTGGGTAGACTATACTGTCTCATTAGGCGTGTCTACGTGAGATGTCTATATGTTCAGTAGCCTAGTTTACTGAGCACTAAGCACACATGTCTACATGCATGAATGCTTACTGCTTAGTAAAAACCCTTAATCC
This sequence comes from Alligator sinensis, assembly GCF_000455745.1. Taxonomy (NCBI): domain Eukaryota; kingdom Metazoa; phylum Chordata; order Crocodylia; family Alligatoridae; genus Alligator; species Alligator sinensis. The sequence continues at coordinate 1,825,658 of NW_005842032.1, read as the reverse complement.
CATGTAAATTTGCTACCTGCAAATGTAGGTAGCAAATTTACATTGGAATAGTTACTGCACCAAAACAAATGTGTAGATGTAACCCATGAGAAAGTTTGCTCCTGGGTCTGCCCTGCCACTAGTGGGCTGCCCTCTGGTTAGCCCTGAGGGTCTGGGATAGGAGCTTCTCCTGCCCCAGGGCTGAGTTGTCTCTATGGAAGCCCCTGCCTCAGGCTTTAAAAGGCATTTTGAGACCTGGGGCACACCAGCAAGGAGCCTGAGGGCATTCCAGGCCCTTTTGTGTCCCCCCCCCCCCCCCCCCCACCCCCCAAGGCCACAGGCTAGCCACACCAGCCTGCCTGTACCCCAGTGCCACTGACTGGCACTGCAGTGTTACATGACTGCCAAGACAATGTCCAGGCCAGCATTGCCTCTGTCACATGGCTACCAGACATGTGCCATGTCCAGGTGCTGCAGGCATCTGCCCAGGCCTGGCAGGACAGGGACAGCTGTGTGGGGGCCCTGATAGATGGCATGGGACCCACAATGACTTTGTCCTCCTCACTCAGGCCCATGCTCACACCCATGCCCTTCACCCAGGGTCCCAACTGGACCAAGGAGGAGACTAGTGACCTTGTGGCACTGTGGGGTGAGGTGGAAGTGCAACATCAGTTCAAAAGGGGCAGGCACTCCAACACCCACATCTATGAGGCGCTGTCAGGCTGAATGCGGGAGTGTGGGCATAACCAGTTGGTACAGCAGTGCTGCATAAAGGTCAAGGCCTTGTGGGCATAGTGGGTCACCATGACCAACCACAGTTGTTGGTCCAGCAGTGCTCATAAATCCATGCCCTTTATGCAGCAACTGACAGCCATCCTTGTGCCCCAGGACCCAGGCTGCAGCCATGCTGTCTACAGCAGCATGGGCAGCCTGCCCAAGATCCTGCTCCAGCCTAGCACCTCCGGTTATGTCACTGGGGAAGGGCCCCCCAGGCATCCAGCACCTTGCCCTACCGAGCTTCCTGGCTGCAGTCTCCACCAGCAGCTTGGGGAGCCCTGGCCAGGGCATGCCTTACCAGCTCCACAGCCCCAAGGCCAGCCATGAGTCATGGCTGGCCATGACACCACTGGCCACCAGCAGCACCAGCTTCTCCCTTTGAGGGGTCCCCTGCATGGGCACCTGCATGCCACATCCCACCATTGGAGGACACCGCTTAGAGCCCCGTGCCATTGCTGCCAGGCAGGACCAAGTGGAGCCATCAGCCACACCAGCCTCAGTCATGTGGTAAGGCCCACACTAGGGGGAGGGCCCTTCCCTCCCTGCCTCTGCCCCTGCCCTTCCTCCCCACCTGGCCTGCCCTCACTCCCCTGGACCCGAGTTCCCCCTGACAACACACAGGGAGGTGGGAGATAGTGCAAAATTTTATTAAGGACCTGTGCCCCTGCAGTTAGGTGGGCACAGGCTTCTCACACAGAATGCCATCCTGGGCCAGGCAGTGCAGGCCACAGGCAATGACTGCTGGCTACCATTCTAACCCTGGAGGTTGCATATGTGCTGACCACTGCCTGGCCCCTGACCCTAGCACTGACTGCCCCCTGCAGCCATCCTCTGCCCCACAGCAGGCCCCTGCCTGGGCCTGGGAGAAGTCGTATGCTGCCACTGGTAGCCAGGAGCCCCTGGTCCAGCCCCTGCCCCTGGTCCAGTGACACTCAGCCCCCAGTCTGGGCCCAGCCCCACCGTTCTCCCTAGTTACAGAGCCAGAGCTGCCTGGAGCAGGGCCAGGACCACATGCTGGCCCTGGTCACCAGCTGCCGGAGGGGGAGTCTCACATGCCAGAGGACTAGCAGCCAACATTGCCCCAGGCAAGCCCAATGCTCGCTGCACTCGATGTGGTGTCTACACCGACAGGGGAACAGCCAGAGACTGTTGGCGACTTCATCACACTGGTGGCTCATAGTCATCCTCTGGTCAATTGTCACCCCTAGGTCCCTTTCAGATTCAGAGCCAGCCAGTGGACCATCACCCATTGTATAGATATGGTGAGAGTTCTTCTTATCCAGATGAAGGACCCAGCACTTGTTCCTGTTGAACCTCATCTGATTGCATTCAGCCCGTAGGACCAGCCTCTCAAGGTCATCCTAGATCTTTGTCCTGTCATTGGATGTGCCTGCTTGTCCCCACAGTTTGGTATCATCCACAAACAATCATTGCACTTTTCACTTCCTCATCCAGGTCATTGATAAAGATGTTAAACAACATGGGCCCAAGCACTGATCCCTGGGGGACACCACTGGAGACGGCCCTCCAGGATGACACCAGCCTATCAATTACCACTCGCTGGGTTCGGCCACTGATCCAGTTGCCAAACCACCTCACTGTAGCCTGGTCTAGGCCAGTACTCTCTGACTTAATTGAGAGGATTTCATGGGAAATGGTATCAAAGGCCTTGCTGAAGTCTAGGTAGATGATGACAGCTGAGCTCACCCCTAGTCATCTCAGGTTTTCTGTCCCTCTGCAAGTGTCTCTGGACATTGGTTGTCATCCAGATGTCCCCTATGTGAATACCCTCTTCTGGGTCCTCTTGGTCAAAGGGTTTATGCCCAGCAGTGGATTTGTTCTCAGCAGTGGATTTGTGCTCAGCAGTGGAATCTTCCCCCATTCCCCCAGGCTTGTCTAGTTTAAAGCCCTCTTCAGCAAGTCTGCGATTCTCATGGAGAAGAGTTTCTCCTGTCTCTTGTATGCAGACCAGTGCCATTGAACTGCATACCAAGGTTGAAGAATCCAAAGCCAGAATGGTAACACCAACTTTGAAGCCTATGGTTGACTTCTTTGATGCATTCCTCCCTCCAATGGCCTCGGCCTCTAACTGGGAGGATTGAGGAGAAGACCAACTGTGCTCCTAGTTCCTTGAGCTTCGTCCCCATGGGCTTGTAATTGCTCATGATTCTCCCAGGGTTGTGTCTCACCATGTTGTTGGTGCCCATGTGGATGAGGAGCATGGGGTAGTGGACAGTGGGGTGGACCAGTTTTGGGACCCTGGGTGAAGGTCATTTGCCATTACATCCCGGATCCTGGCTCCTGGAAGGCAGCAGAGCAAAGGGGTCTTGACAACAGATGGGCACCTTCTATTCCTCGCAGCAGACATTGTAAACAGTTTTTACAGGCAAGAAGGTTTTTTATTGTTGGTGGGTGGTGGAGGGGCTCTGTTTGCTGAGGGGGAAGGGGGGTTCTTTTTGTTGGAGAGGGAGGGGGGAATTTTGGTTGATGTGAGGGAAATAAAAAATTGTCCCTGTGAGATGTGTGTAATGAGTGTGGTGCTGGGGATGGAGGGGGGAGTCCATGGGCAGCGGTGCAAATGAGCTAGAGCGTGGAGTGCTGGAGGAAGTGGTCAGCCATTGCCTCCTGCACCTGGTGCCCGAGCCCCCGCTGGCAGATATGCAGCTCTCCAGGGGCTTCAGTGGGGGGCGGGGGTGCAACAAGTGGTGCTCCTGCTGCCAGCCATTCAGCCTATGCTATGTCTTGTCCATCCAGGTCTCATGGCAGAACTCTCCCCAGCCCTCACAGATGTTATGAAGCACACAGGCTGCAATGGTGATCCAGGGGAGGTTGTCCTTGGTGATATTGAGGTGGGCAGTGAGGGAGCACCAGCAGCTCTTGAGGTGCTTAAATGCACACTGAAGCCTAGGTAGCATTTGAAGTGCACCTGGTGGGGGTCCAGGTGGCTGGTGTAGGGCTGCATGAGCCATGGCAGGAGCATGTAGGCAAGCTCCCCAATGAGGAGGGCCATGGCACCCTGCTGCAGGTGTGGCACCCCAGCACAAAGCAGCTACTCTCCACCAAGCCCAGCAGGCTGGAGTTTTGGAAGATGTGGGCATCATGGGCACTGCTAGCCCAGCCGGTGCTCATGTGTGCATAGGCCCTGCCATAGTCCACAATGGCATAGAGCACCACAGAGTGAAAGCCCCTCCAGCTGTAATGGGGTGGTCTCCGCAGGGCAGGCAGGTGATGGGGATGTGGGTCCCATCCAGGGCCCTGATACACCGGGTGAATCCCAGGTCATGGAACATCACCAGCACTGCCAGGAAGTTGTGCACACAGATCACAGTGTCTGCCAGCACATCCTGGAGGGTTCTGCACACCTCCAGGACGGCCTTCCCAGTGATGGCCTTGCTCATGCCAGGGCAAGGGTCAGGCAGGTGTGCATAGGGAGGGGCAGCCACATGCTGGTGTTCTGCTGTTCCAGGTGCTGCTGGAGCTGCTCCATGATGTCCCAGAAGGTGGCCTGGGTCATGTGGAAGGCCTCCAGCCACTGCTCATTGTTCCAGGTGTGCTGGATGACATGCTGCCACCAGTTCTGGCTGGCCCAGTGGATCAAGAGGCAGCGGGGCTGGATGCCCAGGAGAGTCATGGCAGCCCCAGTGGTGGTGTCCAGAAGCCCCTTGTTGGCATCTCTCTGGCATGAGCTGAGTGGTGGTGGCCCTGGGATGGTGCACTGTGGCCAAGCAGTCAGCTCGTGTTGCAGGGGAGTTGGGTAAGCCCAGACATCCATGGGCCAGGTGGTGGTCAGCATGGTGAGCCAGCAGGCCCAGTGCAGTGGCCAGCAGGAGCCTGGGGCCCTAGTCATTGCTGCCAGGGGCAGTTTACACCTCAGTAAACTGAGCCAGGATGAAATGCACGTGTAGACACTCCTAGTGTTGACTGAATCCAAAATCTGTTTGATTATTTTGAGAGTCCAGTAGATTAAAAATTCATAACTGACTTGCCAAAGCTCTCCTCATGCATATGCTGTGAGAAGCCAAAACATTTTAAGATCTGTATATAGAAGTTTCCAATTGTCTAGCAAAGGCAGCAGGAAAGGAGATAAAGGCTCCTAAACCCATGCTGGGAAACAGAGAGATTAGGGCTTATGGATGACCACTAGGGCTGTGCGAGGCTTCAGAGAGAGCTTCAGATCCGGAGAAGCTTCAGATGCTTCGGGGTCTGAAGCAACATGTCCAGGTCGAAGTGCTGGCCTCATTAGGCTTCCCGAAGTGGTTCAGAGCTACCGAAGCGCTTCAGAGCTGCCTCGGAGATCTGGCCATAGGGTATAATGGGGGAAAAAAATCTATAACTTTGTTGTTTTTTGTCCAATCTGAATAGTATTTTCAGGAGTGGTAGCCTATGCTGAGGCCACAAAGTCTGCTGAGTTTCAAGAAGATCAGTGCAGGGGTTTGGGGGGAACTGCATCCCAAATTCTTGAAAGAAAAACTCCTGTCACATCTATGTGTTACAACACAGGGGGGTCAAAACTGCAGGACTGGTAGGTCTTGCTGAGGCCACAAAGCCTGCCAAGTTTCAAGAAGATCGGTGCAGGGGCTTGGGGGGAACTGCCCCTCAAGCTGTGGACAAGTAAAACTCGTAACATGGGTGACACTGCGTGACACTGCGTGTATTAAGGCACAGCGGGGTGACAGCTGCAGGGGTGGTGGCCCCTGCTGCGGCCATGAAGCCTGCCAGCTGTCAAGCAGATTTGTGCAGGGGGGTTTTGGGGCCCTGCACCCCTAGCTCCTGGCAGACAAAACTCGTGTCATGGGTGCTTGTGGGACTGACTGTCTTTCTTGGGTCATTGAAGACACTACTGCAGGCCTGGCTGCTAAGCTACTGTGTTACTAGTTACCAATCAATCATGATTCACTCAGGGACCAGCTCAATACACAGGACCTAGCAAATGTAGCCAGTTAACTACCATCAATTAACACCTACAAAACCAGGCTAAGGAGAGGAAGTAATCAATACAGACAATCAACTGCCCCAAGACAGTCACAATCAGTCCTACAAGCATCCATGGCACAAGTTTTGTCTGTCAGCAGCTAGGGGTGCAGAGCCCCAGAACCCCCCTGCACCTATCTCCTCAACAGCTGGCAGGCGTTGTGGCCTCAGCAGGGCCCACCATCCCTGCAGCTGTCACCCCGCTGCGCTTTAACACACAGTGTCACCCATGTTAGGAGTTTTGCTTGTCCGCAGCTTGAGGTGCAGTTCCTCCCAAACCCCCCTGCATGGATCTTCTTGAAACTTGGCAGGCTTTGTGGCCTCAGTAAGAGCTACCACCCCTGCAGTTTTCACGCCCCTGCCACCCCCCGTGGTGTAACACACAGCTGTGACATGAGTTTGGCTTTCAAGAATTTGAGGTATAGTTCCCTCCAAACCCCTGCACTGATCTTCTTGAAACTTGGCAGATTTCATGTTCTCCACATAGGCTACCATCCCTGCAAGTTTCACCCAAATTGGACAAAAAACCCAGCAAAGTTATAGATATTTAATTGATTCACCATTATACCCTATGGCCGGATCTCCAAGGTGGCTCTGAAGCTTCAGAGCCGCTTCAGCCAGATCAAGGCAGAAACCCGGTCTGAAGCTCTGGATAGGATCTCTGCCATTCGAAGCAGCCAGATCTGAAGCCCGATCGGATCGCTGCTGACTCGCACAGGCCTAGTGACCACATTTGTTCTCAGATTTCTCTTAAAATTAGTCCTATGCTACAGCATTATTTAAGAGGCAAGGATTTTAGGGTAGAGAGATATCTTTTATTGGACCAACTGCATGGTTGGAATAACGTTAAACAAACTTTGAATAAAAGACATTCTTCATCACTGTATCTTCAACATTATTCTAATTTCTTTGCTAATTATATTGTTTTGAAGGTAGGTGTGAAATTACTGTGTATGTAAAGTTTGAGACATGCAGTGAACATCATTAAAACAACCAACCAACACACCACTGTATGTGCATGCACCAGACCAATTTTTGCTACTCTACAGCTTGTTTGTTTTTAACATAAAAAATAGATTTTATCTAGGCTGCATTTTCTAAAATATGATGGATGACTAGAAAATAAACAAGATAAAAACATCATCAACACAGGAGTGAAACCTGAGTAACTGTGAGAAGATCCAGTTTTTATGCAGTGTTTTAATGCTTTTTTGGTTGCTCTTGTTAAATTCAGATACTAACAAGTTTAAAGGAAAAGCTCTTACTGATTATTCAATATTATGTCCGTCTAGCTGAAGACTGAGAAAACATCCACTTAGTTTTTGTGGGTCTCCAAGAAAAAAAATCCTCCAGCAAAAATAGAGCATATAAGACAATATTTATAGTCAAAGTAAAAATCAAGCTGAATTCCCTGCTGTTCTCTCTTTATATTCTTGGGTTGGGAACAGGAGATAAGAGATACAGGAACATCAATTACAGGTTTTTCTCATTTACCACAAAGACCAAAAGATTTTTTTCCCAATCCTGTAGGTCATCATTAATAACAGTGTTAACAGCTATTGCTATCTGTGTATTGAAACTTTTGTATTGTGGCTCTGTAATTTGGTGTCATTATCAGCCTTCTTTAATGTATAAATTAATGCTTGTATAACTAGTCTGTTCTGGTGTAACACTCAAAATTACAACTTAAAAAATCTGTATGCTAGTTAACTACTTTTTATGGAAAGTATTTCTTTCATGTTATTTTAAAACCATGGAGCCTGGGGAAGAATTTTATGGACCACAGAATCTTGCAAGGTAGTTAATTTGTTTTAGCTGGTTTCTCAGCTGTTTTAAAAAGGACCGTCAAGATCATTGCTATTTCTCTTGGTTATGTGCCAGATGAATATTATGTGATTGCAACACATTCTTGTGTTTTTTGTTAATGCAACCAAAATAGTAAACACTGGAGCTAAAATTTGACCTAACTGAACAAAGCACGTAAATGAAAGTCAAGTAAATAACTCTCTCCTTACTTACTAATAGATATATCCACAAAGGGACTCAGACTCAGACCAATGTCTAACTTTTAGGTGTCCTGCTATCTACTAAAATCCTTGGTACCTGTACTCCATATACAAATCAGGCAAGGGGTAGGTTCCTAAGAATAACATCCTCACAAGCTAGCAATTGAGTGG
>NW_005842032.1:1797343-1817723 GCF_000455745.1 Alligator sinensis | reverse complement strand
CTGAGAAGGACCAGGTCTAGTCTCCACTTCACAAAAGTGACTGATTCTGGCAGTAGGCAGCTGTCTCTGCTGTAGGTTCTCAGCCATGACATCCTCTCTTGTGTTGTACAACCAGGGCATGAGCAGACTGATCTACTGCTCGGGTCAGAAGTAAGCAGCGTAAACAGGCTTTAGGAAATCAGGCTGCTAGCTCACTGAATGCATTTGCATTAAGTGACTTTGAAACCGTTGCGACAGGTTAAATAGGGCCCTGCTGCCCCTTTCAATCCCCAGGTAGGTACCAGGCTTAGCCAGCCGGTACACCCCAATTGGCAAATCAGACCAGGTCAGGCTGATTATTAGGGTTCCTGACATCCTTGATATCTGCCACAAAGTTTGTTCTTCCTCACAAGAAAATGAGAAGCACCAGTTCCCTCTCTCCCATCAGAACAGCACTGAGAGACCTGTAATAGTGATATAATCCCATTGACTGTACTGGTGGTACCACGTTTACACCAACAAAGGATTGGACTGTGTCTACAAGTTTTATTTAGCTGTATACTTGGGGCATTAAACACAAAGTAACTTCCAAGGTCTTTGCACCTCTGAAGGCCATAAATTCTATATCAGAGGATTATGGGCTGAACAGCCAAAAGGGGTGCCTTCATTGGGCAGTGAAAAGGGTCTCCATTTGGGTTCCAAGTAGGCCCACTCAGAAAGCTTTGATAAGAATAGGGAGTGATACAGGTCCAGTGCCCTCCACTGAGAATGCAAATAGCAATAGAGCAGGCTCCCAGCTATTCTTCCATCACAACTGCAGGGAGCTGCATACAATAGTTTGTTCAGTGGCTTTAGTGTGTATAACTTCTCTGTACTCCTGTACCTGATGTTCACACTGTCTGATTAAGCCCAATGCAGGGGAAATGGATTTCATTCACCCTTCTCCTATTCCAAAATATTTTTAACTGGAACACAATGTTCAGCAGAATGAAAAATATTTCCCTCTAGTTATGGACTAATGTGTTTCTTTTTTGTTTCTTCTTTAGAGGTGGCACATGTGCCTATTTCCTTTTGACATGTGTTTAAGTTAGCCTGAAATTTGGCATATAAATAGCAGTTGGTCTAATGAGATTGTTAATGTCATTCTTGGTCCCAGCTCGTCAGTTGGTATAAAGTGACAGGATCTCTGACCTCAGAGACCTCTCTGTATCCAGCTCCATTGGCCACACTTGAGCCACCACAATTTGCACCAGTCGCAACTCTTGACCTTGTTGTTTGCAGAATGTATATTTAATTCACTGACTACAAATATATTAAGCTTGTTGAGTATTTTCCCTTGGGAACTGAACTGAGACCTCCAACTCAGCTGGTTGATCTTATATAAGCAAGAAGCAGTATTTTCAATCACCCCAGCTAAGCAGGAATAAGAATAGACAGTAGGAATAAGAGGCAACTTCTGCTTAAATATACACAAATATACATGAGCCAGCATGTATAGGACTAGGAGATGGATCCCACTGATATGGATCATTGTCAGTCTTGGGTCAAAGCCTGAAGCCTGCAACATACTGTGCATGTCAAAACCATGAAGTCAATGGGAATTGGATCCTGTACCAGTCCCTTGATTCACATGTTGCCCAGAATTCCTACTACTGATATCCTTGGCAAAATTGTCCAGTAGGAGGCTAAAAAGTGAATGGGCTGGAGTGTAAAATTGCCTCTTTGCTCAGACAGCAGCCTTGTCTCACTTCTGCTGAAGAAAAGAAAAGTAGCAGGGGAAATGTACCCTAATGCCCTGTATGTGGTGCACTGTGGGTTTTATGGCTGGAAATCTGGCATCTTTCACAAGAAACAAAGTTTTCTTGAAACATGCAAGTATAAAATAGCAGCTCAGTAAAAACCATATGGGTTTGCGTGAGTGTGTCTGCCCTGATGGGCATTAACATTATCTTGCTGAGAAAAATATATTTTAAAAAAATCTATAGTAATACAAAACAACTCCTACTCATCCTCTAACATCATTGGAGATCATTATCACATTTCTGTTGACTTCAAGCTAAAGCCAATAGACTTGATACAAACCAGTAGAAGATGCTTTGTTTCACAGGCAATGATAGGGTCGTGAATATGCATACATTGCACGTTCAGTGCAGTGTGTGTTGGGCTTTTGTTCTATTTACATTAGATCAGAAAAAACAGCATACATTTTAAAAGAAACAATTGGCTTTCACAGACCAGCCCTAGGCTACCTTAAGTTATGCACTAACTGTTTTGCCTTTTGCTTTGTAATGAATAATATTGTATAGCTAAGGCAAAGATAACTTTTTCCCCTTTTTTTCAGCCCATTTGTTCCCTGCCTACTTGGGGATATGCTGAAACCATTGCCTCTTGCTTAGGAAGTCAACTGCTTTAATCACAAGCACAAATCTCATGTTTTATTCCTTAGTTGTATGTGTGTGTAAGCGCGTGCCAAACATAATTAGAAACAAATGGCTTTAGTTCTCATTTCAGAGTTCTGTGGGCATTTGGAGAAGTATTTTTTGCAAGCTCTCAAAACTAGAATCATTGTGTAGAGTCTATCAGTCTGCACTGCAGCATCAGCCTAGCTGTTTTCACAGTACAACAGAGATACACAAATCCTTCATTGACAAATATCTACCCCTTCACATTAGAGCCACAGGATAAGCAGGGCAAGCAGCAGCCTAACCTGGAGACCAACAACATTGAGCTCATTGGTATAACTGGTGCACGGTCAATCTTTAGAGCAACATAGTTCCAGTTATTTAAGTTGCAATTAATAATTTGATCCAATTTTGTAGATTTCCTTTGATTTATGTGGTACACGTGTTCCCAGAAAACTGTGCATAAATCAAATTCGCATAAAGGGAACTCAGTTTACAATGTAAGAAATAGGGATATGTTCCCATGGTGGTGAGGGAGGGAAGAAGTAAGGGTGGGACTAGTGAAGGGGCAGGGGGAGAGGTGCTGCGCAGGTAATCAGCTGCTCCTGGGGCTGTAGCAGGGAGCAAAGTGGAGGGAACTGTCAGGGGGTGCAGGGCAGGGAGGCGGGGGGTGGCTCTTGCTGCTATGCGCACCCCAGGAGGATTGCTGTGCCAGGCTCTTCCCAGGGGGCACATGGCCCCGGATCTGTGTGCAAGATGAGAGCAGGCTGCCGCTGCAGACTGAAGCCGGCAGTGGCACCGGGCTCTTCTCAGTGCTTAGGGCAGGTGACAGCACTGGGAGGGGAGCTGCTGCCACCCCAAAATTCGTCATAGACCCCCCAACCTTCCCTTCCGGCACTGCCGCTGTGTGCTGGGAAAAGCCTGGTGCCACTGGGTGCCTTCATTGGGCAGTGAAAAGGGTCTCCATTTGGGTTCCAAGTAGGCCCACTCAGAAAGCTTTGATAAGAATAGGGAGTGATACAGGTCCAGTGCCCTCCACTGAGAATGCAAATAGCAATAGAGCAGGCTCCCAGCTATTCTTCCATCACAACTGCAGGGAGCTGCATACAATAGTTTGTTCAGTGGCTTTAGTGTGTATAACTTCTCTGTACTCCTGTACCTGATGTTCACACTGTCTGATTAAGCCCAATGCAGGGGAAATGGATTTCATTCACCCTTCTCCTATTCCAAAATATTTTTAACTGGAACACAATGTTCAGCAGAATGAAAAATATTTCCCTCTAGTTATGGACTAATGTGTTTCTTTTTTGTTTCTTCTTTAGAGGTGGCACATGTGCCTATTTCCTTTTGACATGTGTTTAAGTTAGCCTGAAATTTGGCATATAAATAGCAGTTGGTCTAATGAGATTGTTAATGTCATTCTTGGTCCCAGCTCGTCAGTTGGTATAAAGTGACAGGATCTCTGACCTCAGAGACCTCTCTGTATCCAGCTCCATTGGCCACACTTGAGCCACCACAATTTGCACCAGTCGCAACTCTTGACCTTGTTGTTTGCAGAATGTATATTTAATTCACTGACTACAAATATATTAAGCTTGTTGAGTATTTTCCCTTGGGAACTGAACTGAGACCTCCAACTCAGCTGGTTGATCTTATATAAGCAAGAAGCAGTATTTTCAATCACCCCAGCTAAGCAGGAATAAGAATAGACAGTAGGAATAAGAGGCAACTTCTGCTTAAATATACACAAATATACATGAGCCAGCATGTATAGGACTAGGAGATGGATCCCACTGATATGGATCATTGTCAGTCTTGGGTCAAAGCCTGAAGCCTGCAACATACTGTGCATGTCAAAACCATGAAGTCAATGGGAATTGGATCCTGTACCAGTCCCTTGATTCACATGTTGCCCAGAATTCCTACTACTGATATCCTTGGCAAAATTGTCCAGTAGGAGGCTAAAAAGTGAATGGGCTGGAGTGTAAAATTGCCTCTTTGCTCAGACAGCAGCCTTGTCTCACTTCTGCTGAAGAAAAGAAAAGTAGCAGGGGAAATGTACCCTAATGCCCTGTATGTGGTGCACTGTGGGTTTTATGGCTGGAAATCTGGCATCTTTCACAAGAAACAAAGTTTTCTTGAAACATGCAAGTATAAAATAGCAGCTCAGTAAAAACCATATGGGTTTGCGTGAGTGTGTCTGCCCTGATGGGCATTAACATTATCTTGCTGAGAAAAATATATTTTAAAAAAATCTATAGTAATACAAAACAACTCCTACTCATCCTCTAACATCATTGGAGATCATTATCACATTTCTGTTGACTTCAAGCTAAAGCCAATAGACTTGATACAAACCAGTAGAAGATGCTTTGTTTCACAGGCAATGATAGGGTCGTGAATATGCATACATTGCACGTTCAGTGCAGTGTGTGTTGGGCTTTTGTTCTATTTACATTAGATCAGAAAAAACAGCATACATTTTAAAAGAAACAATTGGCTTTCACAGACCAGCCCTAGGCTACCTTAAGTTATGCACTAACTGTTTTGCCTTTTGCTTTGTAATGAATAATATTGTATAGCTAAGGCAAAGATAACTTTTTCCCCTTTTTTTCAGCCCATTTGTTCCCTGCCTACTTGGGGATATGCTGAAACCATTGCCTCTTGCTTAGGAAGTCAACTGCTTTAATCACAAGCACAAATCTCATGTTTTATTCCTTAGTTGTATGTGTGTGTAAGCGCGTGCCAAACATAATTAGAAACAAATGGCTTTAGTTCTCATTTCAGAGTTCTGTGGGCATTTGGAGAAGTATTTTTTGCAAGCTCTCAAAACTAGAATCATTGTGTAGAGTCTATCAGTCTGCACTGCAGCATCAGCCTAGCTGTTTTCACAGTACAACAGAGATACACAAATCCTTCATTGACAAATATCTACCCCTTCACATTAGAGCCACAGGATAAGCAGGGCAAGCAGCAGCCTAACCTGGAGACCAACAACATTGAGCTCATTGGTATAACTGGTGCACGGTCAATCTTTAGAGCAACATAGTTCCAGTTATTTAAGTTGCAATTAATAATTTGATCCAATTTTGTAGATTTCCTTTGATTTATGTGGTACACGTGTTCCCAGAAAACTGTGCATAAATCAAATTCGCATAAAGGGAACTCAGTTTACAATGTAAGAAATAGGGATATGTTCCCATGGTGGTGAGGGAGGGAAGAAGTAAGGGTGGGACTAGTGAAGGGGCAGGGGGAGAGGTGCTGCGCAGGTAATCAGCTGCTCCTGGGGCTGTAGCAGGGAGCAAAGTGGAGGGAACTGTCAGGGGGTGCAGGGCAGGGAGGCGGGGGGTGGCTCTTGCTGCTATGCGCACCCCAGGAGGATTGCTGTGCCAGGCTCTTCCCAGGGGGCACATGGCCCCGGATCTGTGTGCAAGATGAGAGCAGGCTGCCGCTGCAGACTGAAGCCGGCAGTGGCACCGGGCTCTTCTCAGTGCTTAGGGCAGGTGACAGCACTGGGAGGGGAGCTGCTGCCACCCCAAAATTCGTCATAGACCCCCCAACCTTCCCTTCCGGCACTGCCGCTGTGTGCTGGGAAAAGCCTGGTGCCACTGCTGGCCCCAGCCTGCAGTGGCAGTCTGCTCTCATCCCGTATGCAGATCCAGGGGTATGCACCCCCCAGGAAGAGCCCAGCACAGCTCCCTAGCCCACAGCCCTCCCGGGGTGCACATATCAGCAAAAGCCATGCCCCCCTCCCCGCGCCCTGCACCCACTTACAGTTTTCTCCACTTTGCTCCCTGCTGCAGCCCCTCCACTTCTCCCCACTCACCCCAACCCCTGCTGCAGCAGCTCCAGGAGCAGCCAACAACAGCTGCTTGCAGCCACTGGGCTGCACTGCACCCCGAATCCCCTGGGGCTCTGCTTGTCCCCAGTCACCCCAGCCCCAGGGCTGTGCTGTGCCGTAGTGCAGACAGGTGGTGTCAGCTGCTCCGGTGTCTGCTGCAGTAGGGGCTGGGGTGAGTGGGGACAAGCAGAGCCCCGGGGCATCACACAACTTGTCCCCACTCATCCCAGCCCCTGCTGCAGCAGCCCCAGGAGTGGCTGACATCAGCTGCCTGCAGCTGCAGGGCTGCACTATGCCCCAAACTCCTCGGGACTCCACTTATCCCCACTCACCCCTGCTCCTGCTGCTGCAGACCTTGGACTAGCTGACACCACCTGCCTGCACCACAGCACAACAAAGCACAGTTTGCCTAGTGAAAGTTGGGACAAGGAAGAAGGAACATGTTATGCTCTGTGCTACAGCCACAGCTGGGAGCTTGGCTGTTGGTTAATGTGGGGAAGCACAGCTTACAAACAATTCCTTGTGTTTAAATATTGCAAGAGTACCTAGATGCCTCAACCCTGTGTGTGACCTAGTGAGCTAGTTATTGTACAGACAAATGGAAAGGGGAACCCTTCAGAGACTTTAACATTGAAAAGTCTGGTGACTAAGTAACACAAGAAAGAAAGGGGAGGGTCTGGGTGGAATATAATGGGCTTAGGATAGGATACAAAAAGTAATGAGACATGCAATAGTTCTGAGGCAATGAAGGATTCTAAAACTTCATTTCAGACAAAAAAAAATATCTCCCAATAGTAGCCACCTTTCACAAATGATAAAGCCTCCTAGTCTCACTTTGAGGTGGAATAAAAAATGTACCTTTAACCTGTGCTGCCAACAAATATGCATCAATATTAATAGTGCAAAGCCATTTGTTCTAATGAACTTCTCATTCATGTTGTGTTATACTTCATCGAATCATACAATCATAGAAGTAGGGTCGGAAGGGACCTTGTAGATCTTCAAGTCCGACCCCCTGCCTGGGCAGGAGGGAAACTGGGCTCAAGTGACCCCAGCCAGGTAGGCATCGAGCCACTTCTTAAAGACCCCCAGGGTCGGAGCCAGCGCCACTTCCCTTGGAAGTTGGTTCCAGATCCTAGCCGCCCTAACTGTGAAGTAGTTCCTATGGATGTCTAATCTAAACCTACTCTCCAACAACTTGGGGCCGTTATTCCTTGTTATCCCGGGGGGCGCTAGGGGAAACAAGGTCTCCCCCAAACCCTTCTGGTCCCCCCTAGTGAGTTTATAGATGGTCACAAGGTTCCCCCCTCAGCCTTCTCTTGTGAAGGCTGAACAGGTTCAGGTCCCGTAGCCTCTCATTGTAGGGTCTGCCCTGCTGTCCCTGGATCATGCGGGTGGCCCTCCTCTGGACCCTCTCAATGTTGTCCATATCCCTCTTGAAGTGGGGTGCCCAGAACTGGACACAGTACTCCAGTACTAGTGCTAGTGTTTGTAATATTTTAATTGAATAAAAACATCACTCCACAAATTGGTTCCTTTCCCAATTTACAAATACGGGGCATATCTAGAAGTGCAATTAATGTGCATGCATAAACACTGAAGTTTATTGTGCCGGAGTTTATTGCTCCCAGGCATGCTGTTTGATCATGCATCTGGGAGCAATAAACTCTGGAGCAATAGGCACTGGAGTTTATTCATGCACAGCATGTTGAGCTGGATTGAAGCAGCTCCCCACTGACAGGGGGCCCAGGAGGTCAGCCTGCCAGCCTGGACCTGCTCTTCCCAGCTCAACATGCTGTGGAGGGGCTGGTTGGGGCACAAGGGTGTTTCAGTGTGTGGCTAGCCATCAGGCAGCCCCCACACCAAAGCACTCTTGTGCCCCAGTCAGCTGGAGCAGCATCTACATGTCCACTGTGGAGTTTTTACTCCACAGTATTATCCTGCCGCAGAGTTAATTCATTTACTCCAGCCTAATAGGGGTGCATGCACAAAGTTTACTGCACAGTTAATTAGTCAACTGCTCAGTAAATGTACCCACTGTTCCCCTGACTACTATTTGTACTTCCAAGAGTGAGGAGGCACAGTCTACTGGCATAAGGCCCACATTGAAATCAGGCATTCCACTGTTCTCTTGCTATTTCAGGCAATGATATGACAATAGGCAAGTCATCCATAATCTATTTGTGCCTCAGTTTCTCTTCATAAAAAGGGGACAGTGCTGTACTACTCACTGTTCTGCCTCATATGGATGCTGTGTCAATTCACTGATATTTTTAGAGTATTGAAATTCATAGTGTGTGGGTGTTTACTAGCATTCAAATTATCCCAGTACATCCAAATTACCTCAGCTGCAGGGCCTTTTCATTAAATAAAAAGAACAGCGTGATTTGTTCACTTGCCATGGTGTGGATCAAAGACAATGCAATGGGCTATGTTGTAAGTATTTTTCCATCAGGTACTGTGGAGGGAAAAGAGAGGCAAGTTATGTTGCCAGCCTGGGGCTTTGGTGACCTGGATGCAGTTTTCTGGTCTATAATGGATTTTTTGGTGGTCCTTGATCCAGCCATCTAGCTCCTCAAGGGGTACATCTACATGAGACACTACTGCACAGTTGCTACTGTGCATTTATTTAGTACTTATATAATCAAGTACTATATAAATGAACAGTAGCCAGAGTTACTGCACAGTAGTGCTGGCAAATATATTTTAGGTGACGCTACTATGCAGTAGCCCACTAATATTGCACAGAATCATATTAGCACTGTCCATGCTGTGATGTGCTATTGTGCAGTATTTTTCAGCTACTGCTCAGTCAGCATCTCATGTAGATGTGCCCAAGATCTAGCTCCTCAAATGCATTGCAAAGTTAAGCATTTTATATCCCACCCACTACATGACTCCAGGCAATCTGCCCCCTACTGGAATCCTCAGCCTGAATTTGGTGCTTGGATTCCCTAGGCAAGGTATGGAAAGAGCTAGGGGCCATAAGAAGGTAGAACCCATCTAAATTGGCCAGGTATGAAAGGCAGAGAAAAATAACAAAATTAAGGCCTCTAGGGACAGAATTCTATTTCACTGGTCAGATGCACAGCTTTTTAGCCCCCTAAGTCACTCAGTGATGTTTTGTTGCCCTTACATAACTGCCTGAATCATGTTCACAGCTAAATGCTACAGTTTTGCCCTATGCAAATAGATTTATCCCTATGGCAGGTGCTCAGAAGCACTTCAGTGCTGACCCAGAAGCACCTAAATGCAGTTATGCTTTGTTGTAAACGAACATATCCATAGACATAAAACTTGTCTAAACTGCCTTCCCCCTCCCCCTCTTTTGCTCATGAAGCACCTACCCAGAATAAGGAACACCTGAGCTCACTGCCTCAGGGGATTTGAACTCAGATCTGCTAAAGCAGAAGATGGCAAAATAGTCACCAGGCTACAGGCAAGAATGGACTGTGAACAGATGGATACTTGCTATGTAAATGATATAGAAAAAAATAATGTTTGATACATGTTTAATACATATTGATTAATACCAGAAAGGCATCTATTAATGGAAATATAGAGCTAAATATAAAAGGATGGGAATTTTAGGTCACACCATTCACTGTAGGCATTGTGGACTTTCTTCTTTCCTGAATAGTGCATTGAGCTACTGGAGCTGTACACTATGTACAATATTTTCACAGGAAACTGAACAGCATCTTTACTTCCTAAAATGAGTGCAACAGGATTTCCACCAAGTAGGGATTCTCCTTGGTCATGGGAAGCTAAATGTTGTAGTAGGCAACTGTCGATCCTTTGGGATGATGGTATATGCATGAGAAGTCACCTGGACCTTCAATGCATAAGCCTAGACAAAAGTATGGAACAGTGGAAGCTGTCCAGATCTTCCATCCTCCCTTTACACCATTGAAACAGAATCCAAAGGCTGGATTGAGTCCAGATGTCTGGTGCCTCAATGGCCATAGTTATGGGCATGTCTGGGAATCAAACCCAGATCACCCACGTGGCAGATATGGTGTCTACCACAGACCCACAACAGTGCGGGGGGTTGAAATGTTGTGCTGGTTAGTCTAATGAAATCAACATTTAAACCAATGGCCACATACTCTATGTTATACCTTTCATGAAAACTTCATATTTAGTAGCTCTCATTTCTACAAGAAGAGTGGAAAAAGGAATGCTGTCACAGCAGAACTTCTGACACAATTTTTCATAGAGATATATTTGTTTAATTTAGGCCTCATCCTATTTTTTGTTCAAAGTGTGTGTTGGAATTTTACATTAATCAATACATTCATGAGTGCATTCCCCTGCCCTCCCAAACTATATGCTAACCATTTAGAAAAAAAACACAGTGAACTCTAGATATGGCTAAAATAGTGTACATTGGGGGGTTTTTTCATTTTTTTTTATTTGCACAGGACTAAATCTTTCTGATCATCTTCTAGATTATTGGTAGCCAATCCTAAAACAGAGGTAAGGGGACAGCAATTTCCTCTCAAGGATTATCAAGATGGATTTCTGAATGTATTAATCTATGCTTTAAATAAGATAGTCACATTCTATTCATACAGATTAAAGATCATTCTTCTTGGTCTGAGGCAGCATCAGAGACCGCTTTTGCAAAAATATGAATTTCAGATATTGATAGAGCTGCTATTTGGTCTTTAATATAAACAGTTACCAAATGTTACATTAGAGGTCAGGCTTCAGAAAAGCAGTGCTTCAACCCACATTCCATTGAGACTTGGATATCCATTTCCTGCTTATATGATCAATAATAGTGGGCCATATAAAGCTTTATATAGATAACCACTAGGCAAGGACAAGACATTACCTTACAGTAGCTGCTGATGTTCTTTGAAATATGCTGTTGCATGCTATGATTTACCAGCACCAGTCCCAGGTATTCACTTGGCAGAGATGGAGAGGGGTTCATGAACAGCAGCTATCGTAGCTGGCTCAGCCCCTGAAGCCATTCCTTCACAGTTGCCCAGGGCTCAGACCCTGGCTGTTATACCTCTGGCCCTACCCTCCTCCCGCTGTGTTTCAGAGTCCATGCATGGTTATATTTTAGTTGATAAAGAATTGCAGAAAACACCACATTTATATCTTCCCGTGGAGCTGGGACTGGCCAAGAAGGGGACTGAGGACACGCAAGTGTCCGAAAATTGAATACATATAAACGATGCTTCTCAACAATTTGTTATTGCAATATTGTGATAGCCTCTTCACTTGATGTCATATCCTCAGGCAATGTAAAGTGCCTTAGATATATTGGCACTATACTGGATCATTTTTTAATTCTTTTCCCCATATTCTTTCATTTTCTTGAAACTTAAATTGCACTCTTTCTGACTTTGTTCCTCCTTACAGTTGCAAACATGCTTTCCCTTCTTGTGTTATTTACAGAGCTCAACTATTCATCATTGTGTTTAATTTACATTCTTACTAGTAGATTGGCAAAAATAATGTCCTCACAGCTCTGGGGAATAAGTTCATTAATCAGTCTTTGTTAGCCTGAAGGCCCTAAAACAACTGGTGCTATTGTTTGCTTTTTGATGGGGGGGGGAGGGGGGGTGGAGGAGCTGAATTAATAAACAAATATTTAGAATTCCCACCCTAGCTATTTTAAGACAGAACAAATTTGGCACTTGACTTAACAGCATCTCTCATAATTATGACACCAGACATCAGGTTTCACTGTATAAATATCAGTGCAACATATATTTGATAGTTGGGATTAGTTTCAGGAACTAATCACAAACAACTAGTGCCAAGTGACTTCATGTAGTCATAGAAGCATTGTTGCCTTCTGTTTTACTCAAGGAATCCCACAGGAACATGAGTGATTTCCAAATATTCTGACAAAGAGCAGGGATGCTTCCTGAATCACAGGACTGGAGACAGCAGTGACATGAACTTGAGCGTGAAAGTCCAGATGTCTTCCATTCACATCCCATGATTTGGCGCTTGACTCAGGGTATGTTGTTTCACTGCCTCAGTTTTACCATCTGTAAATAAGGTTGTTGATATCCATCTTATTTACTGGAGTATTAATAGCATCACCAAGGAAGTGTTGAAAAGGCACTGCATAAGTCCCAACATCAGAGTAATGTCTCTATAGTTGCAGGAGCTTTCAAAGTACTCTGTGGTGAAATTACTTTTTCAAGAATATTAAAGGCTTTTATTTTTTTTAAAGCAAATCTTAAAAAAGAGGAGTAAAATATGTACTGTTTACAGAAGGCACGTAAGCTACTTTTGCTCTATACAGATACTAGCTTCATATCTTCCATTCTTGGCACAGAGATTCTCAGAAATCTGATCCAGAGAAAACTGATGTCATTGCATGACAATTTGTCACCACATTGCTTTTATTCTTTGTAAGCAAGTGATCTGACTTCATGATGTGGTCAGATAAAAGCTGCATATGGAGACACGTTAATGCTATGTACTATGGCTGCCACATAACATCATGGGTACTAAACATTGCATGCAGGTATCAGTATCTTTCAGGACTGCATTCTTAAGAAGGAGCAGGGAATTATTGCCTTGAATGTGCTAATTGTCTAATCAAGACTTTGTGAAACATATTTGTGTTTATAACCATAAAGACTACTGTAAAGCAGTCCAGCCATTATGCAATTAAGAGGAAGACAGTCTAGTTTTTGTGGTCATTGGTAAAATGAAACTGTTTGCTCTGGATAGACACAATATTATGTTATTCTGATTTTTTCTCTGCAGGAAAAATTAAAGCAGTTCAGGTGCCTCCTTAACATTATTTTTAATATGATTATTTTTGGCATTTTGTTCCTGACATCCCTCCCCACCCAACTTTTCTTCCTCGATCACAAAGCATTTTACAAAGCATTTTACAGAAGCGGAAATCAAAGTACAGGTGGCTTAAATCAGGTGGCCAAAGTTACAGAGCCAGGCAGTGGCAGAACCAGGCCTCTTACCTCCCTGTTGATTGGATAGTGCTGTCTGCCAGTGTCCACATTCAATTTAGCTGAGGTGCACCTGCAGACTTAACTTCTCCTTTGAAAAAGGATTTCAAAAACTGGAAAGGCTGCTAGTCACCATGTCCAGGCAGGCAATTCTGGAGCAGATGTTTATTCTGGGAGGACCCAGAAAAATATCTGGTCTGCTCCCCCCTTTGGAACATGGCAAATAGCAAAACATCCTACAACAGTATTAAAACCATCAGTACAAGAACCTCAAAAACAGCAGTGTACTAAGGTAGAGACCAGAAGAGAATAAGGACACCGTCAGAGATTTGTTAGGTGCTATATGCCCAACTGATTGTATCGAGTGAACTATGTTCCAAGCTACAGGAGACGACAATAAGTTCTGCCAATTTGACCTGAGGGAAAATTCCATCCTGAGCCTAAATATAGTGATCAGTTTAATTGCAGGATTGAGCAAGATGCAACAGCCAGACATTTGAGAGGCTCCTTAGTACCACTAAACACTAATTCGCCCCTCCTATTATTCTGCATCTCACTGTGGCCAATCTCTGATGTTGCAAAGGATGGAAAAACAGAGGCCGAGTTATGAAGTTATGTCTCAGCAGAGAAAAATATTTTTTTCTACAGTCTGTTACTGTAGCTCCAGATCAACACTGTTTGGTTATTCTTGGTTACTTGTGGCAGGTACTTCCTTTTGTCACGTCTGTATAGCACCTAGGACAATAGAGCTGAAAGGCTGCCTGGGACTCATGATATTATTTACTCATGCACAAAAAGAGACAGGAAATATCCGCATCCTGTTACACAACAGTAGCATAGGAGGGAACATTTACAATACATTTCTAATTAACTTGTGAAATTATTTTCCCCCCATAAAAAGATCAGCAGTCAAAGCAGCTTGCAGGCACTGTCTTTTGCAAACAAGTGCTAAAATACTCACAGGTAATGCAGGAAAAATGTCATATATAAGGATTCACATAAATACTGTCTAAAATGGCACTGAGTGGCACATACAGGGGCCTTCCTAACCCATTTAAAAGGCTCATTCCTCAGGTAAGACACTAGATGGAGTATGTAACATTTTAAAAATAAATACAAGAATTTCCATTAATGCAAGATAAATAGAAGAGCTAGAAGAAAACAAGGACCAGTTATCACTGAGATTGGGTCATCCATGCTCCACTGTGCAGGCTCAATACCAGACCCCTATGCAGGGGCACTAGGTGGGAAAGTATCCCTGCTTCCAGGTCACAGGAGAGAGCACAGCTTTTCTGCATCTGCTTTTTCAACCCTAGGGCTGCCAGTAGCCCCTGTGTCTCTGATGCCCTCTTCTCCTGCTGTGTTGTAGGACAGTGCCTGGTGAACTTGAAGGGTCATATATTTGTGAGAAAGAATTTGGGTGCCTGGGTGGTTTCTCCATTATTTTTTAAATGCTCTTTCATTTGAAACATTCTGCTCCTGAGGTGCTCTTTGGGGCAGAAGGGCAATATCAAGGCTACATGCCACAGCACCGATTACCTTATACTGGGATGGATACAATTGCTGCCTGAATGATTTCCTGCCTATTTAGTTGGATTCCTACACCAATTAGGAATTCTGCCCCAGCCTGGGAAAGCCTCTCTGCTCTTCCCCATCATTCAGCATTACAAAAGGAACATGGAATAGGACAGGAAAAGGCTTTCATCAAGGGACATTATTACCAGCTCTCCTTGACATTTGCTCTTTTCCTCTTTTTGCACTTTGTTTTCTTGATGTTTGCCTGAGAGAGATGAGAGGCTCCTCACCTTTTAGGGACCCCCTGGGAATGAAGTCCTTGCTTCATAAAATATATTAAAGGGACAATAAAGATCACATGTACTATGATGACCGACTGCAAGAAACCAGTGCCAGGAACAGAAATATTCTCAGCAACATTTGCTGGAAATCATTTCATGGGCTCATGGACACCAACCACTGAACAGCATGGAAAAGAAAGGCTTGTCCTCAGAAATAGAAACTGGGGCTATTCCAGGCTGGCCTCTTGAACTAGACTCTAGGGGCATTTATACACATGCTCTGGCAGGCAGGGGAGAGGAGGTGGGGCACTTTAATTAGAGTGGCTCCAAGAGCTGCTCTAATTAAAGTTCCCAGAGCATCATAAGTATCAGTGTTCCCACATGAGCTTTAGTTAAAGCACCCCTGCTGTCGTTTTTCAGTGCAGGGCTGCTGATACACGTGACACTGGAGTCTGTTGGAACACAGTAATTACCACGCTCTAACAGAGTTAATTAATCAACTCTGCTCTGACATGCTGTAATTACAGCATGTTGGAGCAGCCTTGATGCACATACATAGGCTTTCTAGAGCATACTTCAGCTTATCTCTGGAGAAGACCCTTCCTCTAGCCCTGAGACATTCTGTTGATTGGCCCAGGGGTGGCAGTGGTTCCTGAATTTGAATTCTCCAGGACCAGTACATAGCAGAATAGTCTAGCCAGTGAAATGTCCTTCCATTGTGAAGATCATAAGATTTCATTGAAGAAGTCCAAATTAGGAATATTATGCATGGTTTCAGTAGCATAAGGACCGGGTAGCAGGTAGTCCTGCTATGCTGAACTGAAATAAACAAGCAAATTAGTGGAATGACCAAACAATTCAATGTCAGATTATCCTGTAAGGTAAATAGGGGGCGCCCAAACAAACCTGAATTTTAGCTTGAGATTTTATGTTGCCCTACTTAACAACTATGTTTGTTGATACACTGAATACACAATAATAAAAGAAATCATGCTTCTAAACTATCCTGTGAACTAGGTTATGAATCCAGCTCTAACACTGTTCCCTAATGATGTTCTGTAACTGTGTTGTCATGTCTAGATTATAAATAAAAATCTTGTGAAGACCTTGGATGCCCCTAATAGTACCAGGGAGCCATATGCTAGGACACATAGACTCATACCATGATTTTTAAAATGGGTGTTTGAACTTAGGCTGCTAAGGCCATATGTAGTATCTAGTCCTAAATAACTTTAGATTTATTTTCAAAATTGCTGAGTACCCATAATTCCCATTTACATCAGTGTAAACAGAGCGGGCAGCATTTTGTAAAGCAATCCAAACATATTTAATACTTTAAATATGGATCCAGGAACTCATATTAGACATCTGTTTTTGAAAATCTGTTATACTTTCAAAAGCCTTTAAGAGTAGGTGGTCACTGATATTTAGGGTCAACCCTGAGGTTACCCTTAACCAATCTGAGTACTGTTTGCATCTATACAGTACCCTGTAGGTTACCACAAAGTTATCCACATTATAATTCCTGTTTCTCAAGCAGAACCTTTTTAGAAATTCATCTATAGAATACCTGAATTGTCCATTCTTCTGTTCGACTTTTAACTGCTGGCAGAAGAGACAGGAATGACAGGAAGTGCAGTATGGAAGCTCAGAAGTCAGAAGCAAGGAACTGTGGAATTGCAGAGTGTGGATTTACTCCCCACACACGGTATAAGGAGTCTCAGCAGCTAATCCAGGACTGTGGATTCCATTAGGAAGCAAGATGCCTGAAAGTTAGATCCAGGACTGTGGATTCCATTAGGAAGCAAGAGGCCAGAAAGTTAGCCCCTGCCACACCTAAAGCATTTTGTAGACCTGGCTCTTCAGTTCCTTGGTCATGTAAGCCAGGGATTTTTCACACCCATTATTACCATAGTATTTTTAGGGAATGCTTTTGAAGACAGCTTATGGAAATCTAAAACTGAATTAAAAAAAATATACCACATGCAAGCTGCATGCTGAGTAATGGTGGGAAAAATGTTCTGTCTGTGTTTTTTGAACTAGCTGTTCCAAACCTTTTTTTTTTTTTAACTGGATAACCAGCACCCCCAAGCAGCACCTCCTATCTGCCACCAAAGGAAAAGTGCTGGCACCTCAAGGACCTATTCACAGTGGCAAAAGAGCAACAAAGTGACAGGTGTAGCACAGAAAGGCTCAGCTTTAAATTCAAAAGGTTAGGGCTATTAGTTAGTGTCAGCAGCATGAAGAGATCTGACATGCATGGAAAGTGAGAGGAGAAGAGGAAAAGAAAATGGAGAAAAACAGAAACATTTTCTGCTTTGGTAACGGCTAACCTAACTGTTTGATACTGTAAGGAAGGGTTTTCCAGGATTCTTGAATAGCTTCCCTTGTTCTTACTGGTATACTTTCCTCCCTCTCAGTTTTAACCCCCTCGTTATGAAAACACAGAACAATGTTAAATACATTCTACAACAGGTAACAATCCTGAAAAGAAGATGCAAAGAACTGTAATAATAATAATGGATTTCTGTAGAATTTCTCATTTGAGAAGACATTGATTACCTAGTGCTTACAGAGGGGGAAGCTGACTTGCTGCAAGGTCATGGGCAAAACACTTTATCCCACTATGGTTCTGTGGAAAATTCTGGCCTACACTTGGAATCTGAGGACCAGGCTCAAACCACTGGACAGTCTGCCTTTAATGTTGAGAAGGTGGTGAGTTATTATTTTTAAATATTATTTTTAATATATACATTATTTTTCAGGTTCCAACTTTTATCATTTGCTTTGTATTCAGACCTTGGCACCACATGAACTTGTGATGACTTACTTAGAGATGCAAACCTGGAGTAGTTGTTATTTTATTTTTATTTACTCCTATTCCAAACACTATGCTAAATGGAAACAAGCTAAACCTGTTTTGCATGTTTTTAAAGCACCTCTTTAGAGAAATTGCTGCAACTCTGAGCACGGGTAGATCCAGGATTTGGGGAAAGTGGGGTATGGGAGTAGCAACCTGCACTGCAGGGCTGGCTACACCGTGGCTCCCAGCTTCCTCCCCTCCCCTACAACCAGGCTGGGCAGACTGCACCACAGGAACAGTAGCCAGGACTTCAAAGTCCCTCAGGTAGAAATTATCTTCCTTCCACTCCATGCTTAGCACACATTCCTTTCCTTACCTCCCTTCCCATTCCCCCACTCCTACACTACCGCTGGCCTTTGGGGGGACCTGGGGTCATACAGGGGAAAGGGCTCCAGAGCTGCTCCTGTCTGGCTCCAGCTGGTTGCACATGAAGCCAGGCTCAACTACAGATACCAGTGCCAGCAGCATGCAGGCGGGTTTCCTTTCTCTCCCCATCCCTCCCCACCCCTCAATGCCTGCTCCCAGACTAGCAGAGAACACTGCGGGGTAGTGGGGAGGACTGGGCAGACACTGACCCACTGCTAACTCTGTCCCTGTCTTAGCCTAGCTCCATGTGGAGCCCTGCTGGAGCTGGTAGGAGTGGCTCTGGAACATTTAGACTCCACCTCTGACCCCAGGGCAGCCAGGCACAGAGGCACTGGTGAGCAGGGAAGAGGGGGGAGGAAAGGGGATGTGCCACTGAGCCCAGAGTGGAAGGGAACTCATATTTGCTTCTGGGACTTAAGAAAAAGTCCCTGGTCTCTGCTTTCACAAAAGTGGGGGTGTGCCCATGCCACTTCACCTCCTTGGATCCACCCCTGCCTCTGAGCATAAACAAGTCTTTAGTCAGGCTCAGAGTCTTTGCTGTCATCTCAGCTCCCTCTGTTGTGTGAATTAAGCCTGCCATTTTTGCTGCAAAAACAGAGCTTTACTAGTGGCAGGACTGTAAAGCCAGCGCACCTGCAGAAGTGCAGACTACTTCCTGTACTAACAACATTGAAATACACAAATGTAGCACTCTACTACTGGCTTGTTAGTAGAGAAGTTTACTGGAGTATATTTCTATAGAGTCAGTTCACATTTCTATTGTGTACAGTACGTGAAAAGTTCTAACTTGTTGGTCCAAAATGGTCTTCCTCACTGATATATTTTGTGTATAATAAATAAAACCCTTTCCATGAGTTCCAAGCATCAGGTAGAAGTGAGCCCTTGACTCACCAAGAAAAGCAAAAGGTGATTTGAACATGAGAATGGGTTTTAAAGAATGGAAATGGAAACAAAATCACATTGAACAGAAATGCAGCTAGTACAAAGGCCAGGATCCATAGATATAACATTTTAATATTTGATGTGTATCTGCTAAAATTACCCCACACTTTAATTATACTCTACCTCTCTTCGAGAGATAAATAGTCTTTGAACTAAAACACATGATTGAGAGCTAGCATCTGAATGGTGTTACCAGCTTTAATGCAGATTTACAGAATGATTAGTAGTTAATCACTTACACTGGTATTTTCAAAGATGCCTAAGGGAATAAATGGGATTTTGGTGCTGTTCTCCTTTAGGCTGCTTTGAAAAACCCTGTCTTTAATCTATGTGGACAATCATAGGTGTTTGTTACATATCCACAGATAACCCACATTTGTGTAGCTTGCATGTGAACCTTCACTCAGTGAACTGTTCCTTTGTCTTCCCTGTTTTTGTATTCAGTTGTATCTGGGGTTGTATCCCAGATATTCTAGAGTCTTTTAGGCAATTGCAAGAGTTTGACTCTTTCCTTTATGAGGAATTGTGGGAGAGGTTTTTAGATAGGGTTACCATATGTCCGGGTTTTCCCAGACACACAGGCGACTGGTTAGGGCGGGGCACAGTGAGATTGGCACAGAAGTATAGGTAGTGCCAGATTTAGGCACAAGCTAAGAAAGCTGCAGTTTAGGGCCTCACATTATGAGGGACCTCTAAGCTAACCCTTGGACTGGAAGTGACCACGGACCCACAGAGCTGGGCGAGGAGGCCATAGCTCCTCCTGCAGGGCACATGGCAGCTGCGGTTGAGGTTTGGGCCCACTCCCCTGCCCAGGGGGTGGAGGTAGCTTTACATGTGTTCCGGCCAGAAATTCCAGCCACGGGGCTCCATGCAGTGGTCTGCAGTTTGGAGTGGATATGGGGCTTTTGACCCGCTTCTGGGCCCACCCACAAATTTTGCCCCCCAGACTCAGGAGGCACCAGTCACCCTTGCCTGGACACGCCTTCTTTTTGGGTCCTTTGATATCTGTCCAGGTGGGTTTTTGAAGTCTGAACCAATGTCCGGGATTTTGATCTGCTCTGCTGTGGGGAGCAGGGTGTTACCAAATTTGCCCATTACTTTGGGGTGTGCTCATTTATTAGAGAGAGTTTCTAGGGTCTTGGTGATTCTGTCAATGTGCTGCTTGTGTTACTATACGGAGCTGTATTTCTCCCTTCTGCAAGCCCTCACCCCCAGTGGAGCTATCTTGCAGGACTCAATCT
>NW_005842032.1:1725483-1797242 GCF_000455745.1 Alligator sinensis | reverse complement strand
AAATGCAGTCAGACACAAGCACACAGGTGAACAGAATCCCTCTGAATCCGGCTGGGTGTCCAGCTGACACCCTCATGGGCCAGCATTCAGTTCATAAGGGCACGTCTGAGTCAAACTGGGTCAATCAGCCTGTACAAGCTGATCCCCTTATGTGTTTCAAACTCAGCACGTCCCAATCTTTGGCCTCTTGATGAGCAGACCCCACAATATTTTTGGGCTTCACAGGGATCTTTAGCTTAGGTAAAAGAAGCGTTGCTGCAGAGCACGGGAGGAAAGAGAAGCAGAGAAGGAAAAATATACCCAATTACTACCAGTTTGACTATAAAAGTTATTTATTGCTAAGCATATGAAATATGTAATAGTACTAGTAGTAACAGACATGCAAAAGACAAACACCAACAATGACAATACTACCCTGGTTTCACTAAGTATTTGGGGAAACTTAGCTCAAGCTTAACTGATACAGTTCAGGTTCAGAAGTTTATGCCTAGAAAGAAGACAGAGAACGCTGGGATCTCACCTAGTCCACGGTACTCAGGCTGCAAAGCTGACAGGCACAGTCCATAGCACAATCCTTGAAGAGAGAGATGATCTGTTCTTCCAGCGTCCCAAGAACGACAGGGGATGGTGTCAGCACAGGGGTTTTCTTCTTCTCCTTCTTTCCTCCTGCTTATACTTCTTTTCCTTCCTTTTCCTCTTCCTCTTCTCCCTCTAGCAGCACACACACTTACAGATTTTTATACCCTCAGTTTAGCTGCTTCGAAGCACCCTCAGTAGTGTAAATCATTGTCTTTTCTATTGACAAGGGGTTATCTGGTTTGGAC
Source organism: Alligator sinensis (assembly GCF_000455745.1). Lineage (NCBI taxonomy): Eukaryota > Metazoa > Chordata > Crocodylia > Alligatoridae > Alligator > Alligator sinensis. The sequence goes on along the minus strand of NW_005842032.1, from coordinate 1,796,418 downwards.
CATCTCAGGAAACTGATTGATAATCAGGAAACACTTAAGATTAGGGAGTAACCCAAATACTTGGGAGCCAGCTTGAGATTCCTATGGGTGGCAGATATACTGATGGGATATCTCATGGTTTCTTCAGGAACAATAGATAGCTTGCAGCATCAGGATTTTGGATTTTTACTTGTTGTGCACAAGCCTCAGCTTAGCATGACTTTTCCAGATCTTACTATAGTCTTTTAACAGACTTAAAACAATTATTGGGGTGCTCATAACCTTTTGTGGAGAGGACTCCCACCAGTCGTCTCGGGAAAGATATGACAACACCTGGGATTAGGGCTCCAGCAGGCTGGATGCTGTGATGAACCCTTAACCATTGTTCAAATGTTGCCCATACCCCCTAAAGTCCTTAGCAAATCCAGATTAGAACTGGTCTGATAAATGCTGAGCTGGGTGTGTGTGAACATGGGTTGATTAACATTGGAAGCACAGATTCCCCATCATGCAGCGCTCTCCTGCTTCTCTGGTCCCAGAATTCACTGCAGCCTCTGCTTCAGGCTTTCTCTTTTCCATCTCTCATGTAAATGAGACCTAGGGCAGTTGATTCACTCTTGTCACCCTTATCTGGTGAGGGTCTTAGGTGTGTCTCTCACTGCATCTTAATCAGTTTCATTTAGGTAGAGGAGGGGGGGGGGGGAGTCCTTTGTGAGTCAGACAGACTGCATCTTGTGCCCCGATTGCCCAAGACTACAGAGCTGAGACGTAACAAGGGGGAGGGCAAGTGAAGGCAGGAGCATCATGTGCTCTGTGTGTGAAGGTGCTTGTGGCTAGCATGCAGTCAGGCAGGGTGGTGGGAGCAGTCCCAGCAGCTAGATCCAGGTAAGTCTGTGGGGGCCAGCGGTTGGAGGGCCAGGGCTGGAGGACTGTCTGGGTGGGGGTGGAGTGGTGGAAGGTATTGGTGTGGGAGGGGTACCTGCCAGCACTAGGGAATGGTGTCTAGGTGCAAGGGTTGTGGCAGGGCACAGAGGGAGAGGGGAAGCATCTGCCCGTCCAGTAGGGGAAGGGGGTGGAGGGGCCCTTTGGGGACAGTAGAGAGCTGCACAGCTGGGCTAGTGGCATCAGGGGCTGGTTCCCATGCTTGCAGGGATAGGGAACCTGAGAGACATTACTGGGAGGTGGGGACATAGCCAGGTCACCTGGCGCAGCACATCAGCTTCAGCCTGGGGGCGGGGAGGCGGAGCTACAGGTTCCTCTTCCTCTCTCCAGCTTGTGCTGAGGCCACACTCATTGTGCTGCTGCCTGCGTGAGCCAGAGCTGCTGCATTCTGGCCTAGTTAGGATGGGGGCAGCTGGAGGCCCCCTCCAGTAGGGCTGGGGGAAGCAGGGGGGCTACAGGTCAGGAGTGAGGGGCAGTGGCAGGGCTGGGGGGCAGTGGGTGGGGAGTGAGGGGCACTGGGGGGCAGAGGGTTGTGGGCCAGAAGTGTGAGGTACTGGCAGCATCAGGGGGCTGCGGGTTGGGAATGAGGGGCATAGCTTGGCCCAGGAGGGAGGGGACTGTGGGTAGGGAGCGAGGGGCACCGGCAGGGCCAGGGGTCAGCAGGTCATGAATGAGGGGCAGCAGCAGGGATGGGGGGGCTGTGAGTTGGGACTGAGGGGCACCAGCATAGCCTGTGTGGGGGGGGGTGTCAGGGACTGCAGGTCAGGAGTGAGGGGCAGCATCAGGGATGGGGGTCTGAAGGTTGGGAGTGAGGTTGGCTGTAATCACCCCCAGGGCTGGGAAATTACAGCCAATGCAGTCCTGCAATTGATGGGGCTCTCAGTCCTGGCTGTGCCATACATGCAGCTGGGACCAAAAGTCCCTGCAGCTGACGGAGTTCCTAGTCCCAACTGTGCCCAAAATCCAATTGTGCCTTTACCTACATGTGTAGAGAGGGGCTCTATACTCCCAGCTGAGTAAACTAGTCTAGTTTTAAACATCTCCAGCCCCATGATAAAGGGTTTTTCTGTGTAGATGCCAGAGGGCCAGAGTGGGCCAAACTCAGACATAAGATTTAGCTCTGTAGCAAAGTTGTATGCATGTGTGTGTGTACGTGCACACGTGTATGCATGCATCTTATTATTTAAGCACTGTAAGCCTCTTTGCTAGTGTGTGCTGTAGTGAAATTCACCCTTCCTCATATGAAGCTTCAGTAGCTTTGTGAGCATCACAGTGTGGATACAGGGCTTCCAATCTGCAGGTAAGATATGATCTCAGCATCAGCTTATGGGGAAAACAGAGCAGCCTCTGTCCACAAAGCTGTTGGTGTGGGGAGCATGTAGCCTTGGCCTATCCCCAGTAGGTTTCTTCACACTGCCTTGTTCTTAATTGACCTGAAAGCCCCATCATCAAATGAACGAAACGTACAACTCCTTCTGAATTGCTGCTCCATCTGTATGTCCTGTAGGGAGAGTTGTGGAAGGTCCTTTCCACTTCAGTCCAGATGATGCAATATATAAAATGCTAACTTTTCATATGTTAAAGATATCTCTGCATTACTATTGGCCTGTCACTCTTGCCAGAAATTCATAGCATGGTCCGACTCTTAGCATGTTGGCAAAGCTCTTTTCATTTAGTGGAACACTGATTTACACAAGCTGAAGGTCTGGCCTCCTCATCCTTTCTGGCATTTTCTCTCATCTTCCTACAAATGGTAATGGTTTTCTGCATTTTTTTTTAATTACAGTGTATACCTGGCTGCCTCATCTGATGGTGACATCAGCTTAGTCAGTATTGTTCAGTGGTGTTGAAGATGAGATGAGACACCAATTCTCCCCCTGTGTTGGACATTCTATTACTTCCTTTGGGTGGGAAGTTACTTTGATTAAAACTGCTCATAGGGTAGATGACTGAGGCTCAACTGATTTCTTTGCAACATGCTTTTATGTCCTAAGATGCAAGGAGCTACTTGACTACAAAGCATCATTTATTGTTCCAAATGGCTTTAACTATACAGTGGCACACAGCAAATGATACTGAATCCCTAGCATGAAGCAGCATCAGTACTCAGAAGCTCATTTTTGCTAGTTGCTGGGAATTTACGGGGCTGGGGCAGGGTGGGGGGACAAGGGAGAAGTGTCTTATGTACACAGGGTGAAATGTACCCCAGTTCTAAGGCTCATGAAATCATTTAAGCTAATAAACTGTAAGCATAATGATTAGAAAAAGCTTTGAGCAGGACCATACAAATGGCCATAAGCACTGGGGTGTATTTGCTCTTAATGCTGATGAGATTTGGTATATAGCTGGGATAGAAATACATTCTGTAAATACACTGAAGGAAATGATCTTCCCAGCCAGCAAGGATGGGAATGTGACCATGTACTAGCATTTTTCATTAAGAGAGTTTTCTTAGAGACCTACCAAGATTTATGGCATCAGCTGGGAATATAACTAATGTGAGTTTTAGTTAGAGGTTGTTTACTGTGATCAACAAAATCTCTGGCTCACTTCTGACTCTGAAATCGTTATTCTTGGTTGAGCCAAGAACAGATTCCAGCCTGAGTCTGCAGTTCTGGCAGTTGGAAAAATCCTGCTCTGAGGTGCAAATGGAGTAAATTTTCTATGGAAGCCACTGGCTGAGCACAAAGGTTATCAAGTCAAAGGCTATTTTTATAGTTAGCCTGACCATAGCCACATTTTAATAAGAGAACACAGACACAGAGGGACACTGGGGAGGCCTATCTCCTCCTCCCCAAGCAAACTTGCATTTCTTTAAACTAATCATTTGCAGGGAGGGATATTTTCTCTAGAGAAGCCAATATAAAAGGGTTGAAAGGTCAGAGAGGATAATATGTAATCCCTTGTGATAAGAGCTGTTTACAGAACTAGTAATCAAACACAAAAGGGGACAGATAGTAACATTTTTTATTAAATATTACAGTGGATCAAAAAGTACAAAATATCTTTTGCCTGCTATGTGATTGGGAAACTATTGGCACATAATACAGTATCAAAAGCATTAATAAGTACAATTTGGAAAACATACAAAAATTGAGTGTTTATAGTTGGCTCAGCTTTATGTCTGGTAGTGTTTAAACTAATGCAAAGGTTACTCAATAACCTTTTAAACAGGAAACTATATAATATTACTGGGCCTTTTTGCTATATACAAATAATCACCTTACAGAGCATATAGGTTACATAACTTGAATCACAAAAAGTATACAATATTTACAACAAAAGAAAGTTAAAAAAGTATGAACAGCTAGTAGAGTATGCTGCCATTATTAGAACATATTTAAAACTATGGGGTAGGGGGAAAACAAGTGAAATATCAACCACATTTACAGCAAACATCTTTGTAAGTGCTGACAGTTGTTTCAGTGTAGTGGGCCTCGTGTACATGAAATACTTTGCATTTCTCATTAAAGTCATGACAGTTGTAAAATCAGATCAGTGACTTGGTTGCCCACTACCAAAAAGGTGACCATAAAGAACAATGAGTAAACAGAAATGAACTGTTCTTTTTGAAGGCACATGACAGAAAATGTTTTTGACCACCTAGAAACTTCCATTAGACACATCAACAAAGTAAGATACAGTACTGAAGGACTCATGCACCAATTCATTAAGTTGTAAAGTCAATAGTCTGAACAAATGACTTTGTATGCTCTGATACAAATGGGAACTTAACTTGTCAAGAAACTAAATAAATAAAACAGATCTGTTGCAAAATGCAGTTTTTACAAATGTTAATCTTTTCCAGAACTATATTTTATTAAGAAATTCAGTTAGGTTCTATTTTTAGTTTCTGTTTCCTAAAGTCAAACTCCATCTGTAACCAGAAGTTTCATGGATGTTGTTTTTGCTGGGTATTTTTTTTAAATCTCACAACCTTTAGAATCTCAAATGAATCCTGAGCATAGTGCATTTGAATTGCAACATTTTCTGGAACTGGTTCTTGGTAAATAGTTTTATGACTCTATTGCCAATTAGATTCCACAGTTTCCTTTGCAAACCTACCAATGACAAAGGTTTGATTGCACAAAGAAAGGCTTGTGCAATTGTATTCAATAATAGGCCCCTTGAACTCAAACAATGCAAACAAAGCCCCATTTAAGAAATTTTTAAAAAGTAGTCCTCAGCCAATAGAGAATTAAATAGTCTTTTGAAAGATTTCCAAGATTTCTGTTAAGAGTTTTTAAACAAATAATGCACTGCTTCTATTGGGGGGTTTATGCCATAATTTCTTTTTATTTGTCCTGATGTTTTCCCCAGCATATTATGAGCTTCCCCACACAGAAACAGCTAGTTTCCTCATGGAACAAATGAAGAAACTCTCCCAGTTCTGCACTGTGTTATCGTTGTTTTAAAATGCTGTGATCAAATTCCAAAATGATGTAATCAAAAGTGAAATCAGAGACTTGTAAACAAATGCATGATTCCAGGGTGTGCAAGTTATCCTAAACAAGGGCATGAAGTGTTTGGTTTGCTCGTTAAATGGCAGGCATATTATTTGTGTTTGCTGTAGGTTTACTTTCCCCATAACCCTTGACTCTTATGTGATTCAGGTCTAGTGCAACTTTACTAGAGATGCCCTCTATGCCATGGCCTCTGAGCAATCAAATTCATAATTTCATTTTCTCTACAGTTTGTAGAACTGTAGAAAACTGCATTAGCACATTCATTTTGTAAATTCTATTAGCCTGTTTATCAATCAGTTAAATACAGTTTTACCATGGGAATATAAAGTATTTAATTGAAGACACGGGAACTTTAACAGTTGATGACTATATTATTCTGGTTTCCACCTTTGGCTATTACATATGCTATATTATATATCATATTTGGCTTCATATCATGGGAAATTATAATGAGATGCGTAGCATGCAAGGTATTACTTAGTAGTTTCCATTCTTATTTTTAACAGCTTTGATTACTTTGTATCTATATTGTAATTGAGATGTTCAAATCATAACTATTTTTCAGTGTCAGATACCACCGTTACACTACTCCATATCCATTTTTTTTTTTAGCTTCAGGGTAGTAATGTTCTTCAAAGTGAACATACAGCCATAGGAAAGGTCTTTTGTTATGAAAACCCAGCGTCTTCACTCATAGACTTTTAACATTCAGAAATTATTCTCAGGGACACAGACTAGTTCCCAGCATGTGTACAGAGGGCCCAATGCAAAAGGTTCATAGGTCATATATCCCTTTGAGAGGCAATGGACTAGATTTACAGCTAGGGCAAAGAACCTCCCTTGATTGCAGGTAGCCATGAAGATGTACCCCAGCTAAGAATCTAGCACCATGAATGGGGTTTCCACTGTATTAGATCTCTACATGCAAGTGAATTCTGCTTTCTATGAATGACAAAGATTGGGCTGGCTTAGTGACCCATTGCTCACACTGAACCTGAACTTTGGGCTGCTTTTTAGTAGAGGAGTCCATCACTAGCCCATCTCTGTTTTGAGGTACAGGACCCATAAAACCTGTAATTAAAATAAATGCTGTTCGTGTTTTAATATTCGAAATTCTTGACATTCTTACAAACCACAAATCTGTCTTCTGGATGCACTTGTTATTCAGCAGCTTGTTGCCAGTGAGGTTTTGTTTTTTAGAATTTCTCTGGTATGCAGGAGGGTTTCATAGCCTAGGAACTGGTAAGTATATAATTCTGAAGAAATTCACAGAACATGGTATGGCAAAGTAAAATTTCTGTGGTCAGTAAAGCAATGTAGGAGCCATCACAACAACACCAGTGAGAGTGGCAGGTGCTCAGCACCTTTCAGGATCAGACAAGAGAAAAAGGAACTTTGTTTGCACCATTGCACCATTGTATTATCTACAGTATGTTTATGTCGGTTAAGATTCATCTGAACCAGTTGCCTCAGTTTGTAAACAATAATGTTGCCAAACACAGACAAAAAAGCTGCTCAAAATTATAAGAACTGGAAAAATTACAAACACATACAAAAAAAATAGGACAGCCACAGCCTTTTAAAAAGTTGCAGATAAAAGGATCCTGTTTAATTAAAAAAAAAAAAAGACGCAGAATATACTGGACAAACAAAACTTAATTACGTTATAAATTATGTTACTGAATGCGACACTGGTAGTTTATGAAGAGGGTATGTACAGTCAAATTAAACAGTGTTTACTTTTCTGTTCTAATAGTGTTAAAAGGAAAAAAAATCTATTGCAATTTGACTATACTTAATTGCATTGATTGAACATTTAAGTCAGGAAAAATTACCTCCCACTCCCTCCAAAAAAAGCACATCTAATGACTGTATGCATTTCCTGCCTTGTTCTCCTTTTCAGATTCATCACGAGTTCTTGCCTGTTTTGAAACATGCTAATGGCCCTGATTCTATGCTCACTCAATACAACTACAAATGTTGATGCTGACCTCAGCGAGACCAGGTTCAAGTCCTAAAATTCCATTGGCTTGCTCTGATCTTTTGCTCTCCATATATGTGAATCCTCTCAGAAAACTAGTATGCCAAATGAAATGGTTTGGGAAATAGATGTGGAAGCCAGAATTAAGAACCAAAAAGTAGGAGTGTCGGTTAAGTATGAAGCACCTAGCTAGGTGGGATGAGACTGCATACTGGTTAACAAAAATACTGATTTCTAATTCTGCAAGACATTATCACAGGGGAAGGAATGTAGCTAACTTAACATTTTTTTCAGACACTTTTTAGGGGGCTTTACAGTTTTGTGCTAGGATGTACAGAAGACAGCTGAGAAGGTGGAAAGGCAGCTTGAGGATTTATAGCAGCTAAAGGATAAATGCTGTTGTGCAAAAGGTCACCATATGAACTTCCTACAGGTGTTGCTGCAGCTAAGTGTCTATAGAGGTGCTGAGAATTTGCAGGGGATGTAAGAAATTGTCTTTGCACCATGAAGGAATGAAGAGCCAAAGGCTGCATTAGCGGGGAAAGCACGGTCTGATTTTTCAAGTACTGCAAAGGATGAGAGTATCCAGCTGGGAGGCGACTGTTCAGCCCTGCACAGAGGGTTCCTGGGTACAAGCCTGTGAAGATAGGGCTGGAAAGGGGAAATTTGTGGCTTTCCAACATGCTGCCAGAATGAAGACCGTGCACTGATTTGCTGCCTTCGCCCTCATGATCGGCAGTCTTTTCTTTTGTAGATGCCTCCTTGGGTAAGTGCAGAGGAGAGACAGCTCGGATTTTTTTTTCAATAATGACCTTGTCCAAATCCTCCGGGCTCCGTTTCAAAGGCCGAGCTGCTCCAATGGTTTGGGGGCTAGTTTTGCGGCTCATAATGGGATGGACCATCCCCTCCATCTTTCTCAAATTCTCAAGCCTCTGATTCTGCTGCTTTCCGGATCTGTGAAGGGATTCACCATGCTTTTTAGATGCTGCCATGGTCATTGGAGAAACGCGGCAGGCTTTGGGATTACAGTCTATGCTCAAAGCCTGGCTGCTTGCAACTTGGAACTGGGAAATACTTTTGCTTTCTTGCTGCCCCACTGATGAATGGGGGAGGCTGGATCCAGGAGCCTTAACAGTCTGTTTGTGTATGCTCTTTGGAAGACTCAAGTCTGTTGGCTGATCATCTGAAGAGGCTTCCACTACAGTCTTTTTTTCTTGCTGATGCAAAGATGGGTGATAATTTAAATGTAGCTTGTCTTGGTGTTTGTGTTGAGTAAAAGTAGAAATATTTTCCGAATCTCTGAACATGTCCCGGGGGAGGTACTTTGATGTCTGTTCATTATTAAGGTGGTGTTCTGTATGCCTATAAAGACTGTGCAGATGAGGAGATGAATAAAAATCTGCCAAGAAACTGGGCACATGGGAATGCTGCAGTGCCCTTTTCTCACTCATTTTATCTTTGGAGTCCTGGAGATCTAGCTTCGGTATGTACGATTCAGCAAGAGAGTTGAGGTGATGTTTAGAAAAATCACAACGCTGAGGATCTGGTTTGCTTAATATGTCATGCCTAAATACTTCATTAATAGATTTCCTTTCTTCTGAAATCTTGCTTTTAAAACTCTGTACGTGTTGTATTACTGATGGTCTATTAACTGCTACAGAATCGGAATTGGGAGTGTGGGGAGCCTGTGCTGTACTTGAAGATAGTTCATCTCTATTGTTTAATTTCTTTTTGCTAATCAAAGGTGGAGGTGAACCATAAGGATAGCTACATGACAGAGCTGCCCCACTGACCTGAGACAGAAGTTTTTTCTTTGCCAGTGGTGACATGATGCCTGGATTACCCTTCGAATAGAGTAGTGGTGTGTAACTAAAACCGGGATCATCATGAATGGAACCGGGCAGCTCCTTTTCTTTGAACATATCAAAATTCTGTACCACGAGAACTTTAGGGGTTTGCTTTAGTGCATTATGTATATCTTCATTTCCTAAATGATCCACTTTCACCGTGCAGTTTGCAATGTAATCAGCCATCTCTGGCAATTTATCATCTTCCATGTCGTTTTGACTTGGTAACTGTACTTGTATTGCAGAGAAACCATGAATGGGTGTTTCTGGAGGCTCCTTTTCTAAGCTGTCTGTAAAACCATGTGCCCTTTGTTCTGGCTTTGTGTCATCCAGGGCATTTGGTGGGGTGTGTAACTGCTTGTTGACAGTGGCATCCAATGTGGTGTTTTGTTCAGGGGGTACAGCAATAGTAGAAAATGAGGATGAGTGCTGAACATCCTCCTGGGCTGTATCATTGTTTGAAGTACTTTCCATCAAGTCCTCCTTCTCCAGGGAGCCCAGCCCTGCTGCCTCTGGTAAGAGAGGCTGGTGCCCTTCAACATGCTTCTTCATCTCTCCCACTTCAGGAGGCTCAGATAAACCTTTCTGGTCTGAAATTTCTTGATCCTTCTCTTGTTCTGATGAGACCTAATAAAATATTTCAATAGACAACAATAAGAATGTAGTATGTGTTGACTGATTGTTTATAAAATGAAATACAGGTAAACAGTGGCTGCTTGAAATGTGAAAGCTTTAATGCCACATATCAGACTTAAGCAAAGAACTCCCAGAAATGAAGTGGCCCAGAAACATGAAATATACCTATCTCTGTGTTAGTGTCTAAATAAGAAGCATCCAGATAGCAGAAGTTTGTAACCTGCTTTAAAAGAATTGGATCAGCTGGTGATTTGACCAGTTAATTTAATGCTGCAGTTGTCTTGTTTTAAAAATCAATTATCTGAAAGGATAATAGTGGTTTTCACAACACAATTGAGAAAGATATAAAACCTTCCCTCAATAGCCAAATCCACCTTAAGAAGCTATAAATGAGTCCTGGTTAGCATTTCTTATAATGACTAGATTTCCAATATAATCCCTTCAGTGATTACAGAATGGATCAGTCACATTTGGTTCTACATTAAAATATCTAAATTATATAAATGAAATATTATGGATCTTTGCAAATCTGCAAATCACAGTTAGTTTAACTAGGACGTAATTTTTAATTAAAAGATTAAAAGTAAGTTGTCAACATTCAGAGTGTGTGTGTGTGTGTGTGTGTGTGTGTGTGTGTGTGTAGTATTACAAACACAGCTTTTATAAGTTATAGTCAATGAAACTGCAGCTCTTTATGCTTCTCCATTAATAAAGCATGTGTGCACAATTCACACTATTCATTCCATTATGTAGACAAATGAACTGTGACCCTGAAGGTCATTATAATGTTGCATCTGTGATACAGGTGACTGACAACCCTTTTCAAAATTGCTGTCATTCACCTCTGACATGCCTTAGCAGAAGAAAGTCATAAAACAGCAGCATTGTGTGAGCCCTTTAATAATAATATTTTTTCTTTCTTTCTTAGTTGTAAAGATAAGAGGCATCAAGAAAGTTATTATCTAAATGCTGCATTATGGTCTGTCATGTGAGGGAGGAACGTATGTAAAAAATTACAACTATCTTAAAGATTTATTTCTTCACAGCTGCTTTTAAATATTCCTGTGTTGGGTTTTTCTATTAGTTACAGTGTCTGTTAGTCATTGTAACAATTTTTTTTAACTAATAGCTGCCTTTTTCAATCCAAATACCATCATTAGTCCTTCACAAAGTACTATCACTGGTCTCTTGAGCTTATACAATTACAGGAAAATACCAGACAGATGAGCAAAGCAGGAAAAAAGGACAAATCATATTTAATAACTCTACATTCTGCTCTTTGTTTCTGCTAAGCAATAGTTTGATTGAAGTTTTTGCTATTTTAAAGAAGTGCTCTGTCGGAGGCTAATAACATTTTGTCCTGTATTTGGTTACACTAGGCAACTGGACTTTAACAGAACAAAGAAGAGAATAAAACTGAATTAAACTGTAATACATTAACTCTGTCTTTTCCTAGGGATGTCTATGTGTAACTCCCACTTCTATCCAGGCGAGTGGTGAAAGTGCAGTTGGAAGGACTGCACTCAGACCATACTGACTTTGATGTTACAAATAAATTAAAACCAAATTCTGCCCCAGAACACTGCCTTCCTATCAGAAAGCCAGCCTCCTGATATGGTGGAGTTTAACTTCCCCCAGATCAGGAAGATCCAAAGGGATATTCAAGTTAGCAGAGCTGTGTATTAGGGCTGTGCGAAATGGCACCATTCCATTTCGCCTTCAGTTTCAATGGTTCAATGGAACAGCATTCTGTTTTGAATTTCATTTCTAGTCGAAACAGCTGTTCTGTTCCATTCCGTCGAAATGGAAAGGCTCCACCTCCTCCCCCGATCACAGTGTGGGGAGTGGGAGTGAGCCCAGCTGGGCTGACTCTCCGCCCCCTCTCCCGATTGCAGTGCGGGGGGTGGAAGTGAGCCCAGCTGGGCTGACTCTCTGCCCCTACTCCCGATTGCAGTGTTGGGGGGGTGGGAGGAGCCCAGCTGGGCTGACTCTCTGCCCCCCAGCCCGACTGCAGCACGGGGGGTGAAAGCGAGCACAGCTGGGTTGACTCTCTTCCCCTGCTCCTAATCGCAACGTGAGGGGTGGAAGTGAGCACAGCTGGGCTGACTCTCCACTTCTCCACAACTGCAGTGCGGGGGTGGGAGTGAGCTGAGCTGGCCTGACTCTCTGCCCCCCCACCCGATTGCAGAGCAGGGGTAGGAGTGAGCTGAGCTGGGCTGACTCTCCACCCCACCCAATTGCAGCACGGGGGGGTGGGAGTGAGCGCAGCTGGGCTGACTCTCCACTGCCCACGTCTCCCCCCACTGGATCACAGAGCTGAGCTGGGGAACTGAGCCAGGATCAGTTCCCTTCTCCCACGCTGTTATCGGCTTCTGGCAGCGGGAGATGGGGAGAACTATGGCTGTGCTCGCTGCTGGTGCCCTGGTTCTCCCCTGTCTCTCACTGCTGGCTTTGAAACTTGAGATGTTTTGAAACTTTTGAAACATTTCAAAACTTTTGAAATGTTTTGACTAGCTTTGTTTTGTTTTGAGGCTGTTTTGAAGCCCTTCATTTTGATTTGATTTCACTGTTTCGAGCTTGAAATTATTCAAAACAGTGTCGAACTGAAACAGCCGGCGAAATTTTGCACAGCCCTACTGTCTATGCAGAACCTCTGAACCTGTTTTGGGTCCCCAGGGAACCCAGGCTTCCCAACACCTTAAGATGTGCTACTCGGCCCCTCCCCTAGCCAAAATTACACCCAGAATACGGCCTATAACAGGGCCCTAACATACCATATTTTCTCATTAACATTCAACATGCCTGCAACGATGCAAAGCCTCCTACTCTAATTCTTTCTCCATCCCTCCTGCTTCTCTAGCCTTGGACACCATTATAGCTAAACTTGGCTCTCCATGAGCTTTAAGTACAGCTAAGCTTTCTTTTCCCATGTCAGATCCCGGGGGCATGATTTAGGAGCCTCTGGCCTAAAACTCTCACCATCTAAACAGCACAGATTGCCTCTGTAGCTATGGACATGCTAGTGACTCCTGATGTGGAAAACCCTTCATTTAGGTACTTACCTAGAATCTGTGCAGTTGTATTGACTCTGACCAGATTCTAAAGATGAAGTCTATTAAATAATTTATCCACCTAATAGTGGGTCCCTTAAGAATATCATGGAAAGGGAGTCCTCCCCATTTTGCACAATGTGGATGCACTGTTTATTGACAGCTGGGAGAAAAACAGGATTTACAAGGGCTCCAGGTGCTAAATCTTGAGCAGAGCTGCTATAAACAAGTGTCCTCCTTCAGTACCCACATTGGGTATTCGGCCCATCCAGCCTAAGGATAATTAGCATATGTACACAGCCAATCTGCACATGTTTATGGGGGATGATGTCCCCCCAGTACTGCTTCATAAATAGTATTGGCTGGTGGGGTTCTCTGTTAATCTTAAAAACATCCAAGTTATAATCAGACAGGAGAGAATAATTTTGATACAGGAGATAAAATATTACAGTAGATAACAACTCTTATTGTGCATTTTAATGTCTGTACTCTGCTTCTTTTCTGCAGATTTTTGATATGTAGTACTAAGAACTCTTTCTCCACACAAAAATAACTTCAGTTTAAGTAGCAGGAAGTTTGAGTACAAAAGAACAAAAGCAAAGAAATTCAAAGTTAAGACTGACACTCTATTGCTGGCTTGTTACGTTGTGCTTAGCAGTACATATGGTATGTAACATAACTCACTGATCCGAGACCCCAGCAATAATAACTAAGTAAGCACAAAGGGATAAATGAGGAATGGAATGCAAGCCTTAACTCTGAATTTCATTGCTTTAGGCAATTTGTGTCACAACCTTGCAGTTGATTAAGCAGGTTTGTGTGCACTCTCTCCTTTATGTATTTTTAACTTGTAGTGAAGTTTGTCTACAAAGTTTCCTCCTTTAACATTAAAATAAAAGGGAAGGTCTATCTGTGAAGGGTTGATATGTTCAGACTTTTATGCTCTGTGGATCAAGTCATTTTAAATACGTATTCTAAACCAGGTAGTTTCTTCTTGGTCCCATTGTAAATCTGAGTTTTGGAGAGGGGGAATTGGAGGGGAAGTGTGGGGGGTTGGCAAAGGGAGTTAACATAATTATAACAATTTACTCTATTTGAAGCCTTGCATTTGAGGTCTCAGCTACATGGAGATTTATCAACTTCACAATTTTTAAGCCATAGAAAGAAGAATTCTTGGTAGCTGTATCAAAACAGATTTTTCAAACCACTTAAATACAGTTCATATACATGTGCCAGACAGTAATGGCATCAGAGGAACTACTATGGTCTGTTGACTACATAATGGATGTTATAAATGTTTTTTAAATGCTTATTTTCACACTATACTTGTCTGTCACAGTACATTTTGCAATGTGTAGTACATTTCAACAGCATTGCATGCTTGAGAATAGGCGTGTGTTTCAAAAGAAAGTTCTTAAGTAATGTAAGCGCACAAGCCCCATTGATTTTTTTTTTGTCACTCTACAGATTCTGAAAATTCAATGTAATGTGCACATTAGTAAATAGCATTATTTCCAGATATATATGAGTTCAACTGAGTCCTTAGGTCTATCTTATTACAGGCCCATCTTATTACAGGCCCTAATCATATAAGGAATAGGGGTGTGTGAAGTGGGCCGTATTTGATTTGGATTTGTATTCAGCCTGATTTGGGGGACAATAATTCAATTCAGCAGACACTGAATCTGAAGATTCAGATTCTGATCTGGAGAATCAGCAATTTGGCCATGGACACAGCTTTATATGTTTTGTCGACTTACCTTGAGGTACCACGCATAGCTCGTGAACGCTGAGATGGTAGGGTGGATGGAGCATCTCACAGGAGTGTGGGGGGTGGGGGTCCCCCACATGCTCCACAGTGGACCCAGAAGTGGACTGGAAGTACTTCTGGTCTACTTCCAGATCTGCTGCCAAGCTCGCGGCTCCCGCCCTGCCTGTGCTCCCGTGGAATGCTCCATCCGCCCCACTATCTCAGTGTTCACAAGCTGCACCTGGTACCTTGAGGTAAGTAGAAAAAACATATAAACCTGTGTCTATGGACAAATTGTCGAACCTCTCTGAATCAAATCAGAGGCTTCTGATTTGATTTGGAGAGATTAATGGGACTCCTGATTCAATTCAGGTTCGGAGATTCTGCTGCCGAATCGAGCCAAATCTACTCTGAAATGAATCAGCGACCGAAGCTTTGCACAGCCCTAATACGCAACTCCACAAGGGATGGGCTCTGTATTGAGCCCTACCTATGGTACCAAGTCTTGGCAGGGGAATCTGTCAATGTGAAGCAGCTTGAAGAATAGAGGCCTATGGCAAGATTCCCATTGACTTTATTGGGTAATTTGTCTGAATAGTTACTATAAGAGCTGTGCCCCTTTTATTTTTGGTTTCAATCCAAAGCAGATTTTTAGACCTATTTAAAATCCAGGAAAACTTTTTTTTAAAATAGAAATGAGAATGCATCCATTTGTGTAATAGTGCTGCTATAGAAGTTGCTATTAAAATTCGGTAATACTTACCACAGCATTATCAATGGTATTACAGGTCCTCTAACCCTGTACTTAAATTAGGAAATAACTGTGGTAGCTGCATAGCTTCCTGTTGGCAATTGTTGACTTTTTAATGGTGACCACTTTATAATACAATGAACAGAAACTGTACCTCTTACATCCAGTCTTGGTATCCTGCTATCACTTCTACACAGTATGGAACTCACTGGTCCCTGTTTATAGTCCAGCATAATCACAACACACAGGGACATCACAATTGGATTTCAGCTACTGAGCAAACTGAAAAGCCAATTATTTTTGGAATTCTCAAGTTTAAATGATATATTTTATCACTGGATTTTAAGTGATTCAAACAGTACATTTTTAATTGAAAAGTTACAAAGAGGGAAAGCAACTAACCTCAGCTGCATCTTGGGGTTTCTGTGCATTATCTTTTTCTTTCTTATTCTTTTGGTTTTCATTTTTGATGCGTTTTGTTCCAGCCACTTTTGTTTTAGTTTCCCCCTCCTGGGAACTGATATCCTGCTTCCGAGGTTTCAATGGAGGCAGTGGCTTATCTTCTTCTCCTTTAATAAATCTTTCATATGGCAGGATTAATCTAACGGATTAAGGAACAAACAATTTATCAGTTTTTGCAATTCTAGCAAAGAAGAAAAATGTATCAGCTATGAACAGTTTATTTAATAAATCAATTTTTTCTATGACATAAAAGCAATTTTGTAAACTTGCCCTAAATATTTAAGCTCAAGTATGATAAATCAACTTACTTGGCAAGATCCACAGTTGGTATAAATTGATGTGGCTTCATTGATATCAATAGAGCTATGTGGGTTTATGAAGCTACATCGATACACCATCTGAGGATCTAGCCTACAGTGTTTTAGGTTGATTTCATAGTCAACCTTTTCTTTTAATTTTCTCTGCCTACTCACAATCTTATGGAGTGAATGCCAGTAACACAGGATAAAGATGAAGAAAAACTTGATAGCACATATAGGTACTTGCAGTCTGGTAGGACACATTTGGGTTGTATATTAATTTGTCTGAAGACTGGAAACTTGGTAGAGAGGAGAGGAGACATGATTTTCCCCAATTTATAAGGATTGGTGCAGAAGAGTTATGCTAGCTCCTTCTGATAAGTCTGTAAAGTGAAAGTTACGTTGACCCTTGCACTAGGTTATTTTTGCCTATAGAAGGACAAGAGATTTGGGGGAGCTGCTAATGGAGGGAAGACAGCAAAGAAAATGAAGGGGATTTAAAAATGAAAGAATTTTAATTGTGGAACTTTCTTGAACAAAGTGTATAAAATCGCTTTAAAAAAAACCCCACACATCAAACAGTGTGAGTTTTAATCTATCTGTTTTTTCTTCTCAATGTAGCTCTTGATCTGAAAGGAAAAATAACTGATGTAATTAAAAGGGATGGATTGCATTACAATCTCAGTTTCAACTTCAGTGATTAAAGTTTTTATAATGCATTTGGTATGATTAATGACTCACTGTGGGATTAATGCAAGGCTCTGACTTTAAAAATATGAACTTTAATGCAGCAAACATAATTTGTCTATAAAAAAAAAGACAAGTTGACTCTATGAAGAAAATGTACTTTGCTTATAAACAACATAAATCTGTTCAAATACCGGGAATCCTTAATTATCTTTAATCTAAGACTCCAAGGCAAAAAACTCTTTGGTTCAGATATTCGTTTGTTATCCTAGAATCTGTTTCTAACCATGCAATTTTGATTTAAATACTTAGATGTTCAAACACGGTTTGGACTTCAGAGAACAGAAATTAGATTGCTTGTGATCATAATATTTCACATTTTAATAAAATACAACATAAATTATGTTAAAATATAAAGCTAATTTATGCCATATTAGAAACAAAATTCATTAACTGAGCATGCTCTGACATGGTATGTGCAAAGAGGCGTGAATAATACTTTCTAGCCCTGAATTTGGCAGCGCTCCAGTAATGAAGCTAAGCAGAGCCCACAGGGAATATTCATCTTCAGATCCCATTACAAACTGAGTTTAAACATGTTACAGCTGCTAAAACTGGAAACTGCTCCCTCTGTGCAGACTTAGCAAAATAATATATAGTTGCCAAATACCTGCTTCCCACTGTAATATTACAGTTAATGTTTATATAATAAAAAACATAACTAAGCAGAATAAGAAAAAAATACTCTTGTTCATACTTGAGGTGGCCAAATTTCATTTGTCAAGCACAAATATTCATGAACCACTTAACATCTCCCTGTGCTATGTGCACTGCTTGGGACTTTATACGAGAGAGGTAAGTTTTGGTTTCATACAGGGCAATATTTATATCTTTCTGCCATGTGTAAATGTTTAAAATTACATTTAATAAAAACACATTTTATTGCAATAATTGCTAGCCCTGCAACTGGATTGTTTGACTTTGTTTTGTTTCCATGGGAACATGCCATCCTTTTGAAATCTACATATTCCATCAGTAAATGTTTCAATAGCTGTTCCTAGCTCTAAATGAGATAAAGATCATACTGTACCACTAGTGGTCCTTTTAATAAAAGATACTGTGTGATTAACCTTCTGGTTAAAGCAGAAATGGGAACAAGGCTGGGACTGACAAGATTAATCACTGTTAGCATTCTTTCATTGGATCCTTTTATGGCAATTTCTGACAAAAAGCTTCTCCTCTTTGTTGCAATACACCACACCAGAACTCATTAGATTTGGTACTAATTAGTAACCATGGCTTAAATTTCCTGTTATAATCTTTAGAGTTCATGTGGGAGTAAAACATTTTCATTTTAGTTATTTTTCACTGAGCTCAGCAGTTGGCAATAAGACAGCAGTAAAAATACATTTCACATAGCTGGTCAAAGGCCTAGAGCCAACAGCAGGAAATCTGGAATTAAATGTTTCTTGTATCTGGAAAGAGGCATGACTAAGGTAAAACTGAATCAAAACACAAGGATGGCTTGTTCTAGGATTTTTTTTCTTTTTAAATAAAGGCCAATGCTCGGCTGCTTCTCTAGAGTACAAAGATAATTTTCAGAGGGTGGGGGGGAGAAAAAAGGAAGTATGCATGAATATGCACTGTGAGGCTCTAGGGATTAACATGAAGCCTAACACCATGAACAATTGCTGCTTCATATAGAGATTTCCGTTTGTTACAATTTTCACTGAATGTTTTTTCAGTTATCCTGTCATGGTACAACACAATTACCCACAGGATATGATCTTATCATTTGATTATTAGACGTTTTTATAGTACAAGAGTAATAAAGCTAATATAGTTTTCAGAACATTTTAAACATGCAGCTAATATGCCATCAACACACAATGTACTTAGCCAATTTAAGGTCATCATTGCCCAACACAGGAAGAATGTGGTTCTCTATTATACAAATAGCTTAGCAGAATGTAACATGTTCGAAACTAGCACATGATTTTTGTTAAATATTTGCAGCACAGCTAAGATTTAATCAATCCTTATACAAGTGTGGGTAAAGACAACATTCAAAAATACAACTGAATACCTAGAATACATTAAAATTTGGGAACAACAGGCATATTTTCAGTTGCTTGGAAGCAGAGCTGTGTTTTCTGGGGGAAGTACCAAATATTTATAAGAAAAATTAAAGGAATATTTTGTGCTCTAAAGGATATTTGCCTCTAAAGCAGAGCAAATAATAGGGTCTTTATCATGATCAAGATTCCAATATTAAGATTAATAAAATGTATTATTTATAAGTCAATTAACATAAACAGAAAATTTAAGCAGCAGTGTATTAAAAAAATCTTTCCACAGGCAGCAGATTTTTAGCAGCATGAGGTTTTTTTTCTTGGAATAAAACAAGAATAACATTTTCCAGCCAAGAGCAGAAACAGTAGGGGAGTCTTTGCGTCTCTGCTATCACAGAGCTTCTTATTAAATTCAGTCACTGTGAAAAGCAAGACTTTTTTTTTTTTTTAAATAAAGACAACTTAAAATCAATACAAGTTAGATTAACAAATCAGGAATATACTAATCCTGATTTATTACAATTGTTGATATTAAGTTTAATCACGTATAAATTGCTATTCTAAAGAGATTTTGCTTTTCTAAGTCCTGAATTAAGTAATGGTGCAGAGTGTACCGAGTTTTTAGATTTGCATCGTCTCATATTATGAAAAATTCAATGTACTTCTCTGCAACAAATGTCAGAGGTCAGCAAATCTATTACAGTAATGTAAGTAATCTGGCTTTCTGCCAACCTTTTTTTTTGAAAAACACTGAAGCAGATAATTTTATATTTACAAATTCTAAAATCCTCCAGGGACTGCATCTCTTTCCCGACAAAAAGCAGAAACTTCAAATTAGAGAAATGTATTTCACAGTATATCAAACATGTCTGCATCATTAGCATTTCATAAAAGACAAAAAAGCCCTTAATCTTGATTAGTCAACGTTTTTCCCAACCATAGAAAAAATAAGGTAAAATCGAATATGAACCAGTAACCACTACATTTTCAAATACCGATTGTGCAGAATGACTGACTATTTGCCAAACTGCTTCACAGGATGTATGAATGCATCTCTACTTACAGACAAAAATAATTCTTACAGTAATGTAAAAGGTCTGACAAACCCAGACAGAGAAAGGAAATTCAATGCTAAGCATGCCAAGTTCCCTCTTTAATTCTCCCTACCATGCATGGGTATTGCAGTGACCATATGTACAGTGCATGATGCTCTATCCACAGGCTGCGTAAGGTGAGTTAAGGGCAGGAAGGCAGTTTGGAGTGATGAATTCACAACTGCCACTGTTTCTACATAGTTCACTTCTGTATTAATTTTTTTTCATTCTTTCTTTGGCAGCATAAAATGTGTCTCCTAATGTCTCCCACTCAGCATCATACTGTTTTCTCAAGTGCTCCAGGCTCAACATACTAATGTAAAAAAATGGAAACTCTGTATATCTTAGGAATGATTTAATGCATCATTTATATACTGCCAGTAGTTTAATTCTTGGTTAAGAGATTTGATGATGGAAATTCAAAGGCAGAAAAAGAAAGACATTTGAACAGTATGTTATGTACTTGTGGAACTCATTGCCACTGGATGTAACTGAGGCCCAAGGCTTACTAAGATTCAAAAAAGGCTTTGCCATTTATATAGATTACAAGAGTATTCATGGTTACATTAGAGATAATTTAAAAATTCTGAGTAGATACATAAAACCTCATGTTTCATTCAGAGAATAAAGCAATCAAAGAAGCTTCCCTTTTGGGCAGGTTATTCCACATAAGTCCAATATAGAGATTTTTGCACCTTCTACTGAAGCACCTGCTCAGAGCTGCTCACAGAGGCAAGACATACTGGACACCAGGGACCATCTGTCTGATTTATTACAGCAACTGCTGTCTTCCTAAAATAAAACTCCCATCCCATCATTAACAACACCAACAGGGTACAGAACATGGATCTGAGTTCAGATATTAGATTTTAAAAAATTTAATACTACCTATTTGTCATTCTACACAATACATTCATTAAGCTTATACTATAGTGAAGGACCTAAAAACACAATAATACTTAACACTGCCAGCTCTGAATCCCTCTGACCTGATTCTATTCCTTAGGACAGTGATTCCCAACCAAGGTGCCACAACACCCTGGGATGTCTTGAGATCTTTGCAAGGGTGCTGTGAGATGCCATAAGGTGTTAACAAACATGGCTCACAAGACAAACTCAAGTGTGCAAACATAATTCACAAGATAAACCTAGTGATTTTTAATGGGAATCCATAGTATTAAAAACATTCTGACCCACTGTGGTATTGGAGTCTTTTGCAACAGAATTGCTCTATTATTTTTATGTAGTGGAAAAAACAAGTGAAAACAAAGAGTTGGTATTTTCCAAGGAGTGGCTTGCGTCTAACAAGAGGTGTCTTGACTCTAAAAATGTTAAGAAGCACTCCCTTTGGAAGCCATTGACAAAATATGCATTTTTTGGAGTGGACTCTCCGTGGTCTCACTGAAAGGTGTTTGATGCTTTAAAAAAAATAATTATGCCCTTATAAAGGGAAACATATCATGAAGTAGCGCTATCACCAATGGCAGAGGAGCAAGCCACCACTTCAGCTGGAGGTTTTGTCACAGGATAGTTATAAGCTTTCTAGGAACAGAGAGGAATTCTGACCCAAGTATCCAATGGCTGAGGACAAATACTCAGAAGAGGCAGGGGTAGGAGAATAGCTAAAACCTGAGGCCCATTCTTTGTTTGTAGAGTAGGGAAATAAAATATATTTGGGAAATCAGTAACATATTCTAAAAAAGCCTGATTTCATTTGTAGTGTGTTGTATAATCCAGGGGTTACTAAAGCAAGCATGCACTTCTTTGTATAGTGTACAATAGCAATAGGGTCATTTGTCTGAAGTACAAAACTGGCATGTATTTTATCAGCAAAGAAAAAATATATTTGAGTTCGATTTTGTTCCCAAAGAACTGTCTTCCCTTAATGAAATGGGAGAGCACACAAAGCAACAGCAAACTCTCCCTGTGCCTGAAGAAGGGTGTTTGTACCCCAAAGCTTGCAAAGAACAATTTTCCAACTATTTAGTTGGTCTAAAAAAAGATGTCACATTTACCCAAGGAACCCTGTCTGCCTATGTCCTTAGACCAACACAGCTACAACAAACAATCTTAACAAAATGGCTCTTTCATCTTTTCATCAACAACATGCCTTACAGCCTCCTGGACATGCAACTGGGTAATGAGAATACTCACACTGCTGAAAGATGGGAACTGTACAGGTATAGGAGAATTCAAATATATTTAGTTTTAAATATACTAGAAAATAGTGATAGTACAAACACAGGTGTTGATTGAACTGAATGGCCTGAAGATAGAAGTTTGGGAGCTCAATCTTGTAGACCCACATGTCTGTGGAAAGCCAAATCCTCTTTGTAGACACCACTCAATGGAAGGGGACAGGGAATGGCCGATGGAGTCACAGTGATTATGGGAGAGGGTCATTCCCCAGGCTACTTGCCAGAAATCACCTTTGCTTTTGCTGTGAATGTCTGTTTCCCCAATAAACAGAAATGTGTTTAGCTAATGGAACCACACAATTGTTGACTGCCTTCTTCAATGGTTGCCTGCCTGTGAGACTTGGGACATGTTGTGGAACACAGTTTTGCAATAGGTGGTCCCTCTAATCCTGCCCCTTCTGCTTTGGAAGATGTACCCTCCTCCACTGCATGCAGCTGGAGAGATGAAGGATAAATGCAGCCATTTAGGGACACCTCTGCATTAGGAAAGAAGGGACATGAGCCACTTTCTGACAGAAGAACTCAAGAAAGGAATGAGTCAGAAAGGAGCTCATTTCCTAGCTCCTGGAGGGCAGGGAATGAACTCTCTTTAGAATGGTAGAGGTTCCTCCCTCTACTGTGTCCACCTCACACTAAAGTAAGGTGGAAAAGGCAGAGGACACCTTGGGTCAATCTCTGCTTCAGTAGTGTAACTAAAAGAGGGCAACTGGGGCAGCAGTTTTAGGTGCTGCCTTTGTTGAAAGTTATAAAAATAGTTGAGACTGCAGGGGTGGCTGATTGACACTGCAGTAGCTGATGCTGCCCAAGGCATGGACCTGCTTGGCTATTAGGCGTGTGCAAAGCAGGCCCTATTTGATTAGGATTTGGACTGAATCGGGGACAGTGATTCAATTCGTTGATTCGGATCGCTGTCCCCGATTCGATTCAGCCGAATCCATATCTGAAGATTTGATTCTGATTTGGAGAATCAGCAATTTGGACATAGAGACAGCTTTAAATGTTTTTTTTCCAGACAACCTTGAGGTAGCAGAGCAGCTCATGAATGTTGTGATGCTGGGGAGACGGAGCATCCCACAGGAGTTCAGGGGGGCCCCCCATGTGCTCAGCGGTGAACCTGGAAGTGGACCGTAAGTACTTCTAGTCCATTTCCGGGTCTGCTGGGGAGTGTGCTGGGCCACCCCCCAATGCCCCCCTGGCTTAGCGATTGGCCACAGGGGGACCCCAGGTGCCCCCCAGACCCGGGAGGCACCAGTCACTGAGCTAGGAGGCATGGGGGGGGGGCCCAGCGTGCTCCCCAGCAGACCTGAAAGTGGTTCTGGTTCACTTCTGGGTCTGCTGCCAAGTGCACTGGAAAGCCCCCCGTGCTCCTGTGGGACATTCTATGCACCCCAGCATCACAGCATTCACAAGCTCCTGCTACCTATATGTAGAAAAAACATTTAAAGTTGTCTCTATGTCAAAATCGCTGAATCTTTCTGAATCTCTCCAAATTGATTTGGATGGTTCCGATTCGTTTTGGAGAGATTAAAGGATCCTCTTATTTGATTCAGATTTGGAGATTCAGCCGCTGAATCGGGCCGAATTTCTGCCAAACTGAATCAGGGACTGAAGGTTCACACAGCCCTATTGGCTAGGCCTCTGCTCTGCACACCCCCACTTGGGGCAATACAATCTCTT
Source organism: Alligator sinensis (assembly GCF_000455745.1). NCBI lineage: Eukaryota > Metazoa > Chordata > Crocodylia > Alligatoridae > Alligator > Alligator sinensis. The sequence goes on along the minus strand of NW_005842032.1, from coordinate 1,772,527 downwards.
AGGGAGGTACACAAAGTGAAAACCACACCTTAGGCATGTTCACTTGCCCTTTTGGGTAGGGGCCGGAGGCACAACGAATGAGATGAACATCTTCCCTCTTCACACATTAAGCAATCTGTCCTTAAACACTGGGAAAGATGGTTCTCCTATCAGATACACTAACTTGTAAACTGTTCCTATTGACTTTAATGCTGGGCAGTAAGTCTCCAAAGCTGCAAAACAAGTCTCAAATAAGTTTTGCAAAAACACAGTATTCTCAGATGTTTTGAATAGATGGCTAAGGAGCTACTTTAATGGTAAACAATTGCATTCTTTTGTCATCTGATACTTTATTTTTTTATTTTTTTGGTGAGGGGACATGCTTTTTGAATTTTCAATAGTTCCTTTGTTAAAGCATCTGTTACTCACATAATTAAAAAGATGTTTGTTCAGTGGCATGCTTGAGAGTACAGTTATTTAATCTAAATGATAAAGCCCAGAGGACAGAAAATTATAAGTAGAAACCTCTTGTTATTTATCAAAAAGAAAAGGGGCTAAAACACCTAATATATCCTTTAAGTTTATGCCTGATGGAAATCTATGGATACAATTCGTAACTTGCAAGCTTTCTCAGAGGCTGTTACTTAGAGGAAAATAGAAGGATGAAAACAAAAACAAAACAACAAAGTTCATATGACAAGAAAATTGGCTGTTTGGCATTTTTTTTGGAGGGGGGGTGTTAAACAAAAAGCTAGCTGTAGTTTACAGCATGACAGAACACATTATTAATTTTTGCCTTGGGATGTTTTCACACTTAACAATGTAAACCCAAACCTTCTATTAATTACTTGTTTTAAAGACATCTATAAACATTTCTATGTAGATGCTAGATTTTTCAAGCTAGAGGACTAGCTGCTCTTTCTGACAGAATTCTGTTGAAATGTCCACACTTTACCAAGTTATCTAAACACTGTACTTCAGGAAAACCACACAGCATTTGCATGGAATGCTAAATGCTCTTACATATTGAATTACTTCACAATATCCTTAGGTCATGAAAGCTTTACAGCAGTTAAAAAGAAAGCATTTAAAGGCCTTAGTTTAACCTGATATGTTTCTGGTAGAATAAGATGGGTTTTTTTATTTAGTTTTTGTGAATTAAATTTGGAAGGAAAAACCCTCTCGGTCCTCCTCCCTATCTCATGCTATCCCTAGTTTAGGCCATTCTCCCCATGCTAAATTCTAATATCTCACACATCTTTTTTTTGCATAAGTATGTTAATCTAGCATGTGTTACAGGTGGTCAGATACTATTGTGACAAAAACAGGATAAAAACCTAGACTGCAAAGTTAATACCCTATTTCTCAAAATATTGAGTACACCTTTCCTTTTGGAACAAGAAGAGCTAATTAGGGGTGTGTAAACTGACCTCTCAATTCTTCTCCAGAGTCTCAGCTTTCATTAAAAAAAAACCCAATAAATCTCTAGCTGTTATGGTTCCGGAGAACACTTTCCAAATGTGAAACAAGTATAACTGATGCTAATTCATCTGTCAATGATGGTACTTCAGGCGTCACCCTTGTTAACTATTTCACTGCTCATAAAAGCATGTGAAAAAGTCAAAGTATCATATGATTATCTATTCCAGAATTTCTCAAATTGCATGCGCATGTAATTTCTGTAGAGATTGCTATAGGGAAAACCAAGTTGTGTATACACACATATATGGTCCCATAAGGTTTTAATTTCCTCATATTTTATTTTTTCATTGCATTTTGAGCTTCTGAATGTCACACGGGTTTGGTTTTTTTTTGGTAATGCCGATGATAAATTCATAGTATGTATGTATTCATTCAATTTATATGAGCATTTTAGAAAAAGGGCCCATTGTTTATAAGACCAAATTAAAGCTGTCAGATCTGCAGTTTGTTTAAAAGCAAAAGAAACCTCGAACCCTATGTGTGAAAACCACATCTGCATTATTAGTAGAACACACTGTGAAGAACAGTGCTTCGTAGAAAAGTAGCCATTTCCGATTGTTTCTTGTGCTGATAAAAGATAGAGATGAAAGATCCTGACAATGAGCTGTAAGAATTTCTGAAAGCTTGGGGAGGAAAGGTTCAATTTGAACCAGTTAATGTCAATAACACATACATACTTACTTTCTGTGATCACCCAAGGCAAAAGCATTAAAGAATTTGAAAAAAAGAAAAAAAAAGAGTATGACCAAAATAACAACAACTCATAAGCTTTGTATGGGTTTGAATCATCTACATAGCAACAGCACCATGATGAGAAAACATTAATGCTTTTTATATTGGTAATCATCTGCACATGAGCAATTAAGTACTGTACTAATGGACTATGGCCAAGAGCCTGGTACTAATATTAAAACCTGACAGAGATGAATAGGTTTTGAAGCAAAACTAGGCTGACAAAGACATTTTTATGAAGTGCTTTGGCCTATTTGATTTAAACCAATCAGAGGCAGGTTCAGACCAGTCAGACCTACAGCAACAATAACGCATTCATTGGCATTATATGATTCCTGCTATGCTTTAAATAAAAACATCCATTGATTCTATTCAGCAACCTGCACTTTCATTACTACACTCATTAATAAAACAAAAGTAGTCTAACTAATATACAAATAACACTTACTGAAACATGGGCAACCTTGCCTTGATTTAAAATGAAAACATTTACTGGGAACATGAACCATATTACATGAAAAATAAATGGGATGATAATGCATACTAAATCTTTCTTCCTCTTCTACAAAAACAAAGCAGACATCTCAGTGATAAAAGCGAGCCGTCTCAGTCACAGCAAACTGTGTGTAATATTCAGGTGACAGCTTTAGGAGTCTTCATTCCAAGCTGTGGGCTAATGAATCCTTAAATTGGCAGCCATACAATTTAATCCAGACTCATGTCCACAAAATTCTACAGCTACAAGCCCTCATAATTTGCTGTAGGGTATGAAAAATCGGGTTATCCTGAATGCCTGTGGGTTTCAGGTGAGGCCTTGGACTCCACTGCCTGCCCACTCAGATTTTTAGCACCTACTCTGAAAGACAGCTCTCCTGGATGATCAGAAAATACTGCTCTTTCCCCTAGAATCAATTCAAAACTTTCTGAAACTCCACCTAGCAGGTGGCCTGAGACACCGAGTTAGCTTCAAGAAGGTGAGGCAATACCATGTCAATGCTATTTTATTTCACAGTTTACAAATGATATCATTCAAAGGTCATTCAATACAATTTTTTCAATGTTCAAAGCCAGTGTAAATAGCTACAAGTTTCTTTGTGTATGTCTGCATGGCACAATTCAATACCTTGGAGAGGTAATCAAGATAACTCTAAGGCTAGGGACAGATATTACACATAAACTGGTTTAAGTGATCAGAAACCTGTAACAGAACAGATATTCAGTGCACATAAATCAGTTTGAAAATGGCTGAAACTGGTTTGAGATGAACTTGGTTGAATGCAGTATCAGACTTAACTGATTTGGCTCAAACAGGTTAATGCAATGTCTGTCCCAGACCCCTTGCTAGTTTAAGATAAACCAAACTCTCCCAGCATCCTGGCATGCTCTCTGGGCTAGGTGGGGCTTTCTGCTCCACAACAGGAATGGCCCTTCCCCTCTGCTCCATGGCTGGAGCTCTGGCAGAGACTGCAGACAGAGCAGGGTCTGCCTGGCTTCCCTCTGCCCTCCCCCACTCTCCCCCCCAATGCTCAAGCAGGAATCTCCCCCTCCTTCCTTCCCTCCCAACTCCCACAGCACAGACCCCAGACCCACGGACCCCAGGCATGGGGTATGCTAGCTAATGCCGAGTGTGGTTCTGTGTGTGTTTCCAATTTCACTGGGACAGGCAGACAGAACAGTGACTGCTTATGGCATTTTGGAGCTAATCAACAGTTGGTAAGCTGTTTAAGAAGAGTTTGAACTAATGGAGAGAGGCTATTGTTTTGCTGATGAGGTGATAAACAATGGTATCAGCTCCATGCTGGCTTGCTTGCCTGTCAGTTTGCTGCAGACAGTATAAAGAAGCAGGGAGGAAGATTGAAAAGCTCCATAACATCAACAGATGCATACACTGCACCCCCTCCCTTGCCTCAGTGTGCTAGCCTGAGGCTGGGGGCTGGCAACACTCCCGCCCCTGGAACAGCGAGTGGGGAAAAGCCTGGGATGGTGCAGGCAGACCTCCCTAATCAGAGGTCCTGCCAGGGCCTGGCCATGCCCCGTCCTTAGCTCATTGCTGTACTGCTCTAGCACCCCCCAACTTCTAGCCTGAGCCACTGCAGGCATGTGCCTAAATTTCCTCAGTCCACAGCAGTGGTCTCCAACTTAAGTAGGAGATCACCTTTGGCATTTAAAAGCAACCCAAGACCTACCATGAACCATCACCCCACCTCCTCCCCACACCCAGCAGATAAGTCTGTGGGGAGGGGGGGCAGATTGAGGCAGAGGGAGAAAAAATTATTTGGGAGTGCATCTCCCCAGCAGGTAAGTCCCACCCAGATGGGGCCCTACTCAACTTTTCCTGCCTCTGTGGCACTGTCCCTCACCACAGGGGCCTCGATTTAGTCCCCGCCCCTTCCCTCTCCCACGGACTGATCTGGGTGCATGCACATGGGCACTTGGTCTCCCATCCCAGCCTCAGATAGACTCCAAGAGGCTCCAAAATCTACTGCAAGAGGCTCCAAGATCTACCAGTGAATCAAGATCCTCTGGTTGGTGACCACTAATCCAGAGAGAATGTCTTTCCAGTTACAAACCAGTTCAGCCTAGCCAGGTTAGACTAATGTGCAAAGATTGAATCAATTCATGCTCAGGGTTTCTGAATGTCTGCCCCTAACCTAAATGAGCTAGTTTGGGTACCAGAAACAGTATATTTGCATCAGTGCCATAGCAATGAAGTTTGGTGCCTGGGGCAAAGCCTACAGCAACAGCCCCCACTTGCCCTGTACACAGGTCTGGGGGAGCACATGCCCCCCCTCCATGCTTGCTTGAGACTGCACACAGTGGTGGGAGCTGCCCTTCCCCCATCCCTGTGCCCCCCCCCTCCAACAAGCGGTTCATGGCTCTGTCCCATGCCCCGCCCCGACCGGCCAGCACCTGTTGGCGCCCCTTCACTTTGGTGCCTGGGGCAGTCAACCCACTCGCAGCCCCCTTGTTACGGCACTGATTTGCATTAATGCAGCACATCACCTGAGCTAATTCAATGGGGTGAAGAGCATTGTGTTACTGTAACTAAACTGTTTATAGTTTCCAAGTTATCTTGTTTAGAGGTAGCTTGGGTATACATGCATATATGCTATGCCCCCATCCCCACGTTATTTAAGGGAAACTAATCAAATGTAACACAATTCCCCATAATTTCTGGGTTTAGGACAGTACTTCTAGGCTAAACTGACTGTCAGTAGAATGAGACACATCAGGCAATTGTGGCCTCTGTTCCTAGTAAACAGGAAAAAGCTAGTTGACTTCAAATATGGAAAAATATTGAGTGGCCATTCAGCACTTACTTCTTAAGTCAATTTCCAGATTAAGCTTCGCAGTTTACTTTCAAGCTAAAAACATACATGTATTCTGATCTATTCTTGTAGCACAGCATTAGTTTTAGATTCAATGTCACTCAAATTCTTTGGCTATAAATGAGCATTACATTTACAGGTGCTGTACTCAGAATTACCAACGGAAACAAAACACAATTTTATCTTTTTCATGCTTAAAACTTAATATATTCTTCCTGAGGTGGAAACAAAGCAGCCGATATTCTAAATCTCTTCAATGTACCATGAATTATCTGTCAATTGAGTTTTGTTAAAGGAAAGAGATTGAAGTTCATTCTTAAAGGTTAAGATTCAGATTTACTGGTGAAAAAATGTGACAAGATTTCTATTGCAAATGCCATCTTTTTTGCAGAATTTAGAATGCAATTGGAAAATATGGCTTTTCTGGTTTTGGATCTAACTGAAAACTGCAATTATAGGAAACAATTCTGACTCCAGAAATTCAAATCCAAATGATTTAAAATATGAAGGAGTTGGGAGTCATGGTTACAATTAAGGCCAATTCTCCAAGCCTACTTTGCTACTGGATTGGTAGCAAAGCTACACAGTGCCCTGATACTTCTTGGGTTTAAAAGACTTTCTGGGTTGCAGAAACATACTACAGACACTTCAATGGGGTATTTTTAGTGAGAAAACACCTTTTTATAATTTATAGCAGAGACACACAAGGACAGATTTAGATGCAACTTATACTATATCCTCACGTTAAGTGCTCAGAAAAGACGTTAAAATAAATCTCTATCCCTCAAAATAAGAACGTTTATATGGCTTTAAACGTAACATAATAAACAACTAACAAGGAAGAAAGGGGTGTTTGCATTTTGTTCATTCATCTTTTCCATGATAAGAACAGATTCTCATAAAGCCCAATGGGTCTCTATCTCTGCTAAACCAATGCCAACTGACGTTTCAGTACTCATGCTTCTGGGACTTCCTTGTCAAAGAAACAAGACCTCATTGAGTATGGGAAATCCTAGACTGCCAAATTCAATCAGATCAGCTGGCCCAGGCATTGAATCTGTTGAGTTTACAGTTATGGACCCTACTGTCAGCCTGGAATAGCACACAGCCTGATAAGTCAATTACATGTATATAACATTTATTAGGAATGTTTGAAAATAAAAACCAGCCTGATGCAGAGAGCATCTCATCACTTATTTGGAGAAGTCTCTGGAATTCCTTGACTTTTATGGTGGCAGTGAAGCAGCTTCTTCGCTGTGAATCAAGGGTCTTATGCTAGGTACTACTGCTAGAATTTAACGTTAGACATTTCCCCCTATCAAATATGATGCAATTTCTATAAGTGAGGCTATGACATTGGAGGAAATTGAGAAACTTATACTTCATTTAGCTTTGGACAATGCTGTGTTTATGTAAAACCAAATGCCTTCCTGACCCCAACTGGCAACCAGTTTATGCTCTGGAAAATGAGATTAGATTTCTGTATGAGCATAAATGTAGGTGTACACAGAAATTCAAAGGATTTTCTTAACAATACTTTCTTAAATTTTAAAAGATTCCTGCTACAGTGTTTTATTTACTGTATATTAGCATCACAAGCCCAGGAAGCCATTGTCTACTAGAAGTGTGCGAAGCAGGCCATATTTGATTTGGATTTGGCCTGAATCAGGGACAGTGATTCAATTAGTTGATTCAGATCACTGTCACTGATTTGATTAGGCAAAATCTGAACCTGAAGATTCGATGCTGATTTGGAGAATCAGTGATTCAGACACAGACACAGCTTTAAAAGTTTTTTCTACATACCTTGAGGTAGCAGGTGCAGTTTGTGATCCCCGTGATGCTGGGGCAGATGAAACATCCCACAGGAGTGCGCGGGGGGCCCTCCATGTGCTCAGCAGAGAACCTGGACTGGAAGGACTTCCTGTCCACTTCTGGGTCTACCAGGGAGCATGCAGGGGATCCCCCCCATATCCCCCTGGTTCGGCAATCAGCCGCAGAGGGACCCCGGGTGCCCCCCCCAAACCCAGGAAGCACCAGTCACCGATCCGGGAGGACACGGGGGGGTAAGGGGCCCAGCGCGCTCCACAGCAGATCCAGAAGTGGACTGGAAGTACTTCCAGTCCAGGTTTGCTGCCGAGCACATAGAGGTATGTAGAAAAAACATTTAAAGCTGTCTCTATGTCTGAATCGGCAAATCTTTCCAAATCCCTCTGAATTGATTCAGAGGGTTCCAATTTGATTTGGAGAGATTAAAGGGTCCTCTGATTCGATTTAGATTCAGAGATGCAGCCACCGAATCGGGCTGAATCTCCACTGAATCGAATCAGGGACTGAAGCTTTGCACGTCCCTATTGTCTACATGGGAAGAATAAGAAATCAGAAGTTCTAACCAGCAGTAATGGCTGCTGAGAAAGAGAATTGTTTGACAGCAGCTTTAGGGCAGGAAGGAAAGAAGAGACTATTAAGGAATAAGAATGCATCTAATCCTAATGACATTCTACAATGTGGATCACCCCATTATTTTGATCACTACTTGCTTAATTTGTATTCTGGATCATCATGGTGTACAAATATTTGTCTCAATTAGTTGTCTATTATTATTTTTCATTTGCTATATTTTGTTTAGTTTTGGAGTTTCCTTGCTAAAAAAATGGTATGGTAAAATTAAAGTAAAAAACCAAAAGAGAAATCAGATGTTTGTTTTATTTGTTTTGCCTTTGGAGAAACACACTCTGGTTTAAATTACAGTGGATTATAGGACTAAATAGTTGGAGAAATATGCCTTTAAGAGCTCGCCTTCTCTCTCTCTCTCTCTCTCTCTCTCTCTTCCCTCCCCCCCTTTCTCCTTTTCTCTTTCCTAATTCTTTACAAAATAGCTTTGAAGACTCTCCAAATTAATTTTTTCTCTATTAAACGAGCATTTCAGATTTGTTATCTTACCTTTCATAATGTCTGCGAGTACATGTAGCAGCACTTGTGCTTCCAGGGTTACCACCTAATTCATCATAAATATGTTTCCATTGTCGACGGGCTGTTATCTGTAAAAATGGCAATGGAAAATTTAATCTTGCATCTTTACAGATTCTACAGCATTTGAGTTCACAGCAACAAATGCATGTGTGACACTTTCAGAACGGCATGTTCTACAAACAGTATAAAAGCCCCCGCAGAATGTATAGTGTGTCGTTTTTAGAAGATTATATTATATTCATCTGTTTCCTTTATTCTAAAATGGAGTCTTACAACAAGTTAATTATCAAATCGCTAGCAATTCAGTCTTGCAAAAAGAGAATCTCAATCAATATAGGGTCATTAACCATCAGAAGTTATGCAGACAAATCCCATGGTAAATTATGAAAATGAAACTAGAACTAAGCACAAATAATGATTACGTAGTTATTTTAACTGAATTAGAGAAAATGAATCTGCTGCAAAATCCAAATCCACCACAGACTCTAAATCCACAAAAGCAGAGTCTGTAACTCTATATGTTACAAGCTGTTTATTTTTATCCATTTATGTCAGTAAAATATATAGATCAAATGGTAATGAAATCTTAATATGTTCCAGTGTTAATATTTGAGCTATGTATTTTATTGGACCAAGTCGATGAAAATAAACATCTTGTAACGTATTGAGTTGCATGCCATGGTTTTGTTTTTTCATACAGAAATTAGGATTATACAGAATAACAGATGGAAGACCTGGCAAAAGAACTGTTTCTGAATACCAGTTCATTATTTTCTATATTCTACTATATTTAAAACAGGAAGAAAAACAGGAACAAGACAAATATAATTGATCACCCTCTTTTGCATGCAGATCATAAAAAGAGCCAGTAGAAAACTGTGGGGAAAAGTCTGGGACAATTATGGGAGAATTGTGTCCTTTTTCTGTGAAATGCTGTGGATCTTAATATATTCAAACCCAGAGGCTTCTTCAAAGTTACCCACAGAGCTGTCAATGGAGTTCACTAAGCAGCTAAAGGCAGCAATCAGAAGAAAACAAATATCACAACTTGCAATCTAGGGTCTGTAATTTTAATCTAAAGAAGAAGAGATATGGGTAGAATAGTTAAATATTGCTGGTCAAAGGGTGCCTTTTCCTTTACATAAAAGGAAAGCCCTTCCTTTGCAGAAAATATGCTCCTAAAGCAAAAGCGTAGTTGGAGATATGTTATTTGGTAATGCTATAATTTCTGAGGGATTTCTGAAGTTTATCATTAGTCTAGTTCCCCTTAGAAATCACCATTATCTACTTTTTGCTGCAGGTAAATTTAAAATAGCATTTTATCTATCAGTAATTTGAACTTGTAACAATACCAACATATACTTGGAAAAACTACATTTAAATGACATCTTCAAAATCATCCTTTTTTTTAAACACAGGGGACATTTTTGCCCAAGAAACTGACTGCGTTTATTAATTTAATATTTTCTTTTCTTCCTCACCCAAAGCTAACAGGCAAGGGAGCAAATAATTAAGTGACATATTCAATTAAGTGACATATTCTGGATGCCTGGATGATTTAAACAGAAGACACACATTCGTCTCAGGACACAGTTTATTCCTAAATCAATACTATTCAGATTCTTATATCACCTTGTTTATGACCATTGCTGTCTGTTATCACTACTAAACCATAGCTCAATGGTACTGAAGTCACAAGTCAGACTTGACCACTTTAGTCTTCCCACGTGAGCATGAATGTGTTCACAATCTGAGTTGCCCTGGAAAGGCCTGCTCTTGCTACAGTTGATATTAGTGTAAGCTTTGCCACTGGCTTCAATAAGAACAGGATCCACTTGATGAGCAAGCCAGATAAAGATGCTTTGTGCCACTTCAGCATCACAAAATAACCTTCAGGTTAGCTGTCAGCTCTGGGTTCTGGCATACAGAAATCCCTGGACAGCATAGCTGGCCCTTTTCCACTTTGCTCTAGCCTAGGGAAATGTTGTAGATGTATAGGAGAAAAAAGGCATGGAGAGAGAGACTTGCAGTCCGCTAATATGGGCACTATAGTGGCCCCTTGGGGCTGTTGCAGTTAGCTTAAATTAGAGTAGCCCATACAGCTCCAGGGGCATCAGGGATTCAAAGAATGCAAAGATGCAAAAAAAAAAAAAAAAAAAAAAATCTGTGCCCCCTCTTCCTGCCTTGTGTTTTCTGCTAAGTTCATCTCAGCTGCACCACAGAACTGGGGGCCAATGTATAGTGGCTTGGTAAAGAATGCTTAAACTATTTAGAGACAGAAATTAAAACATTAAGGCCATGTCCACACAGGTGTGGATATTTGTTTTCCTGGGGACAAGAAGTGGTGGCACACCTTGTACTGCTGCTACCTGTCCCCAGGGAACGCCTGTGCCATGCGCCCTCTGGCATGTGGCAGGTTACTCTGGGTTGGGTAGGAGAGGCTGGAGCCAGGACTGGGCTGGTCCCAGCAACCTTACCTGGGGTCCTGGGCCCTAGTGGAGTTGCAGCAGCGGTGATCCTGCTGCTTGGAGCCTGGTCTCTGAGCTAGACCAAGGCTCCAGCCAGCCAGGCTCCAGTTTTGGGTGGCGCATGCTGCCTCCATGTGCACTACTGGTTTGTTTTGTTTTGTCTTGTTTTGTTTCTTGGCCTGGGTTTTTTTTAACCCAGGATCTCCCAGAGTCAGAAAATCCCCCACACTGCTACCTTGCAGCATGGAGAACAGCTAAATGTGTGGTATGTGGTGCCGTAGATGTGTTGCACTCATTTGAATGTGGTCTAAGAATCAGCAATTAAAAGGTTACAGTTTCAACAGTGTTTGAATGACTGAAGGACCTAAGTTCCATATTCAAAAGCAATTTATGTGTTTAAGAAATTAAGTCTCATTGAATGAACTCAATGGGCACGTCCAGACGAGCGCGCACATGCCTCTTGCCCCATCTCAAACCTCTTTGAGATGGGGCAAGAGGCACATGTGGGAATGAAAAAATGTTCCCTGCACTGCAAACTTACAGCATGGGGAGAAAATTAGGCGACGGGTCTAAAAAAAATGGAGTTTAAAAAAGTGGGGCAGGGCTGTAGTTGGCCCCTTGCCCTAGTGCTGAAGAATTCCCTGCCCTGCCTGGCCCCATCCCCCACCTGTCCCCCAACCCACTCAAGCCCTGCCCTGCCTGGCCCCACCCATGCCTGCCCCCCCAAGGCCCCCAATCCCTGCCCTGCTTGGCCCCATTCCCACCTCTCCCTCTGAGGCCCCCGATCCCTTCCTTAGATGGGGCATGTGGGTCTTGAAGGGGGGTGGTAGCCTCTGCGGGGGCCATTTGGCCCCTATTGGGGGGCCGTAGCCCCTGTGGGAGGGCAGCAAAATATATATTCATGTATTCATGAATTCATGAAACATGTATTTAGAGTTCACTTTATTATTATGATAGAGACACTGGTAGGCTTCCACACTGCTTTAACACTGTAGATATGTCAATAAAACATTGCCCAACTGATTGCTCTCTCTCTCTCTTTATAGTGGTCTTTTGTTTTAATTGTGGATGAACATGGATTTTGGGGTATTTTACAGAGTGACTTTGGGATTCTTTTTTTTATCAGGGATTTTTCAGTTTTCCAATAGGGAACACCAGAATTCCTGCTAGGGAGGCTGGTGGCAGAACCCTGCTTGCTCAGAGCTGGTACCTTGGACCCAGCTGGCTGTGGCTGACCTCCTGGACAAATGGGGCCAGGAGGACATGTTTTGATAGTTCAAAGCAGGCCACCACACTGGGAACATCTTCCGGATGATAGCTTCCCAGATGGCCGGGCAGGGGGCACACATGGCAGTAGTGCTGCACAAAGCCCACCTCTGCAGCCACAGCCCACTGGCAGCTGGCCCAGAAGGGCAGATGCTTCTACTGGCTCTGCAGTCCCCATCTGGGTCTGGCAGGTGCACAGGTCACAGCCAGAAGCTCCTGAGAGCAGGTAGCCCTGAGCTTTTGTACTGATGGGGCCAGGACAGGGCAGCTTTTTATACTGGTGGGGACAGCACAGGTGCTGGCCCCGGGCTCTAGCTCCCCCTAGCTGAAGATCTGGGAGGAGCCAGGCAGGTTTATTTTGCCCCAAGTGGCACAATTTGCTCCATAACAAAGTGCATGTCCAAGCACAAGCACTGAGGCAAAAAGCCCCGGCTCAAATTTGCACCACTTCTATTTGAGCTGTTGCAAGCACACATGTTTGCATGTGTGGACATGCCCAATGGAGTTTAGGCTCCAGAGTCTCACAGACACTTTTGAAATTTAACCTTAAAATTGAAATCTTTTACAATATTTTTCTGTTTCATCTACATTATTAAAAATAGCATAGCCTGCTGAAGCCTAGATGGGCCCACTGTAATACACTGTTTCGGACATGCCTGTTTTTGTATTCAGTGGCATGCAAGGTAGTGCTGTAGCTGTTATTACATCTAGCTGCCTCTGATTCCTTAGACCAGATAACCAGGTACCCATTGACTGGGGGTGGCCTTTGACCTCAGTCTTGAGAAAGGCATGAATTCATGCTTTTGGGGCCATAGTGAGTTGCCTATACCATTCTAACACTGCACCCACACAAAAATAATATGGTTTACATAAAAAGTCAACTAAATGATATATCTCTAAATTAAGTTTAGTCTTCCATAAATGGTCAGAGTTCCACTGATATCAGTGGAGTTGTACCCTCTTATATTACAGTTAAACTTGACATTCTCTTTAAGTTTGTATAGCTATTTGAACATAATATAGTGGTAAGCTCCCCTGGCTCTTGAAAGTTTAGATTTTTATACCTAACAAACTTTAAAATGTCAAAAGAATAAATGACATAATAATATCCTTAAACTCACTGAACAAGATACTATATTGTAGAAATCTTTAAAATAGCCACTACTATTATTCAGGATAAGGTCATATTCAAATTTAACATTCATATTGGTCAGATCAAACATCAAAACTTCCTTTCTTCCCTGAAGTCTAACTTCTGCCTCCCTCTAGTGATGAACGTCCTTACATAGCATGGGAAAGGACCCTGCTTAGCAATGTTTTTTTCCATGATAATTGTCCAGCTACAATATTCCCTGCATAGTGATTAGCAGAGATCCTGGTTTTCTCTGATAAAAAAAATCCCCAATTTTGGGATACAAAAAAAGTAATCCCAAATCCACATTTTTCCATGATTAAAATTAAACATAACTTTATATATCTATATAGTGGTGTTTCATTTTAATCATGGAAAATATGAATTTTGGTTTTATTCCAAAATTGGGGATTTTTTTTAAAATCAGAGAAAACCAGGATCCCTGGTGATTAGCAAACCCCTATCTCAACACTGAGAAAATTTCAAATGGGCTCTTGATTAATGGCATGACAATATAGGGACTTCAGGGAATTTCAGGGGTAGTAAGCAAAGGTTGGATGTGCAGCAGAGGTGCCAAATATGTGGGGGCCCGAGGGCCCTGACCCCAACTCAGGAAGAGGGTTGTCACCTGAGATGTACAAAACTTTCTACATGTCCATCATCTTAGGCCCTCCCTGGCAAAAAGAAAAGTCAGCACCTATGATGTGCATTAGTTAACAGTGCATGAAACTTTCTTGTGGAAGCTCTCATCTAGAAGCAAAATGGCCTTAAGTTTTGATGGGGATTAAGCTACAGTGAGCTCAAGGCATTTTGGCTTTGAATGAGAGCCCCCACAAGGGGAAGGTTCAGGGGCCTTAACAAGTGCATCCATTTGACATGCCCCAATTCTGAATGCTTCAGAGACTGATGTTGACCTACTGGTTAAAATCTCTTCTCTGTTTTTTGTTCTAGCTTCCATTCACATTCTCGATAAACCTTACACCTGAGGCCAGAAGTCTTGGAGTACCAAAATTGCTACTCATCTTCAATGGTGCAAGTATTGACCTATAAGTAGGGACCTACCTAATTTACAGCTGCTACCCACCGATTCTGTGGGCAGAACACGGGGCCCAGAAGTAATTTCATAGGTGGAGTGCAATGCCTCCCCTCCCATGCCTCTGACTGGCTGAGAGGCCCCAGTGGTCCCATTCCTCACCACTGATTGGCTGCGAGGACTGTCTGACATGCAGCCCCACCCCTTGCTGCTGATTGCTGGAGAGAACTGCTGATTGGTAGAGAGGGGTGTGGCCACATGACAAGCAGCCCTCACAGCCAATCAGCAGCAAGAGGTGGGGGGTGGCAGGCAGCTATCTTGCCAGCAGCCCTTTGAACAGCCACCCCTTCCTCTTACCTTCCCCACCCAGGTAGGCTGCCGCAGCACCCTGAGGATTGCTGTTCTCTCTGGGGAGCCAGAATTTTATTTTCTGTAATTTTTTTTTCCTGTGGATTTCATGGGCATTGCCCAGATTTTGCAGGCAATGTCCGATTTTATGGAATCCACAAAATCACATATTTGGTAATCCACATCTATAAGGCCCTAAACTGCCTGGGCCTGATGTACCAGGGGCCACCTTCTTCCTTATTCCCCATCATGATCCCTATAGTCAGCCAAGTGCAACCTCCTGCAAGTAGCATCAATGAGCCAAGTCTGCTGGAAAAATGCATGGGAGGTCATTCTTAGAAGTCACTCCTAAGATTTGGAACTTCACCCACTCTTCAGGCTTGCTCAGAACCCAAGCCTAGACATCTTTTAGAAGCTATATGCCCTTCTTATCTGTGCAGAAATTTAACAAACAAAGCTAGGTTCAGCACAAGAAGAATGGCAAGAGAACAATGTGGCTCTACAGTAAGTTTCTAAGATGTGCCAAATGCAAAAGAAAATCATACAGGTAATGGAAAAATGGGCAAGTCACCAAAGAAGCCAACCAGGAAATAGCAAGAACTTGCAGGGACAAAACCAGGAAGACAGAGATAAAGAATGAGCTGCACCTGACAAGGGAGGTCAAAGACAACAAGAAGAGGTTCTATAAGTATTTTAGCCAGAAAAAAAAGACTAAGGAAGCTGTGGGTCCACTGCTAAATAGCCAGAGGGAACTCTTAACAGACAATGTAAAGAAGGAGGAGCTACTCAACACCTACTTTGGCTCAGTCTTCATAAAAAAAATTAAGTTGCAGCCACATACCTAATAAGGATTATTTGGATAAGGAAAGGGACAAGCTGAGGGATGAGTTAACAAAAGAGACAGTAGACAGTCAGAGAACTTCTGATAGGTCTAAATGAATTCAAGTCAGAAAGGCCTGATGAACTTCATCCTAAGGTACCGAAGGAACTGACAAAGGAGATTGTGGAGCCCTTGGCAATGATATTCATGAAGTCATGGGAGACTGGTGAGGTACCAGAAGACTGGGAAAGGGCCAATGTAGTGTAACTCTTTAAAAAAGGCAAACAGGAGGATCTGGGGAGCTACAAACCAGTACCTGGGGAACCTCCATACCTGGGAAGTTACTGGAGCATAACTTAAGGAAATCCATCTGCAAGCATCCGGAGAAGGAAAGGCTGATCACAAGCAGTCAGCTTGGAATTATTACAACCAATTCATGCCAAACAAACTTAATCTTTTTCTTTAACTGAGCAACTACTTGGATGGATGAAGGGAAATCTGGAAGTCTGTGGATATAGTGCATCTGGACTTCAGCAAGGCTTTGACAAGGTCCCACATGACCTTCTCAGAAACAAATTGGAGAAATGTGGGCTGGACAAAACTACTATAAGGTAGATAGACAACTGGCTCAACAACTCCAAGCAAAGGCGATCCATGGATCCATGACAGAATAGCAGGAGGTTTTGAGTGGAGTCCCACAGGATTCTGTCCTGAGCCTAGTGCTGTTTAACATGCTTATTAATTATATGAATGTTGGCATAGAAAGCATCTTGAATGATTTTACAGGCAATGTGAAACTGGGAAGGATTTTGGACATGTTGGAGGGTGGGAATGCAATTCAGAAGGCCATCAACAAATTGGAAAGCTGGGCTAAAGCTAATAGGATAAAGTTTAATACAAACAAATGCAAGGTGCTACCCCTCAGGAACTTAAATAAAAAATACAAATACAAAATGGGTGATGTTTGCCTGGATGGCAGTGCTATGGAGAAGGTTCTGGGAGTCTTGGTAGATCAGAGATTCAATATAAGCCTGTAATGTGATACAGTTGCACAAAAAAAGTGAAAGCGGTTTTGGGTTACATAATCGATAGAAGAATTAAGTACAAGACACAGGAGGTGAAGATGCCTCTCCATTCAGCACTGGTTAACCCTCATCTAGAGTGTTGGCTAGGCCTCATCTAGTGTTTGCAGTTTTGGGCTTCACATTTTAAAAAGGATGTGGAAAAGTTAGAGAGGGTTCAGGAAAAACTTTTTCACTGTTAAAACAGTGAGGCAGTGGAATAAATTGCCTAGGGAAGTTATGGACTGTATCACTGAAGGTGTTCAAGAAGAGACTGGGCAGCCATTGGTCATGACTGAACATAGCTATGCCTATATTCTGCTATGGGTATTTCCCATGCTTCTGGGTTTTGCTGCTTGGGGCTGGGAGGGAATTCCCTTCCCCCTTTCCCTATTGCGACATGTATCTGGGTTTTTTTAAAGACTTTCTCAGAGGCACTGGCTGCAGCCATGGCTGGGGATTTTGGCTAGGATGTGCCAGCACTTCTTTTGGGAGGTTCCTGACTAGAGGGTCTTGCCTCCCCACTCAGGGTCAGACTGACTGCCATATTTGCGGTCAAAAAGGAATTTTACTATGTGGAAAAATCAGACTGGTATGGACTGTAGGGGTTTTTGCCTTCCTCTGTAGTGAGGGGGGACATGGCCTTCTTCCTGGGATATCCTGAGCATATATTAACAAGATTTAGAGCAGCAGGATGCTGCCTGCCATGGTCCCCCTGCTATTCCTGTGGCAGATTAGGGTATGTCTTGTGCCAGGGTTGTGTCAGGGTTGACATTAGTTTTGCTAAGAGGTTAGAGAATGGATTTGTCTAGGGTGATTTCAATAGGAAAGATTCTGGGGGTTGCACTAGATGACCTATGGAGTCCCTTCTAGCTCTGCTTCTCTATGATTCTGTAATTCTATGATTGTTTATGGGGGTTCTATTTTATCTTGATACTGTAGTTGCCTTTATGTTTTGTTCTCTTGTTCATTTTCCTATTTTATAAGATATTTTCTTCCCTTATTGTACCTGTCCTGAGCCTTTGTTGGGGAGGGCACCATATTAATCAATCAATCAATCAATTGCTTCCATCTCCAATGCTATATTTAATTTAAAAGTGCTCTTCTCTTCTGCAAACTCCCTACATGTTTCCTCCATTCTACCACTCTGAGCTCACATTCACTTTCCCTATTTGAATTAAAAAATTAATTTCCAAAATATAGCATGCACATATGCATGTGCACTTATGAGCATTCCTGAGACTCCTGCATAAAAGCTTGATATAGGCAGACTGGATTGCACATACACAAAGGGATAATGTACATACAAACACTTTACTTAGGTTACAGCACCAGGCAGAAGTGTATATGCACTTGGAAAAATATAGTCCATCGCCATGAGTCATAGAAGGCAGCAAATTATGAATGTTCTGCTTAGAAGAAGGTCAAGACATTATCCTACCAACTTCCGTACAACACATTGTGAAGGTTGCAGAGTGCAAGGAATGACTGAAAGGGGCTACTGAGCCCCTTGCTATGCAGTGGCCTGCAGGATTAACCCATATTATGAGACAGTTTTAAGCATCCAAAATTTCTGTGGTGCTCCAGGCCTCTGGTAAAGGTTAAAATATTTTAAGAAATCCTGTAACCTGGACTTTCTCTCATTTTCCAGCAGACCTACTCCTAGCAACCTAGCACAAGCCATACATTTTGTCTGAAATGTACTAAACATTATTTTTCCTGCTGCTGGCATTTCAGGAACTCCAGCTTTTCAGAACTCCCTAACATCGCTCCTGGAAAAAATAATTTAAAATGAAGTCAATGACTGGTCTATCCATGAATATGAAGTAAACATTTAATCAAGTAATTATGAGAACAATGTCAGACAGTGACCAATCACACCAATGCCTTAGGCTGGCAACAAAAAAGCAATGACATTACATAAAAGGAAAGGAACATTTTTAGAACAGCTTTTAATTGACAAAGTGATGCTTCTGTTTTAAAAGAATTTAAAAGGCCTTTTGCATAATAATCCCCATTGGCAACTCATTCACTCACAAAATAGGACACAAAACAACTAATATGCTCAGCATGGAGATAAGTCAATAGGACATGCTGAAGTCAGGGGTTTTGAATAGCACTGCTCTCTTGGCTTCAGGTGCCTTAAGTCTCTTTAGCAATATTAGGAGCAACCTTTAGCAATATTAGGAGGAACCTGCCTCAGTTTGAATACTCATCCCTGGGCCAGCCTATGCCTTTTGTTTTGAACACTGAGCATGGATCAATACTTTCCTTCAAAATATGGCCAGAAGAGAAAGTGTTGCCACTGCTCCCCATTTATCTAATATCCTTGCTGGCAGTTCTTACTCAGGCTGTAGGAGAACTAGATTCAAACCCCTCTTTTTCCTGGTGGGATTTAAAACCAAAACTGCCACAAGAATGTCCTAACTACCAAACTATACGCTATTCTGATGTGTGTATCTGTGTATTAACACCTGTTAACACTGTTCCACTATGTACCAAAGAGCCTTTAACTAGAAAATAGCCTACAGCTTGGTGGTTATGATACTCTCCTAGGAGATTGGATATGTGAGTTTCAGTTCCCTCAGGCATGCCTGGGAACACAGCCCAGGTCTCCCACATCCTCTTATTACATAAAAGGAGACACGCCTGTTTATCTCTACTCCCATATTTCATATAGAGATTGATCTGTTAGATAGGCTTTGAATATACCTACTTGACTGAGCCCTTCAAGTGATGTGAGCATAGTAGGTGCATCTACACATGTGCTTTACTGTGGAGTTGACTAATTAGCTCCACAGTAAAGCATCACCATCTACATGTACACTGGTATTAGGTGAAAAATTAGGTAGAAAATTAATTAACTCTGTTGTAAGATAGTATTGTCAGGGACAGTACTAGCTTAAGGTGGAGTACTTAGCTCCACCAAAACACACGTGAAGACAGTGACGGGGGCTGGATGGGGCATGAAGGTGCCAAAGTGCGGGGGTTGTCTGCCACCTAGCCCTGCACTTTAACACTCCTGTGCCCCAGCCAGCCCCTCTGTTGCCCAATGCTGCCCCCCAGAGCCCAGGGCTGACCCTCATGTCCCCTGGCAGCCCAGGGCTGCTCCACCCTGGCTCAAAGTGCTGCCATCCTGGGCACACATGTAGACACTGCATCCAGAAGCAGCCAACTGGCATGAGCAGCCTCACTGCACATCTATAGGCACGCCTTTCAATACTGAGGCATTTCTGGGTGTTTAGGTACCTGACAAATTTTAATATTGACAACTGAGATACCTACAAATTTTGTGCGTCTCCAGTTTAATGTAGCAGCTGACGGGGGGGGGGGGGGGGGTGGTTCCAGATTGCAATTTTGGATTCAGGAAACTAAAGTAGGAGTTAAGGGTCACTTAAGTCTTTTTGTAGCTCTCACTTTTAGGACCCTAAGTTTCCACAGCTTTCAATAAGTCAAAGACTTCTAAATATTTAAGTTACTTCTGAAAATGAGACTTGGATACTTCAGAAATTCTGCCACTTTACTTTCTACAAATCTGAATATAGGTCCCTCCAGCCCCACCATGTCCTGTGCACATATGCTGAAGTGTTGGTTTAGTGCTGACTCAAATGGAAAGATGCCACTTACTCTGTCACTAAATGCCACTCCTTCAACACTTCAATTTTCTTGGGTTGTCTCTCATGTAAGAACTTCCCTATCATGACCCTCAGGAAGATTGACAAGATCACAGCCTGAGGTAACAGAGCTGCAGAGAGGCATTTAACTCTTTAATTAGACACTGACACTGCTTTACCTTTCACTCACAGGCATTATGACGCTTTAATTAATGTTTGTTTTTTGCTCTAAGATTCTCAGGCAGGAGTGCTATGGAAAGTGTTCTGTTATTATTATTGTTATGATTGATTTCAGAAAGCAATTTAAATCTTTGTCTGTGTGTAACAGAGCCCATTGGTTTCCAAGAGATGGCTCCAATTTCTGAAAAACTAGGCAAACTTTTGTTGGATTTGTTATTAAGCTTGCACTGTGGTCACTAAGATCCTACCAGCCACAAGTTGATTGAGAGTAGGTTCAGGCTAGACATCAGGAGGGACTACTTCACAGTCAGGGTGGCTAGGATCTGGAACCAGCTTCCAAGGGAAGTGGTGCTCGCTCCCACCCTGGGGGTCTTCAAAAGGCAGCTAGATAATCACCTAGCCGGGGTCATTTGATCACAGCATTCATTTCTGCCCATGGCAGGGGGTTGGACTTGATGATCTGCTCAGGTCCCTTCCAACCCTAACAACTATGAAACTATGAATCACCAATTTGGACATAGACACAGTTTTAAATGTTATTTTCTACATACCTCAAGGTACCAATGTGGCTTGTGAACACTGCAATGCTGGGATGGATGGAGCATCCCACAGGAGTGCAGGGGGGGCCTTCCACATGCTTGGCAGCAAAGCCAGAAGTGGACCAGAAGAACTTCCGGTCCACTTCTGGGTCTGCCACGGAGTGTGCAGGGGGGCTCCCCCACACCTCCCTGGCTCAGCAACTGGCCATGGGGGGACCCTGGGTGCCTCCCCAGACCCGGGAGGCACCAGTTGCTGAGCCAAAGGGTGCAGGGGGGCTTCCCAGCACGCTCCCTGGCAGACCTGGAAATGGACCAGAAGTGCTTCTGGTTCAGTCCCGGGTTGGTTGCCGAGCACACTGGGGAGCCCCCTGCACTCTTGTGGGATGCTTCATGTGCCCCAGCATTGCAGCATTCATGAGCTGCCTGCTACCTAGAGGTATGTAGAAAAAACATTTAAAGCTGTGTCTATGTCCAAATCTCCGAATTGATTTGGAGGGTTCCGATTCAATTCAGAGATATTAAAGGGTCTCCTGATTTGATTTGGATTCGGAGATTCGGTCACCAAATCGGGCCAAATCTCCGTCTAATCGACTCAGGGACCGAAGCTTTGCACAGCCTTAATCCTCACCTCTTCTAGACCAAATTCAACTGTGCTGTATGGAATTGCAACTCCCATGAACCTTAAAAGGAGTTAAATCAGGCCTGTTGATTTCAATGGAACTTACTCCAAAATTAAAATCTGATCCCCCAAATTTACACCAAACTGGGGTAAGGTATATTTATTTTGTAGATCCAGTGAAGATCAATTGTTAACTTTCATGATTATACCTCTTGTCTGGCCAATGGACACTATCATTTACTTTATCATTGAATAAATCCAATTAGCACATTTCTTTGGGAGGTGACAAAAGCCTCAATTCTCAGAAGACGTTTCTCCACTAACAAGAAGAGATTTGAGTCATGGATTTCCTGACACTAACTTGCACTGAACCCTAATACTCTTTATACCTTTCTCCTCAGCTCCCGTTTTCTTTTACTGTCTTCTACTACTGCTGGTAAACCCACTATCTTACCTCCCACCCAGGCTCACAACCTTAAGCTCCCAGTCAACTCTTCCCTTCCTCTCTATTCAGTTAGGATTTCCTCAAATCCTCCTAGTTTGCCCTCTTTAACATCTCTAAATCCATCCTTTTCTCTGTCATGCTGGCACTAAACCCAGGCTTGTCCCTTGCTTCTCTACTGCAAACTCCTCCTTTTTGTTCTCCCTGCTTTATCCTCATTATCTTCAACTATACCCAAAACACTGCTGTAAAAAGTATCTGCCTCCCTAAGCTTTCTGAACATGTCACTCTCCTATGCAAATTCTTTCACTGCCTTCTCTTCTGCTCTGGATCAAGTTTATGCACTTTACAACTCAATGCAATCACACTTAGCTCATAATTACTGCAGAAAGTATTGCTCTAGCAGGTCCTTGTGCATTTATGCACACACACATGCATGTCCTTGCATATAGGAATACAAATATGTTGCATATTAAGGCATATAAATCTTAGGAGCCAAATCAAATCATAAAAGCCAAATAATACATCTTTGTTGTGAATGCTAGATCTCTGATTACACCAAATCTCTGCCACACCCTCTGTAATAAAGCCACATTATTAATTTATAGGACAATATGCTTTACTCTGTGGAAAGAAATAATAGCTATTATTGTTATTCAAATGATATTTTGTTTCTTGATTTTGTGTTCTTGTCATTTCTCTGCAGCACAGCTACATCCCAGAGTACTTTGTAAACAAAGCAAAAATAATTTATTTCATCCAACTGCAGCAGGAACTGAGCAACTTAATCTGATCATTGTGTGCAAAAAAAATATTTCCAATGACGACATCTTATGTCAATTGGTTTTTATTACAGATGTCATCTCCATGTGCCATACTAATGCAGTTCTTTCTTCTCATTTCAAGATTTTAATCTATCTTTGTGGCTCTAATATTTTATTGGTTCAAAATACATGCTGTAAAATCCACGGCCATCAAATTTTCCTGTGAGCTAAAAATAAACTTCTCTTGTCAGATATGGTTAGCTGATAAAAAGTGTCAGAGACTTTTCTGAATTACTTTGATAACTTCCTGTTTATGTGGTACTGACCCTTGTCTAATAAGGATCTTTAACACTTGGAATAAGAGAATATACTGCAACATACTATTCTTTAATGGACAATATTGATTACTTTTGAAAGCCTTTAATACATTTCCCATATTAGACATGAACAGATGTCAGGGATGTTGCCAAGTGACATTTCTTTTATGCGATCTTGGCTTGTTGTACAATAATAGCCCTTTCTCAACATGGGAAAAAATTACAGACCCAACTAATTTCCTTGACAGGGAAGAGTTACATATGTTTTCCACTTGTTTTTTTACGATAAGTTTACAATTTTGCCAAACCTGGAACTAATTGGGACCATTTCCAAAAATGGCCCAATAAACCCACAATGTGTACAGCTATTCTAAAATGCAGTAAATGTTTGGTTTTACATTTTTTCTAACAGGAGAAAGTTAGATTGCACAATTATTTCATTTAAGTTACTTAAACACTTACTGTTTCATATCCTCCCAGTTTTTGAGCAGCTTGAAACATAGTCCAAAGGTTAACTGTTAGAGGGACAATAAGTATTTAGATAAGCATTGCATTAACCAATATATTTCAAAGAAATGTAAATTAAACAGTTTTTTAAATAAAAGAAAATATAAAAAATGTTCACAACCCTTGAAAAAGCTCTTGTGAAACAACTTTCAAAAAGATATATACATAATCTGAAGAGTAAATATTACCTAGGACAATATATATATATATATATATAAACACTACGTGAAAGGGAACCCATTTAGATTAATCTAAGGAATTAAAAAATACCTTTTTATTTAGAGTTATTGTGCTCTTTCCACTTTTCTTATAAGAAATAAAGCTGTGCTTTGCTTGCTTCTATAATGGTGATAGTAATAACTAGTATAGAAGCCATTGGAAAGAATGCTCTTATTTTTTTAAAAAAAACTTATTTTGTTAACAGAAAGCAAGCACTGAAGCATGACTCATGTAGAATGGCCACAATGAAGATACAATATCATATATTTATTGCAGCCCATGTAATAACTAGTCTCTATAATCAATGAAGTCAGCCAAGTTCTAACTGGCCCTGTCTGAAGGCACCAATGCTGGGGGATGAGTGTATAGGTAACATATTTGTCCCAATGCATCAGAATTGCCATATACCATATAGCCAAAATTTGATTGTAGGGAAGGACAATGGTGGAGAGACTGAATAATTGCAATGGTAGGATTGTCATTATTCTTTTTGTTTTCCAGTGGGCAGCCACACCCTGCTCAGGATGTGTTATAAAAGCACTGGCAAGGTTATCTGGAGGGGGAACACAAGCAAGACTTTTAACAAAATTTCATAAGAGCCACTGATTTTCCTTTTTGCGTAATGACTCACTCCACACCTTCTGCCTGCTACCCAAAAGGGCCATAATTTGTTGTCTTTGCTCTTTATTTATAGAAAAATAATTGATGGCAACACTATACTAAAGGCCTACACAGTATATCACCAACAAACGGTGACTCTCAGTGGGCATACTACAAATATTTCAAGCTGGAATCAGCAATAATGCTGCAGATCAGAGAGGACATAATTTATTCCCCCACCAGGGAATTCTGTGTTGTAGTATATACACTGGTTCTTCCCACTAATGGTATTTATATTGGCAATGTTTACACATATCATGCTGGACAAATATAGAATCCAGTCCTGCAAACACTTTTACTCCTCTGAGCAAATTTAATTTTGTACTTCACCATTTGCACAATTGGAGTCACCTACTATAATGAATATAAAGCAAACTTAAATATATATTTTAGTTAAATGTTATGGGATGATTTTTCCCCGGATTGAGCGTTTTGGAAACAGTGTCTTTTCTTATCTTTTGAGCCTACAGTGCCTCCTTGTTTGGAGAAGGCAGAATAAAATGAAAATAAAAAGGCTGTCTTCAACACAAAACATGCTGAAAGCCTCATTGAACCTTGTACCATTTCAAAACTATCAAGAGCTTTGCTTAGGCCTTGATTTAATCTGAATCAATGCATAATGCAACAAAGCTGTTCATAGTACATTAATTTTACTTCCATTTCAAGCAGCCGGTTTTCAGACAAACACTGTAATCATTTGGAGTTATATAAGTTTATAATGGCTGCTAGAGGCCTGTTGCAATCAGTGCCAATTGCTATTAGGTATGTAAATTGTTATGTAAAACATACAGGTTTGACATTCTTCATCAAAATAACACATGGTTTTAATCTGAGAGATAAGTTAGAGTAAATAATATTTCAAACCATGAGTTCTCCCTTTACATAATTTAAATATCATTCAACCTATACACAAGAAAAAAAAAACATTTACAGCTTTTGCTGTAAACTCTGACAGAGCTCCCCTTACTTTGCAATATTTATGTAAAATTTAGTTACATCCACATCCTCTTCACCTACAACTGCTTTACAAATTGTGGCACTAAAAACTATATTTGCCAAAGTAATTCTAAACATTGTATTCTGGGTTAAACAGATACCGTCTATTTTTACATTCTCTGAAGTCAGTAATTTATTAACTATAAACACATGTTTAGACTTAAAAATATGATCCCTTTTGTGCCTTTCTTGACCACCTTTAAATGTCTTCCTTTAATATTTGTCCTTTCACAAGAAACATCTGGCCACAATAAAGCTACATCATATTATTAACTCAGAAGAAAGGCACTACAGACACTGCAGATTTACAAAAAAGAAAACTAGAGAGAGTTTTCAACTAGCCTATTTCTAGTCATAATCAGTGGATTTAAACCTATAAATATCCAGAAGCAACTACCCAGAAGGAAGAGATGCAAATCTAGGCATAAGAGACAGTAACATGCCTTGACTGGAAAATGTGTGGATATAAACTCAGTCACAAAACCATAAGGTTTTAAAATAGTCTCAGTGTGTGAATGCTTTCTACAAAGAAGCCAAACAGTTCTAAAATGTCAACAAAAAGTGGGAAAAATTATACTTACTCTGTTTAAAACCTAAATAGGGTATCCGTTCAATTGGTGTTTTCCTTTCTTTCATGTATTTATAAAGTGCCACAAGGAAAGCTTGCTCATCAGCTTTGCATTCTTCACCTACAGCAACCTTTGATTTATCTTCACTTGAACATTTTTTACAGTTGCTGTTGTTATTCTTGGGTTTGGGAAAAGCTGACCTGGCCTCACATTTTACCTGTTAAGTAAAAAGATTTCATGTCAAATCTGGATAATTGGCTAACCTTTCATTTTAATTCAAGAGATAAACACTGTATTAAATATGAAGGCCAAACCATGCAACTACACTTAAGGAGAAACAAAGAGAGCTATTTATAGGACTCATATCTTGTTCTGAATCTGAGTCATAAAATTTTTAAGTAGCCACATCTTTAAACTGTTATAACTGTAATGTTCTCCAGATCTGTATTTTTATGACTATCTATTGCTGCGTACAGGCAGCTTTCATCCCTCACATACACTCGTTAATAGGATGTCTAATAATAGGGCTGTGCGAAGCTTTGGTAGCTGATTTGATTTGGAGGAGATTCGGCCCGATTCAGGGAACGAATCTCCAAATCCAAAGCGAATTGGGAGACCAATTAAAAGCTCCAAATTGATTTAAAATGTCCGAATCAATTCAGAAAAGCTTCAGAAAAGCTTCAGCCATAGATTAAACAGGGAGCTGACAGCTGCCTCCAGCTGGTAAGTCTGCTGGGGTTGGGGGAAGAGGGAGGGAAGAGCCATGGGGGCGACAGGTATTGGAGCTGTGGCTGGGGCAAGCTGCCCAGCCAGGCCAGGGGGCACATTACTCTGGAAGGGGGGCAGGGGGGAGTGCAGGATGTGGGCATGTCAGTGCTGGGAGCAGGGGCTCTGCCCTGTTGCCACTTGCCCAGCTGGGGAGGGCGGGGGCGGGATGTGAGTGCAGCTCACTCCAGGCAGAAAGGGACAAGTGGCAGCAGGGCAGAGCCCCTGCTCCCAGTGCTGGCGCACCCACATCCCATACGCGCCCCCTGTGCTGGCTGGCAAGTGGCAGCAGGGGAGAGCCCCCCACTCCCAGCGCTGATGCGGGTGCAGTAGCACTGGGAGCAGGGGCTATGCCATGCTGCCACCCAGAGTAAGCCGTGCCTTCATCGCATCCCCCGCCACGCCAGCTGGGCAAGAGGCAGCAGGGCATAGCCCCCATGGCTCCCCCCCCGGGGCAGAGGCACAGCCAGAGGGGTCACGGGAGAAGCCCCCATGGCTGCCCTGCTTGGCTCCATCCCCCACCTGGCCCAGCCTCCCAACACTAAAAAAAAAAAAAAAGCCCTGCACTCACTGGCTCTGGCTGCAGGGATCAGGGCCTCTGAGGGCTTGTGGCAGAGTCCCCCCAAGCAGCATGGGGCAGTGGGGGGCAGTGGGGATCACCCCCCTCACCGCCTGGCACCTGTGTGGCACCTGCCGCATGGCTTGGCAGGGTGCCACACGCTGTCTGGGAGCTGGGGCAGCTCCACCTGTCACCCAGAGCCTGGCACCCCTCAGCCCCAGTGGCCCCAATAAAAAAGGGAAAGATTGGAACCATGATAGTTCTCTTCAGCATTCAAAATAATAGAAACTAAGAGATCTAACCTTACAGTCCTTCTGTAGATAGCCCCATTCCCCCATTGAGTCAAATTAAATTTCAAACCTTTGGTAGTTCATGTATAAAAATAATAAGCATAGAAGAATATTAAAAACTGCTTTTAAAAGCTGTCCAACCATGTTATTTTATAATGTGTGCTCAATACATTTCCAGTGAACACTAGCAATAAAAAGTACTCAGTCTAGAGGAGGGTCAGATGGTTACATGATATATTTTGGGTGTACACTGTTCTCTCAACACTGGTATGTACTAGAAGAGTCTTTCCAATGGTTTCACAACCAAACTGGAAAAATTCTGCATGCTAAAAAAGGGGAGGAAAGACTCTTATAGTTCACAATATTTTATTTCAATGTCTATAGGGAAAACAATGGGCCAGTAGAACAAATGCTGGACTAGGAACCAAGAACTCTTGAGGTTTAATCATTGTGCCTAGCAGTGACTCATTCTATACCCCTGACTGTGGTTACTCAGTTTTCCCACCTGTGAAATGGGCGCATTGTACATTCTTGTTTACATTTTGAAAGTAAGTTCTTTGAAGCCAAAGAGCAAATATCCAAGAGAAGAGACAAGCCAGGATGTATTTTACTTATTTCAAATGAAGTTATCTTACAAATTCTTCTGTGTTTAAGAAGACAGAGGGAGGTCCTTTTTCTGATGTTTTAACACTGTAAAAATCAATGAGTTAGGGCTGGATGCTCCATTCTTCTTATGTGGAGAAAGAATGAAAAATCGGGACTTGAAGACCAGAAAGAGAAAGTGCTGGCTATTCCCAATATACTCCCCATCTCCGTAAAAAATTCCCCGTGTGAAAACCATAGGAAATAGCCTTTTTTTTTAGATTCTGCAAGAGAGAGGCATCCAAGATAACAAATGCATCTTCTTTTATGATTTTTCTTCATCACCTATCCCTTCACAAGTTTTCGTGTATTTTTTCTAGATAGTTTCTTGCCAGGAATGTTCTCAAGGAATAGTACCACATATGTTTAGTCTTTTAGTTCTATTTACATTTACTGATGAAATTCCTATAAAGGGCTTCATCCAAACCTCAGTGAAATGAAAACAAACCTTTCCATTGACATAGCAGAAATCCTTTCCATTGCATCAGGTCTTTTTATTTATTTATTTATTTATTTATTTATTTAGATTTAGGGCTTTAATCCTTTTTTTTTTTACTCTGGGTCCTTAGCAAATTATTTAAAGGCTTTCCCAGATAAAGTTTTCTATTGCATTGTCATAATGTTCAATGCTATACAGAAGGCTGTGCTAAAGCTTCCAATATGAAACCACCATTTCAATAATTTCTAGGGTTTTTAATTTGAGTCATAAATTTTTTGCAGGCTAAAATTTGAAGTGGACTCTTTCAGCTTGGGAACAATTTCTCATTTTTAAACCACACTTGCTAGAAAAAAGGCTATCTGTCCATTTTTAATAATTCCATTTTTAACAGAGGGTGATACAAAATTAAGTATACATACAAATCAGTTAACGGGGAAGGGAGTTATTCTCTATAGAGCAGGCAAGAGAACACAAAGAAAAAAGACAAATAAACAAAAAATATTACAAATGATGAATCCCAGTTTCCCTCTCTCCCTTGTACATTCTGAAGAGGTTAAAGCACCTGCTAAACTCACAGTATCCAAAAAAAAAAACCGGCAAGGAAGGACCTGGCGTAGTGGTTTATTAGATTAGCCTTTGATGACATTTTCAGAGTTTCATTGTTTTAGTGCTCAAGACACAAGCTTCATTTCTGGACTTTACCTACCATGTGACAGGCAATATGAAAGAATACTGATACAAGTGGATGAGTAAGATTCAGAGGCCCAAATTTTGTTCTTGTTAGTACCAATGTAAATCCAGCATAATTCTACTAAAGTCAGTGGAATTATTGCAGATTGCTCTAACTGAGATCAGAAACTGACCCAGAGGTCTTATCTCTGTAAATACAATCTTACACCCAGCTCAGTTGTAGCTTGCATAGTTCTGGCTTTTTTTTTCTTTTCCTTTTACTTCCAAGAAGGCATAAACACTTGGAAAGTGCTCTAAACACTGGATTGAGCCCTGCTTGGCCACTTCCTCTATAACATTCTGCTCAATAGTGCTTTCGTGATTTTTAAACAAAAAAAAGGTTCAAATTTCTTTTGTAGGAGTTTAAGGTCTTTTTATAATAAACTTGCCACAGATGACACATCCAAAATTGAACTTTCAATGAGGATATGGACAGACGTTTACAGAGTCAATGTAGGCATACCTCCCCATTCCTTCCACCAACCTTCACCCTTACCTACAGCTGAACCCATTCCCTCAGACCACATTTATACTGGGTGAGTCAGGGTGGAATCACCCCGCACTTACCTGGAAGTATTATCATCTGTATATCTGACCCCAGCCTTCAGCTAGATCCAGGAAACTCTTAATTGTTTTTCAGATCCCTGGGAAATTTACCCCAATTGAACCATTTAATAGTCAGTCAGTTGCATGCACTAATAATGGCTGGCCCTGGGAAATTCTTTTAATCGTTTGGAGTATATTCAAGAGAACTCTAGACATCTCCCTTGCTCATTCATTTATCAGTAAAGCTAAGATTTTCAAAGGAACTGCCAACAGCTCCTGGGCTCCTAACTCACACGGGCCACTTTGGGAATCCCAGCCTAATCATAAAGTGCCCAACTACGAAATTGACAATATTTCAAACATGGCAAAGCTAAGTAAAAAGAAGCTAAATGTAAGGAATGGGGATGTTTATCTATGTTAACAATGAGAAATACCTATTTGCATATTTAGTACTGGCAAGTGAAGGGTGATGTCTCAAATATTGACCACGGGAAGCATATATTTATATACATAATGCTTTCTTTTACTGGAAACCATATATATATTTGATGGTTCCCAAAAGAACTATATTAAAAGTTTTAATCAGATAATGTTGGAGGTTCCAAGTACAAATCTTCAGGTCTGAGAATATGCCAGGTTACCTGTTGCCTTTGGAAGAGCATATGCCAGTAACTTAAATTAATATCCAAGCTCTTGCCATATAAATGAAGCAAAATATTTATTTTAGTATTTTCACTAGGAGACATAATGAGTACATTAATTTATGGAACAATTTCCATGTTTAACAAGCGAATCACTTCTCCTCTTAGAACTTGTAGATCAGAGTACTTTAACAAGTCTTATGACCCATTTTTAGATTCTTTGAATGGGAACTTATTTGGTGGGAAAAGGCCAGAAAAAAGCAGAAGTGCAGCTTTAGCTGAGGTGTGGTTTACATAACCTGGAAGTCACGCAAATCAGCCTAGTAGGGGTGACATAGGAAGTGTTAGAGCCTCAGGATTCCATAGGCCACTGTTCATATAAAAGGAAGTGTGATTTTTTTTCTTGCACACTTGATGCTACTTCAGTGAAGGGGTCTGTATTAGGTTACTCTTGAGGTCCCTCCCAGTTCATTTCTATGATTCCCAACCCAGGATAATATCTTGCCCTTGGTATATCTTCCATATGGTATAAAGGGGCCACAATAGCTGGCAGAGAGCTCAAAAACAAGTGTAGACACAGGTGGCTATGCACATTCCCCATACAACACATTCAAGTACTAGGATGGTAACAGGGCATTTTTAAAAGGCTTCCTGAACTGGAATTTATTCAGAAATACTGAAAGCAACTCAAATGCCTTTGTGTGTCAAGTAATAGTAAGAGTCCGCAAAATTATTTGCTCGTAGTTAAGGCAAACAAGCTTCATGAAAACTAGAACCATAATGGCTTACAACGTTTTTTAGTTGCTGATTGACAGCAAAGAACTTGAAATATAGCTCGTGATTATTATTTCACAATCTGTGTTCGTTTTGTACATAATCCTGACAGGATCAAAACAACAGTGTTCAAAATCTCAACCCTTTTTCCATATGCTTCCATTTGAACCTCACCTCACCTGTAGGACTTCAGTAACAAGACAGATGACAGACCATTCTACCTCTACCAATCAAGCAGTCTTCACTTGGAAACTGGCCTATTGTTAATAAGGGTTGTCAGCAATGGAATGCCATGACTGGGTACTGAAAATGGCACACTAGTTACAAGAAAATGCTGAGAGGGCAAAACCAGCTGACAAAATATGTATAGGAGTGACTAAAGCACTCCTATGGTTTTGATTCATCTACATTATCAGTTAAACCATTTTAAGCATTGGTTTAGAGTGATCTGACATTCACTGCTGTCAGGAGTAGGTCAATGCCAGAATGAGGAGAAGGGAAGCCCAACATGGAACTATATCTAAAATCCATGCAGCCACCCACAATAATGTGGAGAGACTATGTATATCTCAGTTCAATCCACAGAAAAACAAGATAACATTTAGGTGGGACTCAAGCAGCATAAAGTACAGTCACCTTGTGTTTGAATGATTCTTATATATTTGGTGTCTCCTCTGGTGCTACATAAAATATTCACTCAGTCCTGCAACCCTAAATCATATGAAGAGTCCTATATCAGTCAGTGGGACTTCATGCATTAGTAAGGTGTGCACAACATACCTTATATCATGAACACTTTTATTATTTATAATTAAATTAAACCAGCCTAGATAATTAATATTTTTGATGTCTGTATAATGATGAACACAGTATGACTAGATAAATAGGCCAAATTTTAGGAATGTTCTAACATTTGACTAGTAAGAGCACCCAAAACATACACAGCTAGTATAGACAATAAGCTGTGTTAACAAACTGGGGTTTGAACACTATTTACATGTACTACATAGATTATAACTACTTGTATGGTACTCTATTCTAGTGTGCCTATGTACAGTGCTTTAACTTGGAAAACAGGGAATTCCGTCCATTTGAAATATTTGTATCTTGCAGACTTTGAATATTCTTACGTGCTCTAGTTACAAAATTATGACAAATTTTGTAATACCTTGCAGGAACCTGAAAGTTAACATGCCAGGATTCAGCATCTTCTAGCAATAGTTGTATAAGAAGAGATCAGCAGACAATATTGTAGATGTCCACTGAGCACTAAGGGCACATAAATGAGTGTCACACTGACTTAAGGACAGAATTTCATCATTAATTTCTGGGTTTTTTTGTTTCCATTAATGCATGTGCCAGTTTCAGCATAACTGAAATGCTGGAGTCCTCATATGAGAAACCGGGAACTTGACACTTCCACCTGACCTCTTTAACCTCAATCTCCCTAGCACATTCACATGCAAAACAATAAAAACTTGGATTGATCTAAAGAGATTCACTGTATTTCCCAAAGGGTTATTCACAACAATAACAATACTTTTCAGAAGTATATCCCTAGAATTTGCTGAAATAGTCAACTTGAGGAGTTGGTTAAATCTATGTAAAATGTTTGCTCAATGCATACAACTATCACTGTGACAGAAATCTGTAATAGATAAGATCCTGTGAATCTCTCTCTCTCTCTCTCCCCCCGCTAGTTTTCTATCTTTGTATCTTACACCTTGGCCTGACAATTTGCTTTCAAATTAAACTTTCCATTAGTGTCCTGAAGGATTCGTTACTGTAAATTATTTTTTAAAAGAGAAAAGAACATTCCTATTTCAAATACATGCACAACATACAAAATGGGAAGTAAATTCAACTTTAGAAAGTTCATTTTAAAATAATTTCAAGAAATGGACTCAAACCCACAGAAGGCTAAGAGAAGTCTAAAAATACAAACTGACAACCCAACCTTCTTTCACACTATGTAGCTAAGTACTATAGCACATACACTATATAAGAAGAGGCACTGTTCAAAGACCCCTGAAATGTCTAGGGTATGTATTAAGATCCAGTCCAATTTTTTTTTTAGTTTTTACTCTGAGTTTCCTTCCTTGTCTTTCTTATAAATCACAGCATTAAACATTCCTCTACCATACTTTTTTTGTGCTTCTTGGAAACCATTATTTAGAGGCAGTTCCCATTTCATACTCTGTTTATCTTCAGACTTATAATTAGAAGTACATTGTAACCCTGAGAATGGCTCTACTGGTTTATTTTTAATATGAAGGCACTGTTGTAAACTATGTTTGTGTGTCATAGAATATAAAAACTAGATGCCATAAAAGCTTAATCGCTGCCCTTTTCCGAACAAGCCCATACCCTCAGGTTTTATGTGATTATTGTTGTTGGTAATTTCTAACAGTCTGAAGTGAAAAAATAGAACTACAGAAAAGATTCTTCATTTGTTTACATTAAAAAGTTATACTCTAAATTTGAAACTGTATGCTGGGAAACAAAGGCAGAACTGTCTCTAAAGACAAGAGTGTAGTGAAAGGAATATTACTAAGTGATTTACCTTGGCAACAGCTTTGCTTTCAGAATTATTGTTGGAATCCTTAACGCCATTTAATGAATCTCTTCTCTGTGGGTATGGCTTCTTTTTGCGTGGTCTGCCTTTAAGGTTTGGTGCTGAAAATTAATGGAGAACAATTTGAGCACATTTTCTTATACATGGACTTTTAACAGCTGAAAGCATAATAAATCATTCCAAAACTATCAGTCACAGAAATGTACACATCTGTCTGTAGTAAATGCTCATTATGAGGTTCGCATCCTCCAAGGGTTATATCTTGATATATTATACTTCTCTATATCATATCCCCTAAGGCTAAGGTATTCTACTTTTACATATCTAATTAACAGAAAGTCAAACACAGGGCTCCAAAGGACACTGAAAGTACATTTGTATCTTCCTAGTGCAAAAAAGAACAAAACAGCATATTAATGGAAAACTTGACATTACTTGGAGCAATGCACTTGTTTTTTTTAATCTGAAAGATTTAAAAAAAAAAAAAAACAACTTTGGAAAACATTTGCTTTCAGAAGTTTTGAAGTATTAACATTCCTTACAACTTTAAGGAGTTTTAATATACAATGACATTCCTACCAAAGTTCTTTTATTAAATGCCAATACCAAATATTTCTAGAAGTAAAAAAGTATCAGAATAATTGACTGATGTTTCATAATGCATACTAACTAGATACAATCCATCTAAATACAGTTTTATCCGGTACTTAAGATGTTTTGATAAGATAGCTCTGAAATACCATACCAAATAAATCCTAACCATTCTGAGCTATATTTAGAAAACTAGTATATGGGTCATGAAAGGGGGGAGGGGTGGAAATCAAAAGCCTTCTTCAATAATTATATCACAATACCAGTTATGACACACACATATAAATATAAGGTAAGCAAATGATTTGTTCAATATTAAGTGTCCTGCATATGCTTTCAAATCAAAATCAGCCCCATACTACTACAACATTAAAAATGATAAACGATCATTAACTAATGACTATCCTGAAGAAGATAATTTGCTTTAAACATTTAATTTCTAGGTAACCATTGTTTTCATTACTTCAAGGGATGACTAGAGCAACGTCAGAAATCTGCACACCACAAACCTCTTGAGTGCCTTCTAATCGCTTCTAATCTTACATTTGTCACACAGTAAGCCAGTGGTTTCAGGACATTTTACATTTTAATTAGTTTGCGAACACAATAAAGGGTGCTAATTTGATTTTATACTTTGAATAACAGTGGCATATTTGGTCTGCTTAGAAAAAAAATAGCAGCCATAGTTTTAAAACCAAAAGTCCAAAAACCATCAATTTCTGTTATAGCGTTGACACACTAAAAAAAAATTTTTTTTAAATCCACTGATGCACATTATGTTTGTAGGAATGTACTACAGAAAGCAATTCTGAAATTGACATCTGAGGCTAACATACAAAATCAAACAAAGAGATAAAGAAATTATTACCCATTCCAGTCGACAAACATCTGCCTGATTTATATCTGTACTCATGAATGCTACAGCATGTGAATGCACACTACATCCCTGAAAGTCTCGACTTGGTGTGGATGTCAGTCTTACACAAAATGAGCACTAAGAGTATTTGCTCTGTGCTTACAAATCCCCTCCCCCAGCTGCTCTATTACTCATATAAACATAGATGAGTGACTAGCACAGTGTGTGGGATGTGCTCTTAGGACTTGAGCTTTTGCTGCCAGACTGCCAGCTACTGCCACACTATCCTACTTTATTTATAAATGTAGCTTGTGGTTCCATCTTAATTGTTTTGTTGATTCTGACCCCTTACACGTTATTTGGATGCAATATTGAGTTTCACAAATCCTAGCCTGGAGCCAAGGTGTTCTTGCTAAAAGAAAAAAAAAGATACAGTGTAAAATGGAAATGTTTCCTTAATTTATCACAGCCGGGCCCACACACAAAAATGGTAATGACTAGAATTTCTGAGCCAAATTAATCTCTTCTGTAGGTCTACTGGAGTCTTTAGATTAACAGTGATGAAATTGGCTTTTATGTTCTTTAACTTGAATTACTTTTTAGGAAAGAAATATGCAAAACCAGTTCAAGTCTCGATACTTGTTATACTGAGTTTTGGCATTGT
The DNA here is from genome assembly GCF_000455745.1 of Alligator sinensis. NCBI lineage: Eukaryota > Metazoa > Chordata > Crocodylia > Alligatoridae > Alligator > Alligator sinensis. The sequence goes on along the minus strand of NW_005842032.1, from coordinate 1,736,407 downwards.
ACTTTGTATCATACTAGAAAGCACTCCTATGTTTAGCTAAAAGCTTTAAAAGCAAAAAGGGCATTTGTTACTAAATTCCAGGTATATTGAACTTGCATATAAATACTGTTTGATTTGGAGCAATAGATGGCAGAACTGGCACAAAACCATTATGAAATCAGCCTTTCTGCATTCTTTCAGTTGCTAAGGAGTTGCAGCTGAAAACAGCTCTTTCCAGAACAGTCTAGGACTGCCCCCCATATGACACAGGAGCACTTTACATCCAATTCAAATTGGATACACAATTAATTAAAACAATTATATAAGTTAATACTGACAAATGATAAACCTTTTACTCGGACTAGCTTAGTAGAAGGAACTTGCCTCTAATATTCACTCCATAATAGAAAACATTTGAAATATATCCACTCACACTTGAAACAGTCATTAATATTTTGCTCTCCAAACTATTACAAATAAGGGTATTGTTCTAAAACAATTTACATTTCAATTATATCCATTTTGTGCTTTGAGTTGTGGTATTTGACTAGCGCTGAGCGAATAATTTATAATAAATCATGCACCTGATTTAATGTTTAATGTTAAATATGCACCTGACATATTCCTAAGCAAATTGCAGTGTCCTTGAATTACTTATTCATAATTATGGTTATTGTAATTTTGAAATACTCTACAGATTGATCATGAACAGTTTAAGAATATTGGATACTCAAAATGTACTGACTTGTTGATTGATCTGATAAGTTATGTGATATTTCTTCTTTTCCTAGACAAGAACCCCTGTCATGAATTCTGGCAAGCTCATGAAAAAGTCATTTTCTGTGAACTGCTGGATTAGTTTGGCCTGATAACTTGACCATTCCCAGAAGGAGAATATGGACAAAGCAAATTTAAGTAAAAACTTCAAAGGCCTGTAGAAAAAAATGTTGATGCTTATTTGTTTTTTCATAATCAATATGTCTGCAAAAGAACCTGAGAAGCTAGACATACTATCAGTCTTCCTCTTTTTTTTCCCTCAACATTTGATAACACATTCCTTTACACCCACTAACCCAATGTTCTTTCTCCTCAAGTATTTAAGACAAAGGAGGAAAAATTCAGCTACTGAACTGCCCGTGGAAATAGCATGGTGTGCACCACCAAAAGCACATTTTCTTGAACCCAGAATGAAGAGCCCAAGGCCAAAACTTTACTACATACATCCCAGTATCAAGATGAGATGGTTTTTGCCATTTGGAAGCTCTGTGAAGATCTTTAAATAAGATCTTTAACATTTGCACACTTGGAATCACAGGTGAAATGTATTCCACCATGTCAGTCTAGTCTCCGTCTGTAAGTCATCATCACTACCTGACTAGAAACGATTCCAAAGCACCATGTTCTCTGCTCCTAAGGTTGAAAGCTGTGTGAAGAAACTTGCAAAAGACCTGTGCACCATTTGAGTGGTGCAAACATACTAATCTAGATCATGAGTCAGCAAATTAAGTGAATTGTAAGCATGTGAATAGCCACATTAAAGGTAATAGGACAACTTGTGCTTAAGAGTTAGGGACATAAATATCTGACCAAATCAGGACCTGGGTCATGAGGATTAAAGTTTATTCCAAGATTAATAGTCTGTTAAGTGTAGTCATATAGGCACAAAGCATTCATATAGATAGATGTAAAGATGTAAATATTCACATGTAAACATAAAGAAAGTTATCTTCACAGTTAAAATTGTTCAGATAGCAATCTGAAATAGAACACGAAAAGTTTGCACTGGAGAATGCTACTTCACCTGCTGAGTTCTGTCAAACATTTCAGGTATGACCTGATAAAACACACCCAGCTGTAAAATGTAATAAGTATGGGCTAATTTCTAGTTTGCTAATGGGCAACAGCTGAAGTAAAGGCAATAAGTGTAATGATGAGTAGGACACAAGCCCTAGGCACTGCCTGGGGGTGGGGGGTCATCACTTAAATCGGGGGTCAGGTCAGAATGGAGCTGGAGGGGCATCTCACTTTTCCATCCCTCTCACTCCCCTCTGCACCTTGCACCATCCCTGCAGCAACTTTAACTCTGGTTCTAGCAGCAGGGGCTGGGTGGTAGAGCAGTGGTGACACCTGGTGCACAAGCAGAGGCTGGAGGCTCACTGCTGTTGGGGGGAGATGCCGCTTCCCTTTTTCCAACCAAAAAGTGTGTGGTTTTTTGACCACTCAACACATGTACAAAAAAGGAGGTCCTCCTGCAGCCGCAAACCTCTGGTTGCTGCCCCTGGATTTGCACTGCCACCACCCAGGGCACAGAACTGGCCAGTTAGGCCTTTGAGTAAAAGACTAGTAAAAAGGCCCTTAGATCCATTCTTTCATGCTGCTAATTAACTGAGATGTAGGGGACCTCTTTCCTCACTGGGTTATGCTAGTTCTCTTTTTTTGAGTGAAGACTCTACCATGGGACTGTGACAATTTCTTTATTTTTTTGAGTGAGGTCACTGTCTGTTGTTTTACCATTAATCTTCCTCATATATTCCCACTCTTCTTAGATGGTCTTGGAATAGAGTCATAATAATGGCTTTAGTGATACTGGTTACTTCTATGAAAGGAGACTGAACAATGATCACAGAAAACAGGAAGATGAAGATGGAGAAAGATTAAAATGCAAAATTCTTGTAAAAAAAAGAAAGAAAAGAAAACAGAAACCTGTCTGACTGATTAGAAAATGCTATGTTTACTATATGAAGTTTGTTTTTCAGCTATTACTGCCTGGTGGTAAAGTCCTGTGTTCTTGATTAGGTGAAAGAGTATGAAATGGAAATGTTATGAATATTAACAGTTACACAAGCCACAATGACAACCATATCTTAATAATGCTTCCTATTCTGGAAAACATTATTGCCTGCTCAGCTGTGAATTCTCAGGGAAATTTATTTATAGGGATTTGGTCAGATATGGAACCACATTTTCCGTGTGCAAGGAGAGATAAAGGGGCTGATGTATGGAAAAAAGCATCACAGTGGGCATGTCTACTCAAGATGCAGATTGCATAGTAGCCCAATACTACTATGCAGCAGCATTGCGTGGCAAAAATGTGCTGAGACACTACTGTACATTAGCATCACTTAAAAGGCATTCGCTGGTGCTACTGCGCAGTAACTCCAGTTATTGCACATTTATTTAGTACTTGCTTATACAAGTACTAAATAAATGCACAGTGGCATCTCGTGTAGACATGCCCAGTGAGAATCACATAAGCAAAATGGCACATAGCCCTAATGTTTCCAAACCAAATGCAGAATTGTGAGTGGAACAAAGAGGAGTTACAAAGATGAACTACTTGCTCCTGTAAATTGGCAATGTGCTCTACTGACTTCAGTTTACATCTGTAAGAATTTGGGCCTCAGAGTTCCTGAGTCAAAGCAAGGCTACATGTTGCTTAAAAAATGCAAAAGAACCAAGGAAAAAGAGGGTGCCTTGATACTCATTGGACCAGAGAGTATGACATAGTTCCCAGTCCTGCTCCAATGAATACTGAATGCAAAATACTGGAATAGTATGAAAGGGGCTAGAACCCATGTACCCACTTTCCCAGGTTAATATCCAACCACTAGGTTCTTGAAGCGTGCTCTCTCTCTTTGTCCCAATGAATGCTTAATTATTTTTGGCAAAGTAGGATAGCTTCAACAGGAGCGTGTTCCATCCCAGCACACCCAGCAGCCTGATTGTTAGAGCATTAATGTGGCGGGGGGAAAGTGAGCCTCAGATCCTTTCACACAGATGAGAGAATTGGACCCAGGTCTCCCACATGCTGAGTGCTCTAACCACTGAATGAGGTGAAACCACACTTGTCCCTGTTGTAGAACCTGAGCCAGTAGGTGTGATTTTAGAATGACTATCAGAGCAAGCCAGGCGAGGAACATATCAGGTGGACAAATGCCTGATTTGGGGATCCTGACAGCTCCTTCAGTGTTTGGCTACTCATACTTGAGATACTTCTGGGCCTGCCTGGGATCTTTGCTAAAAGGCAATATAAAATAAAATATTTGAATTTTGGGGCCATTATAAAATATCCAGTAAATCCTATGCTCTCAAGAACAGTTTCTTATATATTTACAAAACAGAGCAGTGGTACATTTACGATGCTACATTAACATTCTGAGGCTTACACAAGCCAAAGTAATATACTATATAAGTCTATCCTTATACTATAAAAGTCTATCCTATAATATACTATAAGTCTATTCTTTCGCATGACACTGTAGTGATCTCATAGCATCATGTGGATCGCATATGTAAGACAGATGATGACAGCCTTCCTGTTGGAATGACTGGGTCTTGTCTTACAGTTTAAATTTTCTGTACAGTGATTACTGCCACAAGTCCAACTAATTGAAGCTTTACTATAATATTGTTCTACACATTTATATATTTTGACAGACATGAAAGACATGTTGTTACAGGGAAGGTGTTAAAAAGTGGGCTTCACACAGTTAAAGTCCAGCTTCATTGGCAATTTGACAAAATCAGGGTTGTAGTCAAAAGCCTTTAATGAGAGTGGAATGTATTACCTCATTTGTTATACCTGGATTACTTACTCACGCTTAAGTCTAAAATAACCGTGGACTTTGTTGGCTACTCAACAAACCATGTAAGTAAACACCCCAGTTCTAATACTTTAAACATGCACTTTTTTCTTGATCATTCTACATTATTTATTCTAGCAAATGTCTAAGAAATTGTAATGCCCATGATCAAAGCCCCTGCCCTTTTCAGGGCTCTCTGATCTGCACAACTATTTCCTGATATGATCCTGACCTGTATGATTTACAGTTTCTCAGAAACACTTAAAAGAACAAAAAGAAGCCTATAAGCCTATCACCATATTTCCCTATAAAAGGAATGTACTTGGATAGCTGCTTTGTATTTCTAATATGCCTCTACCTGATATTGCCATACAGCTTCTAGATCTTTTAAAATTTATTTCCTTGTTGCTGTTTTGTGAAGTAACTTGGAGGAGGAGGAGAAGCAGCAATATTTTTGCCTAAAGCAAAGATGATCAACTATGACCCATACAGAAACCACCTGACTTTGTACTGAGCAGGGAATTAGTTGGACATCTGGACTAAGTACAGACATTAAAATAGCTGAAGGCAGAATTGATCTAAGCTATACAGTTTTCAGTAAGCAGTGTAGTTTAGATTGGTAGTGAACAGAATACATATTTGCCCAGGGGGGCATGCAACTCTTATAGAGCGGGTTCTGCCATTTTAAATCAGTCTGCGTGTGCTCAACTTCTGTTCTGTTATGGGTATAGACTGGTTTTGTGTGCCGAACTTCTGTGCTGTTATGGGTATATACCAGTTTCCAATCACATATGCCAATAGAAGTGTAATGTGTGTACCTGGTCCTAGGGCTGAATTTAAATATGACAAAAAAGACAAGGTCCACGAAATAGTTGAGATTTGAAAGTTTGGGGAAGTGTGATGATAAATCTGGGGTAAGAAAGAACTCTTTTCTCTAGAGGAGCAAGAAGCTGAGCCAGAGGGGACAAGCTTGAGAAGGGCTTACAAGTGCGAGGGGAAGTTGTTCTGCTGCTCGTTGCGAGTGCCTGCTAGAACTGCCAGCATTTTCTTTTGGTTGATTCCCATCTTCTCTCAACAGAATCCCCTTCCACTGTAGCAATTCTTTGTGCCCCTCCCTGTTTTCTCCATGATGAATCTGGAGCCCAGATAATATAAATGTTTTGCTCCAGCTGAGAACCATTGAGTTCTGTGGGGCCCTTGAAAGACTGGGAAGCTTGAGAGCTCGGAAGGGTGAGAACAGTGCAGTGCATCAAACCCAAGAACACATAACAATTTAAGTGGCAGCACCATGCCAAACGTGGTACACAAATAGGCCTTGAATTCAGCTTAGAGGTAGGGAGGACAATGCCAAGCCACAGATCCCAGAAAATCCATAAGATAACCATCTTTTCTGAATGAGATCACCAGTCACAAACAACTTAATCCAAAGAGATGCCTAACAAATATTATTATGGGTCATTATTACACATCTGAAATTCATAGCTAGCAAACCACTTTACTGAAGAAGGGTCCCTTAACATTCACCCCTCACCAGAGGAAATGTCTACCATCCTATACATGTCTACCATCCTTACATATATGAAAGTTATGAATAGGCATTTTGTTATACTCAGGCAGGGTCTCAAATCTCTCCCATGGTTAGGTGATCTCCGATGCTATTTTGGAGTTTTAATTGCTTCCTTAATTCCCTCTTCTCTTTGGTCTCCTTTAATTTCTTTCATCATCCTCAGATCCTTCTCCTCCCATTAACAATAACATATTTTACATTTAATTCTTTAAAATTTTATTCAATGCCTCCAGCCTCCTCTCTCTCCATACTTACTGATTTTTTGATGAGCTGAATCTATGCAGTGAGGAGATATGGGACAATGAGTGAATAGCACAGAGCTGTGTTGAGAGGACAACATGAAAGAAGCAAAGGAAGATCAGGAATTATTGCATAACTGTCCAGATGGGGTAGAAAGATCAGGTCAGATTCTTGTTTAAAAACTCTTAGTAATTTGGGGAAAGTGTTTCTATGCATAGCAAGCAGAACCCATTGTATCCCTATGAAAATCAACAGTGACATCTACTTTTTCAGTGTGGAAACAGTTAGTGAAGGTTAATATTAAACCTACCAAATATAACTTTAGAATTACTGTTCACTTTATAGTAGTATTTTGAAAACTTACTGGTATCATTATAAATGCCAGTCAGTATCATTTTGTGTGCCTTTATCTTCACGCTGACATCCCAATGTGTACTATAAATATCTCAAGTCTGAGTTTCCTATTGAACATTTTTCCCATGTATTTTCTTAATCAATGTACTTTCTTATTCTTTTCTGTAACTTATATGCTCTGTAGGTGTATAATTGAACATGTCAGAGTACATTGGAAAACTGTATTGTACACTGAGAGGTGCACTAAATATCTGAACAATTTACTAACTCATAAGTATACAGAGTATACTTCTGTAACCATTTCTAAAGGTTTTGTTTTGGAAATGAGATATTCTTTTCTAAATGTGGGTAAAATCGATTTCCTACTTCTCTAAAGAAAACATTCCTCATTTGGAAATAAGTTAGACAGACACTTTTGTATGGATTAATGTGGAGACATACAACTTGCTGCAGACTGATTTTGTTTTGGCTTTTCTCTGGACTATCACATAAAAAATAAATGTCATCCTGTTACAAGAGTACTATTTAATTACTGTTATTATTTTTAAACATAAACATTGGATGTATTGCAAATATACCAAATAAATAAGAGCCTGATTTTGAAACTGACTGAATCTTCTTGATTTCCACTGAAGACAATGCAGGACAAAGTATAGATTAAGATTATATTTATGAATCATAACATCAGATTATTTTTTTCCTTAGAAGTGTTTAGAATTTAAAACTTGTACTACAAGGACATGTTTCTACCTTTTGGACAAGTACACTTTTTAAAAAGGAAATAGCGAGAAAGAGAAGTATGTAGAAATAAGTATAAAGTAGAAGTCATGAAGTATAGAAACACAAAAAGACATCAAGGAAAAATTAATGGCTGAGCCTAGCATTAGTAGAAGCTAGATGGTGATGATAAAATTGTTAATAATGTCACAGACAAGGCAGAAATATTCACTAAGTATATGCTCTGGATTTCAAAAGAAGCAGGATGATGTTCATGTATCACATGATGATGAAGTGCTTTCCAATCCATTGGTAACCCAGGAGAATTTTAAACATAAGTAGGAGTAAGCATTTTTAAAACAGTAGGTTCAAATAATTTGTATCTATCAGTTTGTAAGAGTTGGCTATGAAATCACCAGTTTGATCACATTCATTTTTAATAAACCCTGAATACAAAGTAAATAGCAGATGACAGGGGTGCTAATATTTTGGTAATATTCAAAGAGGAGAAGCAGGATTATCTAGGTAGCCATAGGCTGGTAACTGTGACATCACTGCAAGGTAAAATAATGGAAGATCTGAGAGGGAATCCAATTAATAAAGAGTTAAAGGGTAGCAGTATAATTAATGCCAATCAACAAGGGTTTATGGAAAATAAGTCTTGTCAAACAAGCCTGGTTTCATTCTTACGTGAGGTGACAAGTTTGAAGGATGAGAGTAACTCTATAAATGTAATATACAGAAGACTGAGAGAGACATCTGGTTAAGAAAAATCACTCATTAAAAAATTAGCACTCTGCAATGTAAATTGATTTAATAAACAGCTAACAGATCTCAAAAAGTGGTCCTCAATGTGGAATCATCATTGAATGGGGATTTTCTAGTGGAATTCCACATTAACTGGTAACAGGCTGTGCCTTTTTCCAATTTTTCATATAGTAGATTATTGCTAATAAAATCTGAAGATAACAAAGATCAGCAGAATGGTAAATAATGAGGATAAAGCAGGCATACAGAGTAATCTGGATAATTTGGTAATCAGGGCCATCCAAACAACATGCTTTTTAATACAGCCAAATACCAAGTTATACATCTAGGAAAAAAGAATACAGACCTTAGCTGTGGAATGGGGGACCATATCATGGGAGCAGCAACTCTGGGAAAGGTCTAAGGGTAAGACTAGACAAGCAAACCAATATCAGCAATGTAGTGCTGTGGCTACAGACTAATGCGGTCCCTAAATATATAAACAGAAGAGAAGTGAATAGAAGAAAAAATTAGTTTACCACCACTGGTGAGACCTATGTTGGATTACTGAATATAGTCTTGCTGTCTACATTTGCAAATGCATGTTGAAAAATTGAAGGTACAGAAAAGAGCCACAAAAAGATTTGAGAATTGGAGAATATCCCTTACAGTAAGAAATGTAAACAGCTCAATACAAGAAGTCAGACCAGATGGTTTCAGGGTCCCTTTTAGCTTTACTCTATGAGCCTAGGAAAGAGGGGAGTACAGTCTTGGAATACAGGCAGTCCTCGACTTACCACATTTTGAATTACAACATTTTTCACCTACAACGTTTATAAATTGATACCCTGTTTCAACTTTCTGACGTCAGTTTCAACTTTACAACTCTTGATCTGATGCAACACTATGCCAACAAACAAGTTTTCTGCGTCGCCCATCTCCTTGGAGAACATCTGTCCAAACTTTCTTGGACACTTTCTTTAAGAAAGCAGACAAGACTCCAGAAAAACCTGCAGCCAAGATTCCTGAGAAGACTCCAGCCAAGAACCTTTCAAAAAGTCCAACCAAGAGCCCTTCAAAAAGGCCAGCAGAGTCACCTCAAAGAAGTCCTCCCAAATCAATACGATTGCTATTTACAATATAAATGCAATAATGTAGCTATATTGCTCATCTATAATTGATTGAGTACAAAATTCTGGGTTACTTTTGGTGAAAATAGGGTATCAGGCTTTGGTTCAGGAATCAATCCCCCATTTATAACATTTTCCTATGGGAAAATCGGGTACGAGTTACAACATTTTGACTTAAGATGCGGTTTTCAGGAACCAACTGTGTCGTAAGTCAGAGGACTGTCTGTACTCAGAATGAGAAGATGGACTTCAAGGGTTAAGGCCTTAATTCAGTGAAGCCCTGAGGCACATGCCTAACTTGCACATAAGTAGTTCCACTGACTTCAGTGGAACTAACTTCAGTTAGACTATTCAAATGATTAAGGTGAACACAAATATTTAAGAGCCTTACTGAACTGAATCAGACATCTAAGTCAATAGGACTACTTTTGGGTGCCTATACATGTGTTCCAGGGTGGGGGTGGTGGGCATTTTAATTAAAGTGACTCCCAAGGTGGTGGGTGACACTTCAACTAAAGCTTGCCATTTTGAAATGCAGGATGCTGAATACACAAAACGCTGGAGTGTTCTGATTAGAATGCTCCAGAAGACTCAATCAATTGAGTCTGCTCTGACACGTTCTAATCAGAACGCATTAGAGTATGTGTAAGAGTGCCCTTTGAGACTAAGGGCAGTGGGGGTCATCCCCCCCATCCCCAAAATCTATCATCATAGATTTTAAAGGAGGACATGATTGGGCTGTGACGGAGCACATATCCCATGTAATTGAAATTTTTATTTCCTCTCAAAGTAAAACTGACCCTTATTTTGCATACCCATAATATTCAATGGGCAGCTCTCAATGTTGGATCCAATTTACAAAGTATTCTGAAGCTGGCATTGGTTAGAAATGTACGTAGATCACAGCACTAGAAAAACTAACAAAAACTGGCTTTTTAGAATATTCTGGGTTAAAAAAAACAGGGCAAAAGGATGAACAAGCACAAGTGGATTATGTAATAATCAAAAGGGCTGCAAACACAGCAGTAAGAAGTCAGAATGGAGTACAAACCCATACTACAAGTCAGCCAATATCATCAAAACTTAGCAAAACACACAATGCACCAATATCAACTTCCATTAGAAGTTCTCCATATCAAACTTTCATTATAAACCTTTGGAAAATAAAAGTAAAACAAGAACCCACAGATGTTAAAGAGGTTTTTTTCCCAGCAACATTTCTAATTCCAGCAAAAGCTAGCATTTGTTAAATTGCTCTCTAGCAGAGTCAGCACTATCCAATATATGGAGATGTGACCTACATACCTTGAAAATACAATAGATAGGGCTGTGCGAAGCTTCAGGTGGTGATTCAATTTGGTGGAGATTCGGCCCGATTTGGTGGCCAAATTGCTGAATCTGAACTGAATCAGGGGACCAATTTAAAGGTCCGAATTGATTCAAAGATCTCTGAATTTTCAGCAAAGATTCAGAGAACTTTGATGATTCAGGCAGCCCTCGGTGGCTGGAGCAGGGAGCTGCAGCCACTCTGAGCTGGTAAGTACTAGGGGTAGGAGAGTGGGGGCTGGGGGGGGGGGAAGGGGGCCCTGGGGGGGACCCCGCCAGCG
>NW_005842032.1:1700149-1725431 GCF_000455745.1 Alligator sinensis | reverse complement strand
CCCGGAGCCCCCCCCCCACTTCCCCGGGCCCCCCACAGCTGCCCAGCTTGCTGGGGCTCTGGCCCTTTAAGAAAAAAAAAAAAAGCTGAGAAAAGCCCCGGAACTCACTGCTCATGGTACAGCCTTGGGGCTTCAGGGGCTCCTGCAGAGCCCCCCACCAGCAGGAGCAGCGAGTCCCAGAGTTTCTTTAGGTTCTTTTTTTTTCTTAAAGGGCTGGAGCTGGCCCATGCGGGGCACCCGTAAGGGGGCTGGGGGAGTGGGGGGAGGATGTTCAGGGGCTCATGCAGAGCCCCCCACACAGCGTGGGGCAGTGGGGATCACCCCCTGCCCGGCAGCACCTACTGAGCCGGGACTTTTTTTCCCCGCAAGTGCTGGGAGCTGGGGTGGGCAGGGCACCCATTGCTAGGCTGGGAGAGGGGCAGGGGATGGGCCTGGAGTGGCCTGGCTGATTTGAACATTCAGCTGAACCGAATCAGGATAGTGATTCGAATCACCAAATTGAATCTCTGTCCCCTGAATCCGCCGAATCCAAAGCAAATACTAGCCACTTTACACAGGCCTAATAACCAATCGCAACCACACAGATAGCCAGATTAAACAGATCAGATATGGTAACAGAACTAAAAACTGGACACAGTTTAAGAACCTAAATTTGGTAGATAGACATTCATAAAATAGATGGGTGTAAAAGGGAAAGTTTCCAGAAATCTTTGATTTTGGAATTGATAATTGTAGCTATGAAGCCACAAACACCTTACAGCTCATACAAGGAAATGACATAGTTGTTAGCTAAGCCACAAATACTACCTATTTATGTCAAAGTATTTTGGAAAGTACAACTACTTTATTTTAATCATAAAAATGCTATGATTTCATTTTTACACCATTTTTTTTACTCTACCGTTGCACTTAGAAATCATTATAATTTGCTGCATGAGGGTATAAGCCAAGAGCCCAGTAAGTCCTCGACATCTTCATGTGATTTCCAGGAACATAAGTGAAGAAATTCAGGTGAAAACTGCAATGTCTGAACTTTTAAAAGCATTCAGCCTTGACTTAAACCCTATTCCAGTGAAGTCACTGTGGTTTCCACTGACATTAGTGGGAGTGGAATTAAGCCGGTGTTTTTAAAAATCCAGCGGTGTAATACTGCACTCATCTATGATGTTATTATCTGGAATAACAATCACTATTAGTCTCTGGCTCTAGTAGGTTTGTTTTTAAAAACACATCTACTTTTCTGAATATGTGATAATGGAACTACCATTTTTCCTTTTCTTTCTCAGACAACCTTTCTTTTTAAGCTCCCTATAAAACTAGATATGCATATAGTTCCCTCCCCATAGAACCTCTGCAAGTATCCAGAATTAGAAATAACAATCCTTGTTTCTCCCTCTTCCTTCCCTTCTTGTAGGCAGGTGATATTGATTAGTATATAAAGATTTAATGTATTTGTGTCATTAGGCGTGTCTACATGTGCCCCTTGTGCAGTTGGTACTGCACAGTCACTTAGTACTTGGTTTAGCAAGTACTAAATGACTGTGCAGTACCCACCACTACTGTGTAGTCCTGGCAGCACATGGTTCATTTTTGAGCCCATGATGTTACAGGCTAGTACCTGCTGATGCTACATTGCCATAGTTTGTTACTACAGTGACATAACATCTCATGTAGATGCATCCTGTATGTTGATAAGTGAATAAGTAAGATCAATAACTATGATCCTATGATCCTAAATCCACATACCATGGGTGTGAGTGCAGAATGGATTTATTGAGGGAAACCCAAGTTAGAGGTGAGTCCATGGTCATACGTATTATTTCAGAGACTGGTTTCAAAAAGACAATCTAAGTTCCTGTTAATATTGACCTCCCAGACTTAGAAACATTCCCTATTTATTGGCAATTTCATGGTGCCAGTGGAATGCAGTTGTCATGGAAGACAATGGTAAGTGAGCAAGAAATGATTTTTCAGGTACCTATGGCTGATGCTGTGAAGACTCTGAATAAGAAGAGAGAGAGACCTTAAATTGGAGCCTGAATTCCCTGAGTTTCAAACTTGGGGTTCAGGTGAGCACTGGGATAATGTGCTTACAATACCCTATGTTAAAGCTGCATTTTTCTCCATTTGAAGCTTTTTCAGATGTGTAATGGTGTAAAAAATGTCAATAATCTTTAGTATGCCAATTAAAAGGATTATGGTTTTAAATACCACTACTACTCTCCCCCACACAGGTTTTCCACTAGTTTAAACCCACTGATGACATTCTAATTTCTCCAAACGTATAAAGAGGTAAGAATCAGGCCTGCATTTGGTATATAAGGTCTTGAACATTAATATCTAAGAAATGAAAGCATATTATTTACATATTAACCACACAGAGTAAATTCTTTATTAAACATAAAAAAGGGTGTGTACTACTCTTTTATAGTTGATATTAGTTTATAGGAAGTTATTTGAGTGAATTTAACTGAGCTACCATTAAACAATTTATACACTTCCTTGTGTTTCTGATGTCTAATTATAGCTGTGTTTGTCTCTATCTGCAGAACTGTTGTATACCACATGGTATGAATATTTCAGCATCCAGCATTATTAACTCATGACCAACTGTCAGTTGATCATTATCTAGCACATGGGGTCTCCAAAATATCCTTATTTGGGCAAACGCAGCCTTCTGAACCACTCTGTCTATATTTTTCCTCAGAAGAAACTTTATTTGGATTATTATTTGCTGTCAATGGAAACCCAGAGGTTACATATGTAGAAATCTCCAGACAGGGAAATAAATCCTCACCAAGTTTAAACACTTACTTGATATTAAAACCACCTCTAGCTTTGTTAGTTTAAAGAAAACTCTCAGTTGCCCTCTAGTGTTAAATGTGCATCATGCAGATTAGCCAGAGAAAGAAAAATCTTTAGTATACTCATATATATAATGTACAATTCTATTAGTAATATGCAGAAAAGAACATTCTCAAGAGTAAAAAACACATTTTAATCGAATTTCAGATTATTTGATTTATTATATGTATAATATTTCTTATATGGAAGACAGGGAATGTTCTTACCTTACAGAAATTTCAATTCTTTGTTTGAAATGTGATACTTAGATTATGTTTACCATTATAAATGCAGTATATGGCACATTGGTTTTATGAGTTAGCATCTCTGAAAAGAAATCACTCTACTTACTGCATGCTATCAGATTTATTCATAACTAAAAATAGACTGACGTGCAAATTGGTTCAGTATTATATGAAACTAGGGAACATAGGAGTCTATAGCATTCCCTAATATGGAAGAGAAGTTGAGTTTTCAAAAGAAGTAGTTTACTTGTTTCTGAAAATGGACAACATATGTAAAGATTTAATATACAGAGCCAGGTGTATATATAGCATATATCTTCATAGGTGTCCAGTTTCATTTTACATAAAGAAAAAGAACTCTTACAGCCTGAAACTATAAATTTAATAATATATTACTAAATTAAAGCTGTGCAATCACTTAGTAAAAAAAAATTCAATTTAAAATACAGCTGTAAGGGTTCGGACAATTTCCTGCGTAATAGGCCCATCCCTCAAATGTAAATAACGCTGGTATTAAAATGAACCAATCAGGGCACAAGAGGAAAGAAAGAAGACATGAAAACAAAAATGCATTTTCCAGCCTATGCTATGTAAGAGTGCCAAGTCTTTATTTTATTTGAGTGCTGCTTTGATAAATCACTATTGCTTCAGTCAGTTTTTTTGTCCTGTTTTTCTGAACACCACTTCAGGGCTGATTAAATCTTACCATTTTAAATATAACAAGCCAGCAGAGTTTTGCAATAAGAATTATTCACTTCTTTCCTGTGTATCATCAGCATTCTTAAAATAATGTTAGTATAAAATTAACAGTGTGCTCTTTAGAAACACATGACGTTGCCTGTTCTGTTTTTGTGACAGAAGTTGTGCAATTTTAAAACCCTCATCTTTCTCAACTTCTTTCTCCCAAACAAATGTCCTTCATAATTATTATACATACTTACAAAAACAGACTGGAGTATTTTTTCTTTTTTTTTTTAGGAAAAAGAATTTACAAACCACTTGTAATATTATTGACACAATGGAATATGGAAATTTGTCAAAACTGTTACAAGCCTCTCTCTTCTTAATATGACAAGACTCAAATGCCACAAAAAGTACATATGGCAATTAAAAAAATATAACCTGGGAAATGAAAAAAAGAACATTTAAAAGACAAATTATTTAAATGACAAAATCTGATATTTTCATAATCTTTTTTAAAAATGGTCTGCACAGAATTTTATCATTTTTAACATTTGTCATCACACAAACTATAGGTATAGGAATATTTTTTTCCCCACTATTGATGTCCAGTTGCCTCTGACGTAAAATGACATATTTGTTTAGCAGTGTATAGCAACGCTATACAACATCATTAGCATGGGCAAGAATACATAGCAAGTGGAACTGGATTGGAAATGTAGGCAGGCATCCAAGCACCAATCCTGTGATGAACCCCATGTGTGTGGACTCCTACAATCTTTGAAGACTCTAGGTGGAGTTCATTGAAACTTCAAGGCTCTTCAAGGTTAAGACTGGATATCAAATGTTCATACAGTGCCTTATACAATGGTACCTTGATCTCAATAAGAGCCCTGAGGTCCTACTATAATAAAAAATGGGATATACTCATTCTAATTACCTTATTAGAAATTGCCATTTATCCAAAGACTAGAATTAATACTAGTACCACTTTGGCCAAACCACAGCTTGCAAGCCACATGCAACTCACTGGCATAGTACTTGTCGCTCTCTGAAAATTGGCCAAAGTCCCACCCACTTCTCCCCGAGGTGGCTCTGGGGGACAGTGCAGCCTGGCACCTCCAGCTGCTCTGGCTTTCCCTGTGGGGAGTGCACCCTGAGCCCACCCTCCTCCCTCCTTCTCTCTGTCTGGGACTGCTGGCTCAGGCACCAGGCTGCTGGGGCGGGGGCTGCAACCATGCCGCTTACCTTGGGGCACACTCCCTGTGGGGAAAACTGGAGTCACTTGGCAGTGTGGGGAGGGAGGGAGGGGTCACCTCCACTCCAGGTTGCTTCAGCACCCCCCCCCCCCCCCCCCCACGTTCCCCTCCCCCCCCAACTCCTCTCCACTCTCGAACTTCGGTGGAGGATCAGATGTGGCTCCCAGGGTGAGTAACTCTGGCCACCCCTATACTAGTGAAACATGCAATGGGCTTTTCACTGACCACTCTTACGTGCCATAAAGGTCCTCAAACAGTATTTTTATTATCTTCCTGGGCCTTCTGATAGAAAGAAGACTAGCACATGATTCGTAAACTCCACTTCATGTAGGCACTGGCTTTTTCTTTGTAATCCTCCATCCTATGCAGTCTGACAGCTTAGTTGAAGAGAACTGACGAAAATCACACACGCAAGTGTTACAAATGCTAGAAACTTTTGTATACTTAGTCTTCCACGGCTTCAAGCAGCTGCAAGTACCTCCATGGCAAATCCAGCAACTTGGATTTCCATGGCCATGGGTGGATCTAAGTTTCTGAAAAGAGGGGTGCTTCATTACATATAACACAACACACACTTTTTCTAGTTAAAGAGAAACTAGAAGCTTTATTAATATGCTAGGGGGCTAACATTGTATTATTTAGTTTAAGCTCAAAGCAAAAACAAATGTAACCATTGGAATGTACACTAAATTGCTACATTATATATAAAGTTTTATAAAAAACACAACAAACTAGCAAAAAATAGTCAAAATAGTCAAAAGGAAATTGTGTCATTAGTCCTGTAGTTATTATAGTAAAATGTACATCTCCTTTCCAGATTCATAAGACAAAATCTAACCTTCCTGAGCATCTTAACAGTTCCTCCAATACTTCACTGTCAGTCATTTCTATACCAGAGTTAATATTATCACACCTGCATTAAGGTTTTTAGCTAGAGCTAAACGCAGTCAGCTCTATTGTAAAATAGAAGAGATATCACCAGAAATGGCTAGCAGACAGCAAAATTGCAGAATAAAGGATAGTTTGAATAGTGGAACATCAAGACCACTGCAAAGGATAGAGAGTCATTAACATCTGTGAAATGGAATCAAGGAGATAACAGTGAGTCATGAAGTCAATTGACTCTCTCAGCGCTGCCTGAATAAAAATGTGGCTGCCCCTTAAAGCGTGGGTGGTGAGCAGGAATCAAAGCTGGGAGGAGGTGGGTTTGAGGGGGTAATGGACAATGCCCCCTCACCTGCCAAAGCCCCCTTCATGCAAGCCGCTCCCAGTGCTAGGAGCTAAGCAAGTACCTCTGGGTTGAGGGAGGGGCAGACAGCATGGAGGGGTTGTTATTTTGGGTGTCAGGCATCAGGGTGCTAAAAATAATCCATGGTCCTGGGAGTAGAAAAGAGAGCACCCCCATCCTTCCCCTGCAGAACCTATGAGTCCCCATGATCCCCCTAATTACTCCTGGACCTGAGCTACCCCCTGGAGATGCCGCCTGTTCCCATGATTCCACCCATGGAACCCGCTTGCCACCCCATCCCTCAACAAACCTGCTTGCCCCCCCGCATTCCCAGATGATCTCCACAGACCCTGCTAACCCCCACAATTCGACCAATCCCTCCTGCAGACCCTATCTTCCCCCTCAATTGCCTCATGGATGCCACTTGCTCCCCAATTCCCTGATCCTCCCATGAACACTGCCTGTCCCCTAATCC
Organism: Alligator sinensis; assembly: GCF_000455745.1. Lineage (NCBI taxonomy): Eukaryota > Metazoa > Chordata > Crocodylia > Alligatoridae > Alligator > Alligator sinensis. The sequence continues at coordinate 1,718,699 of NW_005842032.1, read as the reverse complement.
CTCTCATGGACCCCACCTGCCCCCCAGTCCCTCCAAGGCCCAATATCTCCCCCCCTGATCCCAACTTACCTTAGATTGGATGGCCATTTTAACTAAATCTAATCTCCCCCTAACCTCCCCAAATATCTGTATGCACCCCTAGTGAGAAGTGAATAATAAAGAAGTGCACAGATATAGTTAGGGATCTTCTGAAAGGGCTGGATGTTTTTAAATCTATGGACCCTGATACCCTCCACCCACAGGTTTTGAGAGAGCTGGCAGGGGTCACTGCTGTGCTCTTGGCCCAGCTGTACGAGCCATCATGGTCCACAGGCCAGGTGCCCGGAGATTGGAATCTGAATAAATGATCCCCATTTATAAGAAAGGGAGAAAGGAGGACCCAGGAAACTACAGGCCCATAAACCTCACATCAGTCTTGGGGAAAATCCTTGAAATAATCATCAAGGATCGCATCTGTGAGGGGCCAGCAGGGGAGATTATGCCCAGGGGAAATCAACATGGGTTCATCAAAGGCAGGTCCTGCCAGACCAACCTGATGGCCTTTTATGACCAGGTAACTAAATCTCTGGATGATGGTGTCGCCGTGGACGTAGTCTTTCTGGATTTTAAGAAGGCCTTTGACTCTGTCTCTTACCGCATTCTCATTAATAGATTGAGTGACTGTGGCACTGATGCCTACACAGTTGGATGGGTCAAAAATTGGCTGATGGAGCGCCAAAGTGGTGGTGGATGGGTCGTACTTGACCTGGTGGGATATGAATAGTGGGGTCTCCCAGGGCTTGGTCCTGGGGCCCATACTGTTCGACATCTTCATCAGCGACTTGGACATGGGGGTGGAAAACATGTTGTCCAAGTTTGCTGATGACACCAAGATGTGGGGCGAGGTAGGCACACTCGAAGGGAGAGAGAGGCTGCAATTGGATTTAGACAGACTACAGAAGTGGGTGGATGGTAATAGGATGGCGTTCAATGTAGATAAATGCAGAATGCTACACCTGGGGAGAAGGAATCTACAGCATACATATAATCTGGGGAGCTCCCCCCTTGTGATCACAGAAGCAGAAAGGGATCTTGGAGTCATTATTGACTCCAAGATGAACATGAGCCGCCAATGCCAGACCACAGCCAGCAAGGCTAGCCATACCTTGTCATGCATTCAAAGATGCATCTCAAGCCAGTCCAGAGAGGTGATACTCCCCCTCTACACGACATTGATCAGGCCACAATTGGAGTACTATGTCCAGTTCTGGGAACCACACTTTAAGAAGGATGTGGCCTGCCTTGAGAGGGTTCAGAGGAGGGCCACTTGCTTGGTTGGAGGGAAACAGGGCAGGCCCTACGACAAGAGGCTGAGGGACCTGAACCTGTTCAGCCTCAGCAAGCGGAGACTGAGGGGGGATTTGGTGGCTGCCTACAAACTTGTTAGGGGAGATCAGCAGCAAATAGGAAGGGCCCTATTCCCCGCAGCAGCACCTGGGGTGACGAGGAACAATGGCCAGAAGCTGCTGGAGAATAGGTTCAGGTTATGGATTAGGAGGCACTATTTCACTGTTAGGGTGGCTAGGATCTGGAACCAACTTCCTAGGGAAGTGATCCTCACTCCTACCTTGGGTATATTCAAAAAGAAGTTTGACAAACTCCTGTCTGGGGTCATATGATCCCAGCGTGTGCTCCTGGCAGTTGGAGGGGGGTCGGGGGTCGGGTCAGACTAGATGATCTGTTCAGGTCCCTTCTAACCCCAAACTACTATGAAACTATGGAAATTTCACTGACCACAGCTGCAGACAGAACAGAGGCATATGTTATATTTCTTATCTGACTGATTTGCATTCCAAGTCTCAGTATTACCAACCTCTGAGAATGTGAACAATTCAAATTTACATTATATGACATTCCTTTAGGCAACCAGGACGGTATTTTCTTTTTGGGTAGGAATGGAACTCGTTCCCATCCCAAACATTCATAAATTAAAATTGAAATGTTATGTAAGAGTTCTGTTTCACGTGAACAAACTGCTTTAAGGATAATGTCATTCAAGACTTTAGGGAGGTTACCAACACTGTCCTCATTTACTGTTGTGAGCATATTAGTCCTACCATTAATCTGAGGTTTCAAGCTTTATGTTTAATTTCTGAATGTCTCCCACCCTACTAGTTTTGTTGGAGACTACAATGTTATATGCTAGCTTTTTGTTTGGAAAATGGAATTCCCAAAGCATTTTTTAAATTTAAAATGTTCAAAGGGGTTTAAGGCTGCAAGACACTAAATTCCAATGAGTTTTAGGAACTTGATTCTCTTGCAAACCTTTAAAGACCAGTCACAATAAATAAGAGTAGAAGGGAATACATATTCTTTTATCCATCCAGGCACACAAATTATAAGTGTATATTATAAGTGGACACCAGCTCTTAACAATTTGTGCCTATAATTCACATTCCAAGATCATAACAGATTGATCCAAAAAGCAAGGATATTAATTATTGACTTTACTATTTTGATTTCATTTCATGTTCATTCTATTCCTTTCAACTTGTACCTGAAGCCAGGGCCCAGAGCAAGAGTAAAGGAGCAAAGGTAATGCTCTTGAACAAAGTGAAGGGTCAGGATCTAACAATGCAAAAGGTGCACTCTCTGATAGACTCTGTAAAATCTGGAGGCAGGATTGCCCCATGGATCAAGTACAGATGCATTATTTCCTTTAAAGGAACAGCTAAACACCTCTCTGCCTCTATAATTGTGTGCAATCTGTCATGTGGAATTTAAGTTAAAATTCTAAAACAGATTAAAAATAAAATCAATAAAATGCTTTTATAAAACAAGAGATTGATCTGCAGCTTAAAACGTCCAACAATGTAATATTTTAGAACTTAAATAAATAATGCTTTTATCTTGATTGCAAAATAATACCCTGCCATGAAAACATAGAGAGGAGAGGTAGGAAACTGTTCAACAAGAATTATAATGTCACACTTTTCACAGAGTGAAACATTGCAATTATTGGTGAAACACACTTTTAAAATTTGTTAACACCAAATTAACCATTACACAATCCCTTAATTTTTATGAATGTATATCTTTTGAAGAACCCAGTAACTAGCCACACCTAGTTCTGTTTTAACATATACATGAAGTATTTGTAGTGGAAAGGGGATGTAACTATGTCAATGCTGGCACTGTAAACTCTGAAATGGAAAGTGCTATTAAATTGAGATGCAATCACGTTGAAAGGAAAACATTAACAAACAGCAGACAATTGAGAAGAAAACACAGGGTTGCTTGTGTTCTACTACACATGCTTCAAAACCTTATATAACTATTCATTGTCTAGTTCATCTGGCTATGGTCCCGGTTTGTTCTACGCTACGCTATACTAATTTTATAATAATAAACTGTTACACAAGCTTTCTGCAGTCAGGCATATGAAGAGGTCGTGGAACACATTATATTTGATTATCTTCTTAGCAAAGGGCACCATCTTGAAATTAAACATAGCCTGCTAGAAATATGTATGGCTTTTTTCTTTTAAATTGAACTGTATTTTAAAAAAAAGAAAAGACTTACTAAAAATTTGAAAAGATGTTAAATCTAAGAAACACAACCGTTAAAAACAGATATCCCCCCTCCAAATCCCATCCCCACAAATACATGACAGGTAAATATCACTAACATCACAGTACTGTCTGCATGTTGGGATGAAGACAATTAGTGATTTTGGAAAGGCAAAGTTTTTTTTAATCCATTGCTTTTTTGGTATAAAAAAAATTATTCAGTTTATGCAACGATTTTAAGTTCTGCATTTGACTATGGACTTACATTGGAATTTTCTAGTAAAGCTGAAAATGAACATTAATCATGCTTGTCCAAACTGACTATATTTAGTCATCAATCAGTGCCAAAAAATAAGAAAAATCTGCTATAGGATCAGTGACATTTTATGTTTGATAACCTATCAACCATCAGGGCCAGTAAATGGTTTGGGTTTTTTTAACCAATGCAAAGGATGAGATTCTCCACTTCCTAAACTCACTTTATTTTGGTTACCATCTTGCATTTCCTTTTCCACCTATACCCTATATACTTCAATTCTAACTTTTAGCAGTCGATATCTCAAACTGCTACAGCTGGTAAACTAGTGATTTATATTGATCCCCAGCACACTACCATGATGCAAATAACTTCTTACTAACATCTGAGAATCAGTTTTCAGGTAGCATGGGAGCAGAATTGGACCAAAGATATGTTAATTTGTTAATATCAGATTCTGATCTAAATTATATCAGAGTAAAAGTAGAATAATTTACTGTCACAGATTTACACAAGTGGTTCAGAATCTATTCCTTAAAATTTGTCCTTACGGTAAAGCTGATAAAAACCAGGAAATTCTGTCTGATGGGAAATTTCTTTGAGATTTGTTTTCATCCTAATTCAGGATAAAAACTATTAATGGAAAGTTCCAAAAATTGTTGTTTGGAAATGTCAAAATACTGTGTTTGACAGTTCATAAAAAAATATTTCAACTGTTTTGTTTCAGCTTGATCCAACACTAATCTGAATCCTTCTGAGTTGTTGTTGTGCTTTCTTAATTGTAGATTGAGTGCTCTAGGTCCCTTACAGCTTGAGCTCCTTGGTCAGACTTCATCTTCTATAATACACCATGTTCATGTGACTCTCAAGATGCCTTACATCAGGGGTTTTCCACCTTTTTTAACAAGTGCACTCCACTGTCTCAAAGTTTCAGCTCATGTACCCCTTTATATTTTTTTTCTTGTTTTTAATGTTACCAATTATGTGATATAAGGCAGGCTACACTAATTAACATTAAATGCATTATTAATACATGCATTAAATATATATATTGTTCCCCTTGGATCTGTGCCCCAGGCAGGGTGGGCTGCCACTGTGGACTGGGGCTGGGACAGCGCTGGGCTCTGAGATTCAGTTGGACAACTGAGATATTTTGTTTTGGGTTACACCAACCCAAAATAAATATATAAATTTAAATTTTCCTGGTGGAAAATAAACAAATATGGCAGTATCTGTTGGAAAAAAAAAAAAAAAGTGAGACTTTTCCAACCATTTTTCCAATTTTACTCTGTGGGCTCATAAAATATTAGCCACTAAAATAATGCCAGAGTTAAGATGGGAGGAAGAGTAAAGCATCCACATAGGGAATCAGTGAAGAAAGAAGAGCAGGAGCTAGGGTTGAGGAAGAAGTCCATGATTTATAGAGTGGACTTGAATGCCTCTGTGGGTTCCCAAGAAACTTTAAAAGTGTGAGGGTTCTCCAGATGTTAGGAAAATTGTGGAACAAGGGTGTTACATCCCATTCCCTATAACAGAGGAGGAATTTTCTTATTGTTGCTACACTTGGGTTCTAGGCCTGAGAAACCAAAAGAGCTAAACAAACTTAGGCCTCATTTATCTGTTTCTGGCTGAAATACCACACATTGTTTAGATTATTTCTATATTTGAATGAAAATGCCAGTAGAAGCATGTACTTGTTACCTCAACACCATCTTATTTGCATGTTTGCATGGATACTTGTTTCCAGCGCAAATAGGCAGGAGAGCCCTAAAACCTCCTTTAACTCACCTGAAATGGGAGCTGATGTTTCCAGTCATTCATCTCAGCCTCCTTTGCTCTCCTGAATCTTTCTTGATGGTTGCTAGGCAACTATTGTGAATACATGCATGAGGCATTAATTGTCTGAGCACTTTATAAAAGGAAATTCTTTAAAACCGAGGCCTTCATCATCCCCAAAATAGGATATTTCTTTTTATAAAGGGCAACTCTCATGGTTGGGAATGTTGATAGTTGCAGTATGTCAGGGACTAAATGAGTCACAAATATTACTCATGTACAGTACACATCACAAAAAATATCTTAAGTAGCCTTATCCTATAATAAAGATTCATTCACAAGATAAAAAAAAACTTCAGGTCTTGTTAATCTGCTTGCTGTTACTCTGTCTGAGTGCATACTTGACACATGCATTTTATATCTTCATTTTCTAAGTCATGATGGGCTTCAGATTTCTCTATTGTTACATTTAGTTTTACAACTTACTAAACATATCAGCCAGCTATCTTATACACTCAAAACAGCACTGGCAAGTATACGCCTTTGCTCCATTTCAAAGAGATGAGGATGCCAAATGCTCTTACCAGTTAATGCAGATTTCATTTTATAGGTTTCTTTTTTCCCCCCCAAATACATTCCGATGTCATGATCAGCCTCCAAAGACAGTAAACACAGACTTCTATAAATTGACTCAAACTTCTAAACTAAACAACTACAAAGATTTGCAACTAGGTAATTTTTCTTTTTTGGTTTTTGTTTTATAACACTCCACCATCCCCAGGCTGTCATAACTAAACATACCTGTACAATTATGCTGAATACATGTGTATTGTGTATCTCATAATAATCCCCACAAAAAAGGAAAAACCTACAGAGCTATCATTTTTGGTAAATCAGGCAAATGATTATGGTTCATTGCAAAATCAGTGTAATATAATCTACCGAGGATAACTGCATTGCTAATACTGGAACGTATTACTTTGAGCTGCATGCCCCAAAGGATCCAGGAAGAACTGAAGTATTTTAATAAACATTTTTCCCTGTTTTTCAAACTGATTTTTTATTGATAAAATTATATTCCTTATATATTCCTTATTATAACATTATCTATATGCTCATTTTAGTATATTTCAATAGGAATAAAAACCATCTAACAGAATCCTGTCATTGTCATCATCCCTGACAAAATTATTACCTTTGCTCCTTTTGGTTTCCTTCTTACCCTTTCCATGGTTACAAATGGCCTGTTTCAAATCAAATTCCTCCTCTTTTCTTATTCACTTGTTGCTAACACGCAGTTAATTAGCATGCTCTTTAAAACAATTAAGCAAAACTTCAAGTAACTAGAGATGTGTCTAAAAGCTCTATAAAGAGTTTTATTAAGGCTATATATGACTTTGGAGTGTGTATTAGTCAACCTATTTAAATAATCTGCTAACAAGTTACATTTTAAAATCCTAATTTAACTAAAAAAACCCAGGAAGACAATTATAGCACTCACTATAACACTACCTAATGCAATACTAGGTACATCCACCCTCTGGGAAGCTAAAAGCCAACCAAGATGCTTCTAATCACAGATTACCAGTCAAAGTTTTTTACGTCTGAAGAAGGACAGAGCTCAGTTAATTCTCCAATGCACAACAGTGGACCCAGCTCACAGAGATATGAAATGCCTTAGGTTTAATATCCAGAAGTCTGAAACCTCCTCCCCAGAAGCAAGCAGGGAAGACCTTAGTTCACCCTCTGGAAAGTCAAACATGGAAGGGAACCCAGCACAGTAGACAACAACAGTTCACAATGGACTCTAGATGGACAGCAAATTTCACTCAAAAAATAAATAAATGAAAAGGTCCGCCGGGGGGGGGCGGGGCAGGGAGAACCTGAATGGTACTTGGTGAAGAGCAGGAACAAGGGTTTTTTGATTTAGGCAGTAGATGTGGACCCAGGTGACTGGGGTTCAGTCCTCAGCTCTACCAATTTCCTGCATGACCTTAGGCAAATCATTCAGTCTTCCCATACCTCTGTTCCCCATCTATAGGAAGAGGTAAATTCATACACTTACATAATCTAGTTAGACTGTAAGCTCTTTACAGCACACTTTTAGGCCACATCCAGATGAGTGTGACCATGTGGTATGTGGCGCTGCAAACATGTCTGCGGCATCAGATATACACATTCAGATGTTATCTGCACTGAAAGGGAGTGCTGCCTGTGAGTGTGCTGGTCTGCTTTTTTTTTGGTAGGTTTTTCTGACCCCTGGATATCCAGGGGTAAAAAAAAAACCCTCAGAAAAAAAAAAGCGGAGCAGCACACGCACAGGCAGTGTGTGCCCCTCAAAAGCAGAACCGGGCTATTTGGAGCCATGCTGAGGCTTCTGGCCAGGCTCCGCGTGGGAGAATCACCACTGCTGTAGCCCCAGTAGGAACCCAGAACCCCAGGTAAGGCTGCTGGGGCCAGCCCAGTGCTGGCCCCAGCCTCCCATACCCCACCTGGGTTAACTTGCCATTTGCCAAAGTGTGTGTGTGTGGCCTGGGCATTCCCGGGGGACAAATAGTGGTGGCGCAAGGTGCCTGGGCATTCCCGGGGGACAAATAGTGGTGATGCAAGGGGCACCATTGCTACTTGTCCCCAGGGAACCAAACACTCACGCTCATTTGGATGTGGTCATAGGGTATGAAATACAGTGTTTGGTACAGTCTGGTCCTGATTGGGGCCCCAAATGCTACTATAATTATGCAGTCTTGCCACTCAAATCTATTAACATATTAATGGATTTTAAGATCAGATGGGACCACTACAATAGACTAATCTTGTCTGACCTCCTGCAGAACACTGGCCCTAGAACTTCTCCCAGTGGTTCACTCATCAACTCATTTTCTGGTTGAGCAAGCTCATATCTACTAAAAAGAAATTCACTCTTGATCTAAAAATTTCAAGGGATGGAGAATCTACTCATCCTTCCAACGGTAGGTTTCTGTGAGGTTTAATTAATCTCACTAGTAAAAATTGCACCTTATTTCTGGCCTGAGTTTCCCTGTCTTCAACTGGATTTTGTTTTGTCTTTCTTTGCTTAACTAAAGTGTGCTTGGCTGTCACAAATCCTGATTTCCTGCAGGTACTTATAGACTGTGATCAATACAACTCTTCTTTTTTTTCCGGCTAAGATAAATGGATTGAACTTTGTCTGTTTCAAAGTAGAGCCAGCTCTTAAAGAAGTTAAACGACTTCAAGGCAACTTTTCCAGACCCTGAATCATTTTTGTAGCTCTTTTCTTAACCCTTCTGTAATTTCTCAAGATCATTTTTAAAGTGGGGACACCAGAACTAAACTCTGTATTCTAGTAATGTTTTCTCTAGCACCGTATATGGTATTAATTAGGGGTGCATGAAGCAGGCTCTATTCAATTTGGATTCAGCCTGAATCAGGGACAGTGATTCCATTTGTTGATTCGGATCACTGTCCCCGATTTGATTTGGCTGAATCCGAAGATACAATGCTGATTAGAAGAACCAGCGATTCGGACACAGCTTTAAATGTTTTTTCTACATACCTTGAGGTACCAGTGTGGCTTGTGAATGCTGCGATGCTGGGGCAGATGGAGCATCTCACTGGAGTGTGGCCGGGGCGGGGGGCAGGGAAGTCCTCCAAGTGCTTGGCAGCGAACCAGGAAATGGACCGGAAGTACTTCTGGGTGCTATGGGGAGTACACTGGGGGGCCCCCTTGGCTCAGTGATCAGCTGCAGGGGAACCCTAGATGCCCCTCCCCAGACCCAGGAGGCACCAGTCATCATGCCAGGGGGGCACAGGGTCCCCTCCAGAATGCTCCCTGGCAGACCCAGAAGTGGACCGGAAGTGCTTCTGGTCCACTTCTGGGTCTGCTGCCAAGTGCATTGGGGAGCCCCCCCATGCACCCCAGCATCATAGTATTCATGAGCCATCTGCTACCTAGAGGTATGTAGAAAAAACATTTAAAGCCGTGTCTATGCCCAAATCGCTGAATCTGTATGAATCGATTCGGAGTGTTCCAATTCGGTTCAAAGAGATTAAAGGGTCCTCTGATTTGATTCAGATTCAGAGATTCAGCCATCAAATTGGGCCAAATTGAATCTGGGACTGAAGCTTCGCACAGCCCTAGTGGTAATGTCTATTCAATATTATTTTGTTTATGGTGAGTTTGGCCTCATATCCACTGAGAACTCATGTTTATTACATTCATTTCATGTTCATTTCATTATCTATTATTATTTCCAGGTCCCATTCACAACCATAATGATCAATATAACTGTCTGTGTCACAGGATCAGTTAAAGACTTAAGGTAAAGAAAGCTACATGCACTAAGACTGAGTCTGGTTTCCACTGAAGCAAGCATCAAAATTCCCATTGCTCCATTGGTATTTGCTCCTTTATGGACTACCAGTTCTTAAAACACCATTGCAAAGGATAGTGTAAGAGTGATATTGTAGCCATGATGGTCCAGAAATTATGTGAGAGGTAAGGATTTCTTAGGGTGATATCTTTTATTGGATCGACTACATAGTTGAATTAAAGTTGGACAAACTTTCAAATGTAAGACAATCTTCCTCAGCTGGTCCAATAAAACATATCACCCTAAGAAATCCCTGCCTCTTGCATTACAAAGGATGTAAGGAGAACCAAACAGTCAAAAGGACATAAGTTTTTACACATTTTATATGGCTAATAAAATATAATAACTGCTTATCTATAGAAGCAAAATGACAGAATCATAGAATTAGAGAAAATCAGGGCTGCAGAGGTCATCCAGTACAGTGGTACTTGGCTTTTTAGCCCCACAGGCCATTTGAGTAGCATGAGGGCAGTAGCCATGGCCCAAATCAGGTCAATGTGGCTTTGACTGGCCCCAACATGCCCTGAATTGAGCCCTGCACTGTCCCTGTGTGCCAGTATCAGACCCCCTGTGCTGGCTCCACATGCTGGAATTGGGCCCTGGGCACTGGGATTAGGCCCTGCACCTATCCTGCATGCTGGTATCATGCAAGTTGGGATTGGGCTTTGGCATCCTGTGCTGCCCCCAGGCACCCTTGCACACTGGAATTGGGTCCTGCACCACCCCCACCCAGTCCTGCATGCCAGGATCAGGCCCTGCATTGCCTCCACCCAGACCTGCATGATGGGATCAGGTCCTGTGTCAGCCCTGCATGTTGGGATAGGGCGCCGTCTACCCCTGCCCAGTTCTGCGCACTGGTATTAGGAGTACGATTAGTGTGCGGGACAGGTTATACAACCCTTAGGGCTTCCCACAGGTGTGGAATTTTGACAGACCTGCCACCAAATTTTTGGACTTGTGGGGAACTGGATGACATGACTCCAGAAGCTAAATCTGGCCCATGGGACAGGGTCAAGCACCCCATATCTAGTACAACCACCTGCCTAACCACTGCCAAACCATCACATACAAAGCCTTGTCAATCTGTTGCTAAAACTACACAATCAACCCTGTCATGCAACTACAAAGCATAGAACCCTAACCTGCCACAGGTAAAGCAGGGGGACAATGGCAGCTAGCATCCTGTTTCTGCAAGTATTGTTAAAATAGGCTCAGGAGATCCAGGAAAAGAGAAAGAATGAGGTATCCATAGACCATTACTGGAAAGAGGTTGTTAGAAATGAATGCCCAGGTAAAGTTCAGGTAGCATAAATATTTTCAGTGAGAAGAAGCAAAAATAGATTATCTTAAATTATTAACTTGTTAGAATACTGATATTCTTCATGATCCTGTCTGCTCAGCTTTATAATGGGCTAAAGGGAGCTGAGACAAAGTGCCTTATTCAAAGCCCACTGATATTAGTGAAATTATTCGTATTGATTTTGCTAGTATGTGGGTCAGGCCTTCACCTAATATCAGACAAAGAAGCCTGAATCACAACTTTTTAAAGTGCTAAATCGATATTTTGCAAAATACCATTAAAAACTACAAAAGCCGTCTCACAAAATTAAAAAATCTATAGAAATAATGGTCTGCAGACTTTATTGTTGGGTTATTTAAAATGATAAAAAATAGTAACGTTTGCTATTAATTTTCTTCCTCTGACTTGTCTCTACATTGCATCATCTCCCAATTACTGTGATTTTGCTGAGTATGCCAGTTTCTTAAAGGCCTAGCTATAAAATATATGGACTAATTGTTGAGTAGAACTGAAGAGCTATTAAAATTGCAGTAGTACAGCACTTCCACTGGTAGTCTATTATTTCTACATGATTGGTTTTGTACAGCTCTAACTCATGCATTGAAACTCTTAGATAAATTAACTCCTTCATTTTGATATAAACATTACAGAGATAATTAAACAAAAAGATTCATTCTTCTTCTGATATTTTATATATCTTCTGGACAATTTGAATGCACATTATTGAAGGTTACAAACTGCTGAACTGAGAAACCAGTTGGCTGTTTTATAAAGACTATAAGAAATTGAATTTAGTTTTAATATTATCCCATTTTCCCATTTCATATTTCTCTGTCATATTCATGCTAGAGTATGTTTATAGAATATTATGAACTATAATATACAACTCAGGCATTTCTAAACAGTTATTGAAGAGTAGGTCTGAAATGTACACATTTTAAAGATTACTTTGCAAACATGAAGCTCTCTCCCAGCTGTTTTACATTTTGAATTTCCCAATAAATGAATAACATACTAAAAAAGCAAACAAGATCTGACATTATTTAGTCTAAGATTCTAAAATGGCGTAACATCTGTAGCTAAAAACAATTTTGAATCACTATATTTAACTAATCAGCAGTATTCAATTATTCGTAACTAGTTTTCTTTATAGTCCAACTATCTGACTTAACAATGTGCCATTCAAATATTTCTTTTAATTGTTTAGTCCTTCTACTGGTCACACTACAGCAAAAAGGAGGGAGGGAAGGGGGGAGCCTTTTCTCACATCTTCTATGTATATTCATGTGACAAGCCCATGATTTTGGTTAAGTGCCACAACTGTTCATTAACACACATCACAGTCACACAGTCAGTACTGCAAGCTCTGAAACCATGCCAAAATGCATGGCTCAGCAAATGGAACTTTGACCTTTTCACTACTAACTTCAGTCTTTATTAAAATCTCCAAAACTTCAGTTTTGTCTTTTACTTTACCATCTTTTATCTGCTTTCTAAATACCTAATATTCATTCATTAAAAGGAAACATTTGTTACATTCTTATATAATGAGAGATTCCCTTTTCACTTGCAATTGGCTTGTGATTCCCTTTGATAATAAAAACTTAAGAACTCTAAATCTAGGTTACAGACTCATTTCTAGGGCACCCAGGCATGTAGTCTAATATTAAAAATTCTTACATGATATATGTAAATATATCCAAGTTTCATAAGCCACATTTTCCTTGTTAATTTTAGCTAAATAATACATTAAATACTCTTTCCTTATGTTATGATGTTTACATTACTGAACTGATTTTTCACCTTGACCATTTGTGTCGGGACAGAGACTGATTTTTTGACCACCACGGCATCACTGCCAACAATAAAGTCACCAAAATTACTAGCATCAAGGAGCTAAATGTTACCACTCTAGAGACAAATAAAAGCCTTTGATCATCTTTATGGTGCTGAAACAAAGACAGGAAAAAAAATCATCCAAATTATTTTGGCTAACAGTAATTAACTAATTACATGTTAAAAAAAAAAAGAAAAAAAAATCAGAAAAGGTTCACATGAGTCATTCATGTGTTTCCATTCTTTGTAAACTTTCTGGCACACGCTGGATGCTTAATGTCTTGCTTTAAATAAGTAAGCACTGGAAAATATGCATAGTATTTGGAACTAAAGGGAATAGCATATTAATTCAGAGTTTGCTTTGTATAAGTTTGCATTTTCTATACTTGAAATGTAGCTTTAAGGAAACTTAAGACCTGCCTGTAACCTTTAATTTATACCACCCTTCACCTAAGGATTATCTAGAATGTATGAATTACTTCTTTAAGATACACAATGAGGAGGCTTACAAAACTGAAATGTCATCATTCAGCAACTCAGTAACCTGGGTTACTACTATTAGCATTACCTATTAAGGAGTCCATAAACCCTTGTTCTAAAAAGTAGTAAATAGAGTAGTGGGTATCAATTCCAGGTACATTAACCTTGTTATTGGGAAAACTAGTCACTTTTTAGATGCATTACTACAAGTCTGATTAAAATAATGACAAATGTTTTGGAAATTCCATCAAAAGCCAAAGTGAAGTTACTAAAGTGGAGAGAAACAAACTTTTTAGTATACCTGCAAATAAACTCAGGTAAGTTTACAAAGGGCCTGTACCTAAAAGACCATTAGCTAAAATTACATTTGTTTTATTGAAAGACAGCCTCAAGTGCTGGCATGTAATGTATGACATGTGATACATAATAATACTCTTAAACCAGTTCTGACATAATATCTCCCAAGGCATAATAACCACAAATGACTGCTTTAGTTAAGAACTAGCCAGAAGCAAAATAGATCCATGTAAAAGTAGCTTTAACCATAAATACTTCAACAATATTTTATGTCACTTTGTAAAAAGTTAAAGGAATCTCATAATAATTAACAACAAAAACTCCATGTTCTTTACTATTGTGTGGTGGTTGTGAAAGGTTATTTCATAGCCCCACAGCTGCCAGTGCTGTAAATTATGCAGGCACCAAGAAGCATTAAGGAGAAATAATAGCAATTTAAACTAAGGCTGATGTAATTCATGATAAATAGTCACTGGAAAATATTACAATGTTGTCTTTTTGAGTGGGTTTAATCAGAGGAATGTGACCATATTCTGACATAAACCACTTCTCTTTTCCATTGTACTGGCCTTTGGAATGTTGGCACTTAAACTGGCTGCTAAGTTCTTTTCTATTCACAATAATTACTGATTCCAAGGTTTGCACACCTCGGGGAATGTAACAATGTAAATTTGGTATTCTGATTGATTGAAAACTCTTCCAAGACAAAGCTTAAGAGTTCTGGCATGCCTGGTGGTCTAGAGGATGGACTGAAACTGGAGAAACATTTAAATAAGGATGTTCTAAAGAATACATATAAAAAAAGATAGCTTTAAAATTGCAAACATCTAGGATTGATTTTGTTCTCAAAATTACCATGAACTTAACTCAGTTTGCCGGTTACCTTATTGAAGAAATGGATCTTAATAGCAATACAATGAAAATCAAATATAGGGATCAGCAATTTTTCAGGCTGTATCTATGCCCACTTAATTAACAGGTACCAAAAAATGAGTACACACAGGTATTACATATGAGAAGACTTCTATTCAAGAGATGAAGTAAATCTATTAAGCATGTGACCCACTAATCCTTCCTTCCTAGAATTATTGCTGGCATTGCCATTATCCTAAACTCAAAGTAGTCATACTCTTAAACCATACCACAGTCACATATTCCTTATAGAAAGGAAGAAAAGGATAGTGTTGTGTTTAATACAACAGTCTGGAACTATGGTTCATACTGGCTTTGTCACAGACCTCCTCCAGGGTCTCTGCAGGATAAAAACATAGCATGCTATATTACAGTAAATGATCATGCTATTGCATTGTATTATCCACAAGGAACAGAGATAAGGTTGCCTCACTTAACCTTTTGATATTACTGATTTGTAAATGCTTAATGATCCATTTCTTCAACATTGCTTGTTTTTATAATGGATTTTTGACATTCTCTTTTTAATTTAAAAATAGAAGTAGGTATAGATACAACCTCCTTAAGTGACCTGCAGGAGAGAGTTTTTCCTCTCATGCCTTAGAATCTGCGCAGTTTTTACCATTCAAGATGACATGAGGCTAAAGCACTGATTTGGAGGTGTGCCTCACTGATTGCATATGGTAAAGTATGCACTATCATGGAAGTAAAGTAGGCACTGGATTATTAAGGGATCACACAAATCTCTGCCTTACTCAATGCACACTTTATGAAGTGTATTTTGGCCCATGCTAACTTTCATACAGTGAACTGATATACATATGTTACATTGTTCAGTGCCCTAATGAATATTTACTAGATGCTGCAAGAATGAGGCAGGGCTTGTGTGTGCATGGTGTAGCCTACTACACTCTAAACAATGGTTAAAGTTAAAAGAAAGAAAGGCAAGGAGATTAGAAAAGGCATCTACCATTTCAATAGGTTTTACTGAGGAGTGGGAGCACATAATCCTAAAGAAATAGTCTGGTCAAAAGCAAATGCAGAGTACAGAGTGCTCTTTAAAGGAGATTTTGTTGGTAAAAAAAAAAAAAAAAAAAATGAATCTACCTGATTATTCATTGTGGTCAAAGATATAGTTGCTATTGAAACAGCTACTAAAATGAAGGAAAATGTAGCATGTGTCTCTAATGAGTTGATATGGATATAAAGCTACGTTGTTTTAGTTTACCACAGGTTGCTTATGTTTACCTAACAATTTGTTGTTAACACTGGGTTGGATTCTGCTCTCAGCTATAATGGTGGAAACGTTAAATAACATGTGCTGAAATGGACAGAGATATTTTGGGCCAGAATATGGCCCATATCAGTGCTTTTTGCTTTGAGTACACAAATATTTTATACATTACAATGAGTGACAGAAGGCAAAACTTGCAAATATTTATTTTTAGATGTATGGGGAAAAAGCAATTACAGCTAAAAATGTTAAGAATGAAGAAATCACTTAACAGAAGCAATTATGTTGTGCGTATAAACAGCTCTGCCTTCAGATGTTTTAGTCAAATGCTGCAGAGCATGCTAGAAAATATCAATTGTTTAAAAAAAACAAAAAAAAACAACAAAAAAACTTATTTCACAACTGAAAAATCAATCATTATAAACAACATCTGGGGATCATTAATAACTTACTCTACAGCTGGATTAACAAAATAAGAAAAAGGTCTGACCAAGAATTCAAAATGTTTCCAGATTTTCATCTTAAAAATCAAGAGTTATGTTCGGGGGGAGGAGGGGAGTTACATCTATTTATTTATATTGTATATAACCCTATTATGCACTAATCATTAGTTCCCCTCTAGCTATGTCCTGTTTTTTTTTGTTTTGAGAAAGTTAAAAATTGAAGTATTTAGCTAAGCAGCAACTCTACCTGGAGCTTTGACAAAAATTTGCATATTTTTCAGACTGCTGAGGATGCCACTGTAAAGCTTCATCTGAGGAGGTCCCAGCATCCATGCTTACAAAGACCCATATCACTCACACACACATATCACATTTTCAGGAATGTATATACATGCATAAAGTGTTCTAGCCTTAGCAGTGGGATACTAGCAACTTTCCTGCTATAGTATCATACTGAATTAAAATACAGTCTCCTGATAATATGCACTTGGGGATATTAAAAATTGGTGGGAAAAAAGAAATAGGTTTTAAATAACATTGAAGAATATATTTTTCAAAATCCATTGAATACATTTTTTCACTGTTAATACTGACTCCTCAGAAATTTGAAAATGAAACCTGCGTTCTGTTTAGCGGGGAAGGATGGAATCCTGCAAGTTGCTAAGCTCTCTGGCCCCATTACCTCAAAGTGTAGATGCAGATGCACAGTCAAAGGGCTATGCAAAAGGAGTGACACTAGAACACTAAGTCTTGCTGTACCAGTCACACAACCTTTACGGAGCACTGGGAGTATAAAGGCATCGCACTATCTTGACACACAGAAGATATAGAATTTTAGCCAATTTTTAAAAATTAAATCTTCATATTTTTCTAAGCAGGAAGCAACTGTTACCACCTGAAACCTGAGATCCTGCTCCTGCCTTTCTTTCAAGGTAATTTGCATCATCACAGATTTTCACAGGGGGTGAGAGGCTTCGTACCAGCTATGAACTGACTGCCCAGAGGAGTTTTCCATCTATTGATTCCTCTGTGAAATCCTATGAAATATGAACTTTCATTTCTACCCAGGAGAACTTTTACAGTCTTTTCTCCAATGTCTGATGAAGGGTGTTTGTACTTGAAAGCTTGCAATTAAAGAAATTATTTTGCAAAAGTCTTGTTGGTCTAATAAAAGATACCATCTGTACTACAAGTCCTTATTATCATTGACTAGAGTGTGATATGGTTCAAGCCCCAACACAGGTAGGCCTGGAATACTGCAACTGAAGTCAAGGAGGTTTCAGTAGTGAAAAAGCAGTGGGAAAAATTAAAATGGCTTTGATTGTTTTTTTTCTGTGTCAGATATACAAGGAGAAACAAAAATACCACTTTACATCAAGCATATACATCATTATATTATCCTAGGATTATTTGTTGATGCCAACGCAATTAGTTTTCTAAAGGACAAACATAGAACACTGCCACACTACTTTTAAAAGAGCAAATAATGCTATGTAGTAAAGCCTAGCGAGCTTGGTAGGTAAAAAAGAAGATTCTATCTGCTGAACTTGTCAAGTCTACCTACACATTCTGGTACTTGATGCAGTTCCAAGAAAGCACAGAATTTGGGGCATGTTGAAGAAAATCTTCCTCTTGATTACAGTTATCACTAATTAAATAGAAATAGCACTAATAGCTTCAATAGAACTCTGCTGATTGACTCACAATCAATGTGTGATAAGCATCCTTCCCTAGTCAATCTTCCCAACAGTTAATGCTGATCATGCACAACAGAGACGTCTCATTAGTACACATTGGCATAAATCCAGTCTGTGCCAGTATTCTGCCAGGTATTTTTGAATTAGGAACAACACTCATTCATGAGCCATAAGCAGTAGTTATTGACTAATGGTGAGGGGACCATTCAGCTTAATTTGAGGGTTGATGACAAAAAGAAGGGAACTGAAGATGACAAAAGGAAAGGAACATCACCCCAGGTACCTCTCTGAAGAAGGGAACAGATACAAAGACAAAAGGAAGAATGCTTCTGAGACTGAAGGACTAGGAGTGAAGGGGTCCAAGTTTCAATTCTGGTTGTGCTACATTCCGGGGGGGGGGG
>NW_005842032.1:1691369-1700118 GCF_000455745.1 Alligator sinensis | reverse complement strand
TGTGTCTGTGTGTGTGTGTGTGTGTGTGTGTGTGTGTGTGTGTGTGTGTGTGTGTGTGTGTGTGTGTGTGTGTAAGTAGCCAAAGCAATAACTTTGATATTCTATTTATAACACAAAATCCAAACTTTAGTACAAATTACAACCGTAGTATTAGGGATGGCTTAAAGAGAAAGCCACTTTTGAGTTAAGGAATAACAAAGTATCACCAACAGGACACCATATGTTTCATTACACTGTGATGTGTTTCCTCCTCCCCCCTAAAAAGAATCTAATTTTACATGCCAGTTTTTCCTAAACAGTTGATTTTATCTGAGTCACAAACCTTTGGAAGCTGAGACACATAATGAAAGCAAAGACAGAATTTCAGCTATACCAGTACTAATGGCACCAGTGTAATGTCTGCAGTAGTTTGCTTTCACTCTACCCATTCTTTATGGAACATTAGATATCCCCCACAGCCTCCCCCTTCTGCTTTACACCCAAGTTCAGCTTTACACCTCTTAACACAGCCCCAGCCTCTTTGGCCACAGATCAGCTAGACATCTCCATTTAAGACCAGAGACCATCTCATTACCCCATAGTCCCAGGTGGTGGTCAGGCTGCCTCTACAGCCATTCTAACTCTTGCCAGCCAAGCCAAAGAAGGGGGAGAATCTGCTTTATACATTGTTTGGAAGAAATATTTGAGTTTTGTTAAGCAGATGATTTTTCCTGATGTAAGCAATATACTGCTGGGTTTTCACTGGGCTTGGGGGGAAGTGGGTACTTGAGTGACTTTACACATAATTTTTCAATAAGCTGTTTTTTTTTTCTGTGAGTTGATCTTTTTATGGTTAAAAAGAATATAAGTTTCATTTTTCAGGGGAAAAATGGTAGTAATACTACAACATGATACAACCCTCTCACTTTTTGTTATGAGTGTTTAGTAAAAGATTGGCCTTTACAGACACAAGTAAAATGTTTAACTTATTTGCCTCAAAAAGAAAGTGTTTATTGTACCCAATGGATCACACAGCTTTTTAAATGGCATAGTGGGCCCAGCGTGCTATAAAAATAATCCAGAATGATTTAAGATTTACTAAATATATTTAAAAAAATAAAGGAGAAATGTGTCATCCAGCCTTCCTTCACACACTGTTTCTATGTAAAGTAAGCGCGTGTTGCATATGTCCATACTCCTTAACAGCATTTACAGCTGTACTACTCTTGAGCACACCTGGGAGTGAAGCCATTGAGAGAGTACTCCCATGAACACACCTAAGCATGCCAAAGATAGAGAGATCAAGAGCCTTAAGATGAGAGGGTGCTCTTAGAATGGCTTTGCTGCCTCATTTCTAGGTTGGATACATGCAAATGAGTGTAATTGGATAGGGGCATGCTTAACAGGGATGCTCCTGAAAGAAATTCAGAAGGATATATGTATCCTTAGAAAACAAAGGATGGCCTTTCTGTTAACCCCTAATACCTAGGCTATATTATTACCTTGCATATCAAGTTTACAAAACCTGTTGTGCCAATGTCTCCTCTAGCCAAATCAATACAGCTGGAATGATCTACACCACCTGAACATTTGGTATCTTGGCTTTTAAAGCTTATGCCCCTACATTTTCATTTTCTTGCTTGCTGATGATCACTGCTTTCACATGAAACCAGACTAAGAAAGCTCTCTGAGGACAAGTTTTCAGAGGATGGAGGCCCATTTTTACATGCAAATGAATCCACTATTAGATGCATAAGTGTAATTCTATGTTAAGTTCTTAAAGACCCTAAAAAACTGACAATATAAAAGCTGGGTGGGTCCTTGTTTTCCTCACTGTGTGTTTGTGACTCTGTCTTAAGGGACTGATGATGCGGTGTTACAAAAGTAGATGCATTAATGGATTTTCAGGGATGCGTCCGGGGTTGGACCCAGAGGGTAGTAATTGATGGAAGTCACTTGTCGTGGTGTCCTGTGACCAGTGGGATCCCCCAAGGCTCTGTCCTTGGACCCATATTGTTCAACATCTTCATTAATGATGTGGACACTGGAGTCAGAAGTGGACTGGCCAAGTTCGCCGATGACACCAAACTTTGGGGCAAAGCATCCACACCAGAAGACAGGCGGGTGATCCAGGCTGACCTGGACAGGCTCAGTAAGTGGGCGGACGAGAATCTGATGGTGTTCAACGCCGATAAATGCAAGGTTTTCCACCTTGGGAAAAAAAACCCGCAACATCCTTATAGGCTCGGCAGTGCTATGTTGGCTAGCACTATGGAAGAAAGAGACTTGGGGGTCATCATTGACCACAAGATGAACATGAGCCTGCAATGCGATGCGGCGGCTAGTAAAGCGACCAAAACGCTGGCTTGCATCCATAGATGCTTCTCAAGCAAGTCCCGGGACGTCATTCTCCCCCTGTACTCGGCCTTAGTGAGGCCGCAGCTGGAGTACTGTGTCCAGTTTTGGGCTCCACAATTCAAAAAGGATGTGGAGAAGCTTGAGAGAGAGTCCAGAGAAGAGCCACGCGCATGATCAGAGGTCAGGGAAGCAGACCCTACGATGACAGGCTGAGAGCCCTGGGGCTCTTTAGCCTGGAAAAGCGCAGGTTCAGGGGTGATCTGATGGCCACCTACAAGTTTATCAGGGGTGACCACCAGTATCTGGGGGAACGTTTGTTCACCAGAGCGCCCCAAGGGATGACGAGGTCGAATGGTCACAAACTACTTCAAGATCGTTTCAGGCTGGACATAAGGAAGAATTTCTTTACTGTCCGAGCCCCGAAGGTCTGGAACAGCCTGCCACCGGAGGTGGTTCAAGCGCCTTCATTGAACACCTTCAAGATGAAACTGGATGTTTATCTTGCTGGGATCCTATGACCCCAGCTGACTTCCTGCCCTTTGGGCAGGGGGCTGGACTTGATGATGTTCCGAGGTCCCTTCCAGCCCTAATATCTATGAATCTATGAACAGAGGGAATTTGAATTGAACGTAGATGACTAAGTCCACTTAGATGCCCAATAGATGCAACAGAACACATCCCACTGTATGTTTATTTGCTGCAACTTCCTTTCTGAGTCTGAAAACAGCTCACACAAAGGGGTAGTTAGGCATCTATCCATATGCACAGACAGACTCTACTTCTGTTCCACCATCATCAGTGCTTAATGGGAGCAACTCCAAGGTCTAAAATGGGTATATCTGGCAGGGGAAGAATATTCATTGTTAGCTGATTTGTTCAGACAATTGTGCTATGGACACATACAACACTAGTTGTACCGTTACAAGTTTCTATACAGTGACCCCAAATTCCCATTTTCAATAAAGCAATAACTGATGTCTCTAAAAAACAGTTTTGCCTATGGCTAATACTGTGCATTGCAGAATGAAAATTAATAGGACTCATTTTTTTCATGTCTTTTCTTTTTCCATGTGCATACTCACATAACAATGAATGTAAATCCCACATATTTACAAAAGTTATTCAATTACAGCCACCAAAGAATGAATCATTTGCTGTTTGTAACATTTCTTTGCCAACAAACTTCTGTTTAAGCTAAATCAGTCACTCACTAAGACATTTTCCTTCCAGGTTTTTGTCTGTTTCTTTTTGTTCAATTTTAATTTTTTTTTTGTTTTGTTTTTACAGACCAATTGGCATGGGCATTTGAAGGGGAGTGATTATTTAGATATAATTTAGTCATGCATGTATAGAAATAAAATGATATGATAAAAAGCATTCTTCTTAGATCTTGCTGCAGTCCATAGTTCTGCTTACAGTCTAGGGCAGCATTGTCTAACAGGAAGCCTATAGGCCACCTGTGATCCCAAAAGAGTTAGCATGAGACCCAAGGGCTCCCAACACAGCCACCACTGCCCACCATCCCTGGCTGCTGCTGCAGCCTTGGTAGCCTGAGGTGCCCAGGCTGTGCACACAGTAGAGGAACAGGCTAGGCTGTTTGTGCTGCCCATGAGAAAGGCAAGCACACTTCAGGTGGGTGCGTGGCTGGGAGGGGAGGTGGTCATTGTGCATGGGCAGCCAGGAGGACTTACTGCCTCTGTGGCCAGAAGAGGAGGGGAGTGCAGAGCCAGGCTGCCTACATGGCTGCAAGCTGTGGGAGGAGCCATTATACCTGTGCTGTGTGCGCAGTGGGAGGGCACGCTAAGATGCCAGAATGGCAGAGTAAAGCCCTGGGTAGTGGCTGCCCACATGGCAAGCAGCCCTTGGTTTGTAACTTGTGCCTTGTGTGGCTCATGTGGTGTGTGGTCCCCAGGCGCCAGGAAGTTGGACAACTCTGGAATAGGGAATGATGGCTGTAACAATGACACTAACAATGGTTCATAGTATGATTAGCTGATGATTGTCTGCCTAAAAGCCTAGTGGACCTAAAAGCTTTCATAGATAGGAGTCTAGGCTGTTGATTGTGCCGCTTCTGCCTTCTGGGCAGGTTTAGAATTTCTTAGTTCTTTTGTTCCTAACCAAGAACTACTATACTGCATTTTATTGCTCTCCCGGGTAATGCCTGTCTGCAAGTGTATCTAACTGATCTGACTGGGGAGTGGGTGGAAGAGGAGATACGCCCTTTAACTCCCACTGTTTCCATTTGCTTTGGGTATTGAAAAGAGGTGAACACAGTTCAGTGCCTTCTGTTTCCTGTACACATGTAAGCTCACAATTTTAAAACATATTTGCTTGTGGGAGGGGAACCCTTCAAGACAACTGGATGAATTAACAGGCATTTTCCACTGAGGGCAGTGACAAACAAAAGCTTCGCCACTCCTCAGCACTAATTGGCAGAGAGGCCCCAACAGGGGGAGAAGGGGAAAGGGGGTAGCCACCATATTGATTGCTGGCTGTCCTTTGTGTGGCGCCACCCCTTAGCACTGATTGGTGGAGAGGTCCCAGCAGGGGGAGGGCAGGACAAGTGGGCAGCTGCCATCTTGTCTGCTGCCCTTCATGCCACCCCATCATCTGGTGCCTTCCGCTCCCAGCAGCCAGGACCACTAGCTCACACTGGGAAGCCAGCATTTTATTTATTTATTTTTAATTGATTTTGTAGATTTTGCAGGCATTTCTGGATTTCGTTGTTTCCATGAAATTCGCAAAACTACAAATAAAGTAGGAATTAGGTCCCTGTCAATCAGCCTTGGGACCTTGTAGATGAAAATGCAAACTCACCCAGTATCAACTGCAACTGTAGTAATTAATTACCACAATTGTAGTAATTTCTGTAAATAAAACTAAGGCCACACTGTGATCTCATTTCTGAAAGAAGCTCTATGGAAATATGGGGGCCATCCTGGTAGAATTCTATGCAGGGCCATGGCCTAAGCTGTCTTCTGCCCAAGCCTCTGGCAATTGACAGATGCAGTTGAGCTGCCTTGGAGAGAAAGAGTTCCTGCCTTCATTTTTTCATGAATAACGCTGTGACATGATTCCCTTCCACCTTCCCACCCCCCCCCGGGCCCTGTGTTGATGCTTTTTTTTAACCCACTGAACAAAAAAGGAGAAGAAAAGGTCATAGCAGAACAAAATGTTCCTGTTAAAAATGCATAATAAAAACTGGGAGCCAGCTTCATGGAAAAACATTTCTCTCTATTAAAACCATCAATGAGGTTCTTTGTCAAGCTGTTTTGGTATCTCATTTGTTACATACTACAAGGTGCTGCAGTTCCCAGAGTAAGTGTAATATTTTACTGAGCAGCACAATAACTGAAGCAGTCCTGGCATGCACATCACAGATCAGAGCACACAAGAGGGTTTCTAAGGAGCTGTGAGTTTGATACATCTTCCCAAATATTTTGCATCCCTTCCTTTGTAATTGTGGATATTTAGACATAGAAACAGGAATAGGAAACATGCAGGACTGTACCTGTACCTAGATGTTTTCAACCCTTTTCTTCATACATCTTTTCCAGTACAAAACATAGAAGACCCTCAAATTAAATGTGCCTGGATCTTTTTAAAAGCACCTTTTAAGAATTTTAGTCACATTTCTGTAGTCACAGTTCTCCTCAGATTTGACTGATAAATACCAGTGCCTTACAGTAATCCATTTATCTACTGTATCACCCTGCCTCTGTTTAGATTTAGCAGTCATCACTTTACACATGACACATCAATCTACATGATATCAATGTAAACTGTTTGTATAACAAAGCGTTGTTCATTTTAGTGTCCTGGCAGGAAAGAAAAGGATAAAATAGCACTTTGTCTGTTGCATGGTAAAAAGGTTAATATAATTGACACCATACATTTCATAATGTAGGAAAAAGATAATATTTAAGTCTGTTTGTCACCACCCAAACAACAGCATTGCAAATTTCCCCACAACATTATTTTTGTAAAATATATTTACAAAGGTGGTGTTTTTTGTTTCATAGTTATATACATACATATACATATTAAAAATCATATTTGTTAAACTAAACCAATTTTCAAATACACAATTAATTTGGGGCAAAGATTGCTCTGGCTCTGGTTTGGTAATGAGATAATTGTCTTACAAAGGTCAAGAGAATGGCACTGTTAGCTTTCAGAGAATGAACGAAGACACAAGCTATAGTTCACTAAATGTGGTTCCTTCATTGCATCAGATCTCTTTGACTCACCTATTCTAATACTGCATGATATAGTTACATTATAGGCCCAACTATTTCAATAAAACTGCAATCAAGGAATGACCCTGAATAAAATACTGCACAGAAAACAGATGGTATGCTCATCAAATTCCTTCAAGCCTAAAATAACCTTTCCAATGTAAGAAGGATAGTTAATTAAACCCAAACTTTATATTGTGTATAGAATCTCTCACTGTAAATAAAAATCAAGATGATACTACTTTGCTATTGGACCAGACTTACAAGCCATTTCATTCACTCTATCTTTCCCCAACAGCAATCTGCATTTCCACTCCATACATTCAAAAAGCTCTGGTTTTGGCCAATTTAGGTTGCTGTGTGGGGCCCAGTCCTGAATTCCTAAATTTAAGCACATAGTTTTAATGATGTGAAATAATGGGTGTCAATGTTGACATACACATGAGAAAGGATTCCTCCTATTCATTAGGGGCTGCAGAGTCTGGCTCTACAGGTGGACATCCTTGGTGTTGCAGTAGAACAATTCTGCACTGCTATATAAAACACCTTATTCCAAATATTAGAGTGGATTTCCAGCTTCCAGAATAACAATACCTACTTTAAAGAATGAAGGCTTGATTTATATAAAACTAACAATTAGGTTTTTGGGAAACAGGGATTTTTAAAATCCCACAGGATGTTCCTAAAAAACCATTATTATAAGCTAAATGAATAAACAGATATTGTCTTCCTAAAAGAAATGAGTTACTTTACACAGATTTATAAATATCGTACGTTAAAGCTGTAAATGCTCAATATTAACTGGTACTATTTATTGCCATTAGCTGCTACATTCATTTGAATGCTGATGTGGTTAATATAATTAAATTACCATAGAATAGGTAAACTATTAGAGAAACTACACTGGACTGAATACTAAAAGTACCTTAATATGCATGCTGCTACAAATTTAATAGTGTGCTCTCTGGCATTTTGTAAATCTGACATGAGTGCTGGACATCTAACAGTCTCAGGCTATATCTATAGCAGGGGCAGGCAATTATTTTGGGCAGAGGGCTGCTTACTTACGTTTTGGCAAACCATCGAGGGCTGCATGACAGGCAGCCAGGGGCAGATAAATATTAATTTTCTAAAATTTTTAGGGGCCCCACGGGCCAGATAGAATGGCCGGGCAGGCCGCATCTGGCCCATGGGCCGCATTTTGCCCACCCCTATAGGATAAATCAACCATGTTAAGCAATGGTACCTTTAAACACCCCATATTGGTTCAGACACGCTGCCCCATGCGGTGCTTGAGGCAGGTTAATTAGCACTGCCAAGTGAGAGTGACAATGGCTGCTGACAGATGTGTAGGCCCCTGCTTAATTCATAGCACTTTACATAAAGCATCATGAATTAGCCTGTTGGGGAATCAAGCCTGCCTGCAGTCAAGGACCTGCCCCATTCCCCCAGTTCTGCCCCCCAGTTCCAGTGCTGTCAGCACTGCCCCCAAAGCTGTGAAGAGAGAGGAGGGGGAGTGATCAGCCCTGGTAGGGCTAGGGGAGCAGGGTCTAGGGAAGCACTCCAGCCACACCCAGTCCATGGTGGGAGCCCACAACAGGGCCTGGGGCATGTTTCCTGAAGTCACAAGCTCCATCCCCTGACCCCAGGGCACCCTTATTCCCAGCGTGGACCTGGTGATGGCTCAGGGGTCCTGCACCGGCCAATCCCCAGCACCCTGCACCACCCCCGTCTCCCTGGCTCCTCTTTGCCCCCATCTGCCTGTCCAGACACCACACCCCATGCTTCCATCACTGGGGCCCTAGTAGTGCTGGAGTGCTGGTGTGTGGAGGCTGCACAGGCCAGATGTGGCTGGCAGGGTCGTGGCTGCCCTGGCAGAGGAGGCTGGAGTGATGCTGAGGCTGGCAGGGAAGAAATGCCCACAAGAAGAGCCAAGCCCCGAGTTGCCCAGACCTGCTGCTTTTGGGCACATTCTGCTGGGGAGCCCCTACCACGGGCTGTGTGGGCTCAGGGGGCTGGGCAGGCAGGGGCAGCATGGCCTAGCCAGGGTGGGGCTGGGTGCTCTCTGGGAACCTGTGGCACAATGGTGCGAGGGCTGGAGTTTCTTCCTGCAAGGCCCCCCTCCTCCCTGCTGCAGCTGGCCACCTCTGCCCTCATCAAAGTATAGCAGCAGG
>NW_005842032.1:1690813-1691311 GCF_000455745.1 Alligator sinensis | reverse complement strand
CCGACGGGTTGCTGTCTATGGCTCGGAACCTTCCCTACACCGCAATCCATGCCTCACAGATGGCATTCAGATTAAGATTACTCCCTGGTCCGAGACCGGAGCAAATCCAATCCAAAATTGGAGGCCTCTGGTATACTGCCCATTTCTGGGCCATACTCCACTGCTCTTGCTCCTCTTGAGCAGCCCATCTTGGGCCACCAGGCTTCACTACTTGCATGCTGACCTCACCATGCAGTCCTTCAGTTCCTGCAAGTTGCCCAACTCTACATGGCCCAGCCTTGTGCCAAACCCGGGGCTAATTCTGCCCCAAGCCCCTCACTGGACAACTGTACACCACACCCCACCCTGGGGTCTCCTCCTCATATTTGCAACTAGCTTCTCACAGGGCTGGCCCTTGCACTGGCCTTTAGGCCTACTCCCAATTCAGCCCTACTCTGTGCAGGGTCTCACACTATGCTCCCCATGCTACCCACTCTGGGGTTGCTAGGATCCCACCTT
>NW_005842032.1:1682521-1690803 GCF_000455745.1 Alligator sinensis | reverse complement strand
GTTGCCTACACATGAGCATACCTGGCCCCACTACTCCCACAGCTCTCAGAATCACTCACCAGATGGTGGGGGCTGGGGTTAAGGCACCCCTACCCGCCTTTCACTGGAGCAGTAACTGGCCTGGCATTTCTTGGGAGCTTCCACACCATTAGGAGCCCTACCAGGCCACCCTTCCCTGGTAGGGTGCAGTTTTAGATCATGCCCAGGACCAAGAACCACTTGGTCTTACCTGCTAGATGTTCTATGTCTCTACCTGCTCCCAGCAGCAAACTGCTGTCTTTATATAGCTAGCCTGTATTCTAAAATGGCTGCTGCAATCAGGCACCTGCTGGCTGCCTGACTTAGCCCTTAAAGTGGCAAGCACCTGAAGGTGGGCTGCCACAGGGTCTCATAGCAAATCTTAGAATTCTGTTTTGCACTGCTTAGTAGGCTACAGCAATGATCACTTTAAAAACAAACAAACAAACACAAAGCAAAATTCATAAAGCTTGAGTCCTTAAGGAAAGGCCTAAATTATAGATTAAATATTAAGGCAAGTAATTTCAAATGTTAATATATGTCCCTTTAACTTACGCTGAATAATTGTGCTATTTACTCCACCCAAATAACAGCAACTTTGGATCTGATAAACAGAAGTTGTAAAATGGAGATTATAACTACCTAGAAGCCCATTACATCAGCCTTCAGTCTCAGAACTCTTGATGGTGGAAAGCACATTTGCTAATTTAGCACTTTAAATGTAAATAGCATTGCTCTTTACACGGTTCACATTATCAACATTTTTCATTTGTAAATATGTAAACACTAAAATGGGGCAAAAAAACCCCAACTTTCTGTTTTTGCAATAAAAAGCAGGTAACTGTAAAATGACTCACCAAATTCATCACATATGCTTTCATTTTCTATAAGAGTTGGGTGATCAAATGTATCCCGACAGTAAAAGATTTGGGGGCTCTTGCTTGTTACTGCAATGCCACCAAGAGCTAAAACAAACTGGTCTGTTAATACTGAGGATGGCTTGTCTTGAAGACGCTTTAGCATGGAACGATATCGACAGTATTGTGGATAACTAAGGATCAAGAGACTTGAATCTTCATCTTCTTCACCTGCAAAAAAACCAAAAAAACCCTTTAAAGTACATTCTATTTTGTCCCAGGGGTAATATAAACAGTACAAATGAAGTTGTAGCTCAATAGGAAGAAACATAGTAAACAATTTGGGGGCCTTATCTTGTTTTCAATTAAGTCAATAGCAAAGTCCCATTGACTTAAACTGGAGCAGGATCAAGTCTGCTCATTAAAATTTTATCTTCAATAAGAAAGTATTTTTCAAAAGCAGGGAAGACCAAACAAAAAACCCTCAGAATGACGTATTAAGACACCTTTGTTTTACAGACTTCAGGCCATTTCTACCACCATTATTCACAAGAGCCCTAATTTTACTCCCTTGCAGTAAGGTACTACAGCTTAAGTAAGGATGACAATATCTATGCTCTAGCTCAGTGGTCAGCAACATTTTAAGGCTGCAGGCTGGACTGACCCTGTTTGTGTTAGATGCTGGTGGGTTGGTTGGAGAGTGGGAGGACTCAACCACTTCCATCATTTTTCTCTGCAACAGTATGAGGAAAGTGCCCACACCCAACACTTTTCCTTACAGCAGTCAGGGAAAGCAACTGCTGCCAAAGCCCCCCACCATCAAATGCCACCAACACCCTATGTCTGTGAGCTGGATTTTATGGTTCCTCATGCCAGATCCTGCCCATGGGCTGTAGGTTGTTGATCCCTACTCTAGCTTACATAAAGTGGCCTCTCTATTTCATGAAGTCTGCCATAAATGCTTTAATAGAAAGATTTCATGATAGTTAATCTTCAGTTTCCAATGTCACTTTACTAAACTAGACTGCACACTATTTAATTTTTTTTCATGATAATTATACACTCCGTATGTCTGGAGAGGAGAGGGTTTTTTCACTGCTGTTTGGGGGGGTGGGGGTTAGAGGGAAGGTAATGATTATTTGGCCTTTCCTTTAAAGTATCTAATAGTAACCACTATCAGAGAGAGGATACTGGAGTAGATAGATCATAGACTGATTCCACTCTGGCAATGTTTATGACCCTAAGCAATCCCAGACAGAAATTCTTGTGTGAATAGGCAACACACGACAAAATACATAGTATACTACAGTCAAATGAACTTTTAAATGGCTTCCCAACTGCAAATCCAAAAAAATCCAGAAAAAACTTCCTTTTATTCTGTTGAGTTTTAAACAATATAAAATAAAGGCATCTAATTTTGAAATATCACAACAAAATTTCATCATATGATTACCAATGGGAAATGTGACAGCAGAAGACAGAACATAACAACAAGAGAAGGTGGTAGCATGACTTTTATCAGCCCTGATATCAGGGTATCAGGCCAAAACTGAGATTCTGTATTTCTATTTGTGTTCATTTAGATCCTCATGTTGGGTACCTAGATTAATTTTTCTCTGCACATCTATGGAGGTATGTATAGGTCTGTAGTTTACACTTGCTAGGCTATTGCCTGATTACTAAGTAACCTAGTCTCTATTTCTGTCAAAGATACTATAATCAAATATTTAATTCCACTACCAATATTTTAATAACCTTTCTTCCTCTTAAAGTAGGATTACACTTCAAATAATTGGAAAGAATGTTGGCTGAAATCCTGGCCTAACCAAAGTCAAAGGCAAAAATCCTTTTTAATTTCAGTGTCGTACCATGTTAAGAGGTAATATTAATTTTAATTGATCCTTGAAAACAGAGAAACAATATACAGAATATTTTTTAAATGACAAAATGTGCTCTCTTAAAGTATCAATGGGAAAATTGTATACCACCATACCTAGACCATCTTTGAAATTTCAGAGTTATAAATTTAAGTATTATTTGGAAAATAAATATAAAATGTTGAACTGAAAGTACTATTTTCACAACAGTTCTTGAAAGCAGTCAGTTTGATAAGTATTGAGACTTCCCCTGTCCGTCCAGTTTAAACAGAAGGCAAAACAATCCCTTTCACAATGTATATGGATTATATCTTTTAGTAAACATTATTTAAATATTTTTCTAGGAATGGCTGAGTTACTGCAGCCAAACTTCTTTAGGTCAACTAGGATGTGGTCAAAATATTTTTACCAAGTATCTATCCCATGACCCTCTCGATCACATTTGATTGTGAAATAACTCTTTGCTATACATGTGAGTGTGTATAATTCTCTCTTCATTAGTAAGAAATCCTGAAACTGGATCAGAGACCGGAACCATTCAAGGGAGAAACAAGCTTATGATCCATCCCTCAGCTCTACTGTATGCTTGTTACTTACTGCTTGTACCTTCATGTATGCATTGGTAAATTGATTCTGTTGATCAGGCAGCACATTTCTTATGCCAGGATGTGGTCAGCCTTTGTACCAAGGTGCATATAAATGTGTCTCCCATGAGCCTTTGTAACAAACCATTTGTTTCCACTAAGATGTGTCATAAATCACTAGACAGAATTCTATATACTATTCTGTGTTTGATGAATGACATTTTATCTTAAGCCAATGTCATAAACTAAAGCCAGATCACTATTTGCAGGATCATTCGTCTACATATTTGTTGCTTTAGCTATTTTTTTGCTTCTTATTGCAATCCATAACGGTGTAAACAAACCTGTATGCAAAGTTAGCCATGCAATAAGTGATTCCAATAAATGCTTTATAATTCATTTTTTCTTTGCCTGTTCACAATAGGCTGAACAGATAAATCTAAGAAAGAATAAAGAATGGATAAACTGCATATTTGTTTAGTGAAAGACAAACAGAGTGTTCCTGGAACAAAGACTTCTCTCAACCGCACCCACATGAGAAAGAAAATCAAAGTAGCAAAATACAGACCTCCCCCCTAGATGATTTTTACTGTAACAAAATACAGAAAATACCATTTGATTGTGGTTGCGTATATTGCTGAATTTTATCTAAATTAAAATTATCATAAAGTTTCCAGTTATTAGAAGCTGAAATGTTAACCAAGCTTCTCACTTTCTATTAAAACAAGGAAAAATAATGTAATTTAAAAAATATTTCATTATGAGCTTACAGAATAGAAGATGCTAAATTACTGAAAGTCGTTTTACCTTCAACAAGCTCTGTACATAGAAAAAGATAATACAAAGAGTACATTGCTTGTAAAGCTCAACTGAAATTATACTAATCCCATGCTTATATCATAATTACATGTTTTAACAACCTCTTTCAATGTCAATATTTCATTTATTTATATATAATTCAAGTTCAAAACAGGTTTCTATAAAGAAACTGTAATTACAATGTGAGGTTCCACCCATGCTTGGAGAACACTAACTGTATATCTATGGATATAATCCACATAGTTTCTTTTATTGGGGGGTTTGGGGTAGAGGGGGGGATTGGCAAGGTTTGGCATTCATGCTGAACAGCATATTCTCCAAATTGTCTTTGTCAGTAAGAGATGCATGAAATGTCAAACGCGGTGAATCTATGCAGCTTTCTAAATTAGTACAACCATTTTTAATATGTAATTCAAGATAAAAAATGCTAAAAGCAAGACTTCCTGACAAACCCTTTCAGATGAAGCACTACTTACAGAAAGAAGAGAGAAATACAGAAATATAAGTTGCTCTTTGTCTGCTTGTTTCAGAACCATCAGATTATAATGGCTATAGCTAACCACCACAATCTACTTCTAACAGCAGCAAGCATTTTTTTTCTTTAAAAAGACCTTCACACCAGGATGTTATAGAGCTTGATGGAAAAAGTATGCATGTTCCTTCCTGCACCTAATTACCTCAACAGCAAAATCTGCCAAGTATTTTGCCCTTTAGTTCTTTTAATCGTATTAGTGAAAATGCATTTTGATGCCAACAGAAACAAACATTTAAAGATTTTTTTGCTTGAAAGATTCCAAATATGTATTAGGCTCATGTTCGAAACACAAATTTTCCATTTCCTCTCAGAAAACGTATAGTTATTTTTCAGAAGAAATATTAATTTACTGCTTTTGTACAATTAAATGTCTACTTTCAACCCAATTTAAATAAAATAATGTCAATATGAACTGCTTTCATAATGATTTATGCTACCTTCTGTTACTTTATTATATTAGACATTCCTTTCTCTAAGCTTTATACTTTCACTGTGCTCCTAGCAACCAAGCAAAGGCTGAGCACCAACTTTATGTCCCTGGCACTGCTCCAGATTTTACTGTTATTGATAATTATATTGAAGTTTCAATTTAATTGCTACTCTGTTGTGACACAGAATATTTTTCATAATTAGGCACTTCCCATTTTCTGTCCATTTATTTTTGATATTACTAAAAATGATTTTTTATTTCAGAAAACATAAGCAGAACAATGATACAGATAAGAGTAGATATATCTGTTACTATCATTACCAACATTATAATGTGAAGCAAAAAAAATTGTGAATATAATTTCTCGGAAGGTAATTTTCTTTTCAGTTTAAGTGCTCTTATTCATCTTACAGTTACTCAATGATTTCCTGTTTTAATTACAAGACATTATACAGAAAGACATTTGTAAAAGGGAAATGTGCTAGTGCATAAGACTAAATAGCTTCAATTGGTGTTTAAAATTCTGAACTTGTGCATCAACTTTTTCAATTCTCTGTTCCAGCTTTGTGCAATGTATCCTACTACCACAAATCTAAATCTCTCCCAAGGCAGTTAAGTTAGCACAAATGTATACATCAAAGAACAAAATACACTTGCAGTTAAACTGCTGAAAAAAAGATCAGTTATTTTTTTCTCACTGAAGCTGTTAAAGTGGAGGCAAGCCAAGGCAAGGAGTGGAAAATATTAAAAAGTAAAAAGCTCGATTAAAAAGAGAGAGACAGAGAGATTTGGTCCTAAATCTATATGAATACGCCACAAACTATTTCATAAAAACATACTGTGACGTAAATTACACATCAGTCTTGCACTGTTGTGGTTATTTTGAGAAATGGTTTGTACTGTAAGTCAGATGGTAAAACCCCACCCTTAATGATTTTGCAATTCTCTATATAGCAATCAACTGGAGCAGTCATGAAATTGCCAAGACAGAAAACAGACAGAGCTGTAGAGAGTGTGTAATAAAAAGATAATGTACTTTTAACATAACAGAACTAGAAGATTGGTTTTATTAACTAAAAAACTACTTAAAAGGTCCCAGGCTTGCCATTTGTTTTGATAAATGTTAACACAGATCTTCATAAGATAAGCAATGAAAGTACCAAGGGAACTAAATAAAGTGGGACGAGGCATTGGTTTATAGGTTGCAAATTGAACAAGGGAGTTATTGTGAATACACAGTGAAAATAAAGAAAAATGCAAGGCTTTGACCATCAAGCTTTGCGCCCCCCATCCCACCCCTTGGATAAACTGCAAAGGAAAATGCAAACACCACTGCTGATGCTGCCTTCTTTCATAGCTGATTGTATGTAGGAAGGCCTCATGGGTGACATACAGATCTTATTTTTTTTATTTATGATTTTGTGTATACTGTACTATAGCCATATTAACAACAAAAAGCAGAGATTCTGGTAATTGATGAAAAGGCTGGATATTTTTAGTAAGTAAAAGGCTACTCAAATGAATGAGGCCACAAATTTCAGTGAGAGCCGAGTTCCTGACTTTCTTGGTTTGATGAAAAAATGCTAGCCTGCATTCCTAAAATGTGCAAACTGACTAGGATCTCAGTTTAAGATGTCAGCTGCCACCAAAGACAATTAAAACAATAGGTTTCCATTGGAGTACCATGACACCCAGAGCAGATGGATCCAACTACCTGATGCCCCTTTAGGAACTGTGAATGATAACATATGCCTCCCACAAAGTGAAAGCCCAAAATTTTGCAGTGGCCATCTTGCAAAAGAGAATAAAACTTTATCCCAGTGAGTGTTAATGAATAGGGACCTACTTAAATCGCAGTTTTGTGAACAACAACCATCTCCATGGAAAATGGCATTGGATGTGATTTCCTAGGAAATCAGTGGGAAAAAAAAATTAAAATGCTAGTGAGGAGCTATTGGTCCTCGCTACTGCTGTGGCCCAGCCTCACAGCCTGCCCAGGAGGGGAAGGTGCCAGCTGCAAGGGTGGCATGAAAGGTGCGGCCAAGATGGCTGCTGCCCCCTTGGGCCTCTCCACCAATCAGTGCTGAGGGGTGGGGCTGCACAAAAGGTAGCCAGCAGTCAAAATGCTGACCACCATCTTGTCTCCCATCTCCCTGAGGCCTCTCTGACAATCAAGGTCAAGGGGTGGGGGCTCTCTGCCAATCAGTGCCGAGGGGTGGGGCCACTGTGAAATAACTGCAAAGTTGGTTCTTTGGGCCATGAGTAAGCCGAAAAAATTGCTTTCTCTCGCCATGACTTAGGTAGGTCCCTAGTAATGAATCTTCAAGCATCCAGCCCTTAAAATGAGGACAACATCCTCCACCTATTGTTATTTCATCGCCTTTGGCAAGGGCTTTTGGTATCATTAGATAATACCAGCACATGTATGGGAAATGGAGACACACCTGAGCTATATAGCCAAAACCAATGACTCCCAATGCGGGGATGTATACTGCTTGATCCTGCCCTTTGCAATGCAATCCAAAAGGCATAACGTAGCCATCCAACAGAGATAAACAACTAACAGCTAGTTATGAAAAAGCAGTAATACTGCAAGAAACAGCCCAAGTGAGGGAGAAGAAAAAGCTTGTAACTAGTGTGCAGTTTTATAGAGGATAACCAGGTAAATAAGAACAACCTTTCCTTCCCAAGCCCTTTTATGAGGAGACTCGCCCCAGAGGTGGTGCAATCACCTACTCTGGAGATCTTTAAAAAATGACTCAATGCATACCTTGCTGGAGTCATCTGACCCCAGCAGTTTTTCCTGCCCAAGTGCAGGGGATCTGGACCCAATGATCTCGTGAGGTCCCTTCCAGCCCTAATATCAATGAATCTATGAATTTACCCCCATCCATTTGTAATCTCTGACCATGTGATCACAATCCAAACAGCCTCAGTGTGAAGCAGCCCTTGTGGGAGAATGATTATCAGCAAGGTTGTAAGACTATCCATTCTGGTAATCTTGAGGCTAGCAGCCATTTCCCTTTATCCTAAGCAGCCCTGATTTTTGCTTCATCACTGGAAGCACCAAGTAGCAGTGTTCTGAGGGTGGAGTTTATTTTGCATGCTACAGTGCACTGATGTGATCACTGAGAAAAGTGCCATTGAAAAAGAGATCTTAAT
>NW_005842032.1:1654980-1682490 GCF_000455745.1 Alligator sinensis | reverse complement strand
TTCCTGCTAGATTCATTTGTTCTTGTAATGCTGCTTGGTGTGCCTTGGCTAGCTAATTAATTACAATGCTTTTAAAATATTAATGTATGAATTAATTAGTTAACCCTGCTAGATGAACTTGCAAATCTTTGTTTTCAGGTTTAAATAAATTTGGGTAAATTATCAACACAACAGGGATATTGTTTTGTTGACAAGACCCATGTTACATGTCCCTATTTTAAGAAATTCCCCTTGATTTGAATGTTAATGCAATCAAGAACAGAAGCAATTTGGTATAGTACATGGAATAAAGTGATTATTGCTGTTTTTACCAGAGAATGGTGATATTAACAAGATGCCCATTAGAGTAAATATCCTATTAATGTCCAACTGTCTTATTTTGTTTTTAAAATGGTAGCAAATAGAAAGACCATATTACTAATATACAACACAAAATGCATACACAATCTTTCTGGATGTGTCAGCTTTTTTTTCCTGGCAAGGACAGAGGACTAGTTCACAGTGTCTCATGTCACTTCCAAAACCTTCTGTTTTTTGTCACAATGCCAGAAGTACATGAGCAGTTCAGAGAGTTCCTAAAATTAGTTTTAACATCTGAAATGAAAGAGAACACATACAAATCTTCTGAAGATTGAAACTACTGTTCAATCCCATAGTAATGGTGTCCTATAAAAAACCCAGCACCATCTAATACGTACTTTAAAGCCTATAGTTGAAGAACATTACTTTGTAGCTAGTGATTTGGATCTGATTTGTTCTAGTCCTATTTAACAGAGTGAAAAATTGAATATATTGATCAATGACTGACAGTGGATCCATTTAATTAAATCTTCTATAATGTTTATCTCATTAAATCATTTTGGATTCAAATAATACATTCATTTTTTGTAGAAGATGAAAGAAATATAATACTGCAAAAGTTTCCAATCAGACACTTTCATTCCTCTTTACATCCTGATCCAAGAGTTTATAGCCACAGCTCCTGCTTTGCTCTCCCAGAATCCATTTGTATCTTAGGAAGCAGGTTTATGAGGTTTTCAGCCTCCAAAAACCCTGACTGACAATCATAATACTCAGGTTTTATAGAACACTTTGCAACTATACATCTCAAAATGCCTTGCAAAGATGAATAAATATGATTTCTCCCACTGTATAGAAAGAGAGGCTAAGACTAGGAGAATGTTTTAAGGTCACCAACCAAATCAATGGTAGAGCTAAGTGCAAAATTCAGGGGTGAAATCTTAGTGGGAGTTCTGTCATTCATTTCAATGGGGCAATGATATTCCCCCAAGTTTCCATGATTCCTAGTCCAGTGCCATATCTATCAGCCACCTATTCTATTTCCAAAGGAAGTCAGAGAATTGGGGCTAAACACACTTTCAGCAGAAAAAAATACAATTCTCTAAGGGGTGGATTCAGAGGTAAATTTGGCTGATGAAATGCGACTGACTCAAGGCTCCCAACACTCCCCATCATAGACAATTGCCAGGGACTCTCTTGATACACACAAGTCACACACTGAGCACCATAATTTCCGTCTTTTTTTTTTTTTAAACAGTCATTTTCAAAATTCGATTTCCTTGCCCATGGAAATCTTGGCTTCACTTTACAGAATTTTATTTTGTCTCCTTTTTAATGTTCTCCACTACTACCTGGGAGAGACTCTCTTTCTTCTCCTTGTCTGATATTTTTCAAAGCTCTGCTTTGATATCCCGCTGAATAGTTAGTAAGTGCCACAGCAGAAGCTGAGGAGCATAAAATTTGGCCATATCTCTTTTGAATTAGCTAAATTTGAAAATGGGTTTCTGTCATTTCCTGTCACCCCCAAAAGATCACAAAGGTATGACCTCTTCCTCAAAAATGAAAGATTTGTTTTCTCTCTATTTTTAAAGTTATGGCACCAGTGTTAGAACTGGGTCAACCCACATCCTTAAGGTGATGGATCACTTCAGGAAATCATTCTTTATGATACAAAAGGTTTTGTAAACTGCCTTATTAGCTGTCTAAAGAATGTAGATGGGGAAATGGAGAGTGATTATAAAACTAAGCAAAGGCCTGCTGTCCCCTTTTGGATGTAGGTTCTGCAAAATGTGGAACATTTAAGTTGTACATGCATCAGCTTTGAAATAAATCTTTATCTTGGTTGTCTTGGTAACTGATAAAAAGCTTCAATTCTACTGCAAATTAAAACAAGAATAAGTAAAGGGTTAAACTATAATTTGGAATATGACAAGGCCAAAAAGAGGAATCAAGTCACATCAGACAAGCCAATTGTTCTCTCTACGGCTTTATTTTTTTTAAATAATCTAATGCCCGAACACAGCAGCTGCTGTGATTTTAGCAAACAAACAGTAAAAATACCTTTTAATAATGAAATAAAATAATAATATATTTTACTTCAACTGAATTCAAACATGATATATTTCTTTCTGAGGTGGGATTTACACAATGAACAGACAGATAATAAGTGTTATCATTCTCACAGACATAACTCAACCAGCATTTTGTAGCTGAATTCAATTCATAAAGTGCAGTTTAACTACACCATTTTCAGTAGCCTGTGCACTCCATCCAACCTACAACCACACTAAAAGCCTGATCCTACAATCAGTTAATAACCTTACATATGTGAATAGCTCCACTGACTTCAATGGGATTACTCATGTCCTTAAAACTTATTTACACGTGCAAATATTTTGAGAAGTGGGCCATACTTTGACCTTTAATTTTTTTAACTTTATGTTTCATTTTTTTCCCAAGATGTGCATACCAAAAAAACACTGGAGGTGAAAAAGACTAAAGGCATAACAAGAACCAATGGCAAGGCAAATTCAAATAAAAAATAGGCACACAGGTTTTCATCCAATTTTATTTATTTATTTAGTGAATGCAAATCTGTGAAGCATTTTATCCAATGGTTAATCACAATTAACTACTGAAATAAACTACCAAAGAAGTGAGAGATTCTCCATGTTTGCAATCAAGTCTTTGGAACAAGACTTGATGCTTTGTCTAGAAGGCATGTTTAGTTAAACCCAAGTTCTTAAGCCCAATAGAGGACTAACTGAATCTCACACACACACACACACACACACACACACACACACACACACACACAGCATTAGCTACAAGACACTGTTATCAGGACCTTTTCCTATAAGGCAGAAATAAATGTCTTCATTTTCCATTACCCCCAAAAGTATGAGTCAAAAGCCTTATCTTTGTTTTTTCCTGCAAGGGCCCTTTCACTATCATTCTAAAAATTCAGTGGAATTTTGGCCTCTTATAGCAAGTACAGTTACCTGCCATTCTCAGAAACATGACTTGAAGGGTGGTGTGTGGAAAGAGTCCAGTGATTTAAACAGTTAAGCTTTGCTGTTGACATTTATGCCCTCTCTGAAACCCTTAATGAAATCACAACCCTGTTAATTCTTGTAGCGTATTGAGTATACATAAAAACTGCATTATCTACTCTTAACAATTTACAACACATAAGCAGTATCTGGGCCTGTATAAAAATAACAAGCTCACTTTAACCCTCAGCTCCCTAACTGTAATGCTGATTTCTTTGACACAAGGAGAAGTGAGAATAATTACATGTTACTGTCTTATTACATTTATTTAAGATTTTCAAAGTGTAAAAAATATCCTTTTCACTTTCATTTGTTTCTAGAAATCCTCTCTGAAGACAGTTAGCAAAAGCTTCAGAAATCATCATCAATATGGACCAAAATTGTACCTTTCCCTGGTGGACATGTGACAGAAGGATAATAGGGTTTAGTAACACCACAGTCAGGCATTTCTTTTCTATTTAATGTTTCCTTGTGCGCCAAACATAATGTAACAGACAAGTGTTAGAGAGACATGCAGGGAGGAGTATGAATAGAAAGCTTTAAAAGAGAGCCTTAATAGAGAAGCAGTATGCTTAATCTTCAACAACATTCAATAGCAATTTATTTGCAGCCATTTTCTCTGGTAACCTTTCACACCAGAACAGGTAAGATACAGCAGAAGACAATTTGTCAACTGCCAGATATGAACAAAAGAAGCAATTTTTAATAAGGTTCAGTATTCCCTTATATTTGTTTTACAACATGTTAATAACATTTTTGGAAGCCAATCAAAGAAAAGGAAAAAAAATAGCTAGGAAGTAAAAACTCTGTTAAAAATATTGTATAGATAAACCCATGCTATTTTTTCCAGTGA
Organism: Alligator sinensis; assembly: GCF_000455745.1. Lineage (NCBI taxonomy): Eukaryota > Metazoa > Chordata > Crocodylia > Alligatoridae > Alligator > Alligator sinensis. Next base: position 1,678,284 of record NW_005842032.1, on the reverse strand, counting down.
AATTACACATTTCTACTCTTAAAGCCATAGTGAAATATATACTAGATGCGTCTACATAAGATGCTACGTAAGTAAGTGTGTGCAACTACACATACACACGCTTACTGTGTAGTAAACCTTGCTAATCATGAGTAAATTTGCTACCTGCAAATGCAAGTAGCAAATTTACTTGTGATTAGTTACTGTGCAGTAGTGCTTGTATAGATGTCTGACTGGGAGCAAATCTGCTTCTGGTCAGCTGGCCACCAGGGGGTGGGAGTTTGCTTCCTGCCATCAGGAGCTGCCAGCTGCCAGTGTGGGCTCTGCTACCCGAGCCTAGGAGGGAACTATGTCCCTTTGCCCTGGTAGCAGGGAGTTCCAAGCCCCCAGCTCTGAGGTCACAGGGGAGGGACAGGTCCCAGGCCACTGCCCCAGTAAGGATCTCCCAGTGCCAGCTCTGCATTCGCGGGGCTCAGGCTGAGAAATCTTTATCTCTCAGTACCAGCTCTGTGACCATGGGTCCAGCAATGGGAGATCCTTATTGGGGTTTGGGGTTGGGACCTGCCCTACCACCTGCAGCTCTTTCCAAGCCCCTGCCCATGACTGGGGAGCTGGAGCCAGGAGCTCACTGCTGCCAGGGCAGGGGGACATTGTTCCCGACCCAGCACCACACAGCGCCTCAGGGGCAGGGTGCAATGTCTCAGCCCCCACCAGGAGACAGCTGTCTCCTGGCCCAGTGCTCCCTGCTAGTCCCTAGGCTAGCACCCATTGCAGGGCCCCAGGAAGCAGAAGCAGTTTTCTTCCATTAGCAGCAGATCTGCTGCTGCTTCCCTGCACATGTGGATACCTGCCTAGGAGCATTTACTCGTGATTAAAATGGTTCCGGACCTAATGCATATGTAGACATGCCCATTTAGTACTAGTAACATGGATTTTTTTAAAAAGAACAATAAGTAGATTTTTCTGCTTGTTAATTTTTTTTTTAATATTTGGTATTTACCAGCCAATCCTTATGCATCAAGTGTCTGCTTCTTATCCCTGACCTGAGTTTGTTGCCCCTCCTCCAGAAATGAGTGAAAATGTGTATGAGAAATGTTGATTCAGAAAGAAGTATGTGAGAAGAAAGATGACACATTCATAAGCCTATGTAGAAGCATCACATTTAGATTGACCTAACCATGGTTAGGTCAATCTAAATTTCCACTTTTCTGGATGCTCAGGAGCTTTAAATAAGCCAAAAAATGGTGTGCCCAGTCTAAGTTAGTTCAGGAAATGCATTAACTTAGACTGAAAAAGGGTTAACCTAATCTAGTGAATCCAGCACATGGTCACAGCACAGCCTCTGGGCTTGGAAGCGCCGGCCACTCATCCCAGCTCCAGGGTTATGTTGTTCCTATTCCCTGCCTCCAACAGTGATTGGGCTTTTAGCTCCCTCACCCCAATTAGGCAACCTCCCTTACACACTCACCAGCCCCTCCCCCCACCCTGAGTTACTTACCTCAGGATGCCCATACCACTTCCAGCAGTGACAAATGGCCGCATGCACTGCTCTCAGTCTAGGCTTAAGTGGCTTAAAGTAAGCTGTCTAAACTGAGACTGGGTGCAGTGAATGCTTGTTTGCACCCACAGGCCACATCCAGACGAATGTGGATGTTTGGATCCCCAGGGACAAGTAGGAGTGGCACATCTTGCACTGCAGCTACTTGTCCTGGGGAACACCCGTGCCATGTGTGCTTTGGCGCATGGCAAGTTACCCCAGGGGCAGTAGGGGAGACTGTGGCCAGCACTGGGCTGGGCCCAGAGGCCTTACCTGGGGTCCTGGTGGCCTCCTGGGGCTGCAGCAGTGGTGATCTTGCCGGGCAGTCTGGTTGGCAGCTTCAGCATGACTTCAGGTAGCCTGGCTCCACTTTTCAGCGGTGTGTGCTGCCTATGCATGTGCTGCTCTGCTCTGTTTTTTTTTTCCTGTGGATTTTTTTGACCCAAGGATAAAAAAAAACCTACAGAAAAAAAACCAACGTAGCAGTGCACACCAGCAGCATGCCCTTACAGTGCAGAGGACACCTAACTGTGTAGTATGTGGCGTTGCAGATGTGTTTGCAGCACCACACACTGCAAGGCCATGCTTGTCTGGATGTAACCAGAGAGTTTAAGCCTGGAGGGGACTGTTGTGACCATTTAGTCCGACTTTATTGCTCAAGAAATGGCCTATCTTGAAGTAATGAAAACAAAAAGAAGGAACACAAAATAGGTGGTTAACATAATCTCTGTTTTATTAGATCCAGTGACAGGCAATTCAATGAACACAGGAAAAGGGGCTTGATTAGGACCCAGGACATTAGAGCTTGGATGAGCCAGGGACCTCCTGTGTGTCCAGGATAGGTCATTCAGAAAAGAACTTTCCATAGACATAAACCCACTGGGGACAGAATCTCCACCAGACACCCTCCATTCTTCAACGTAGGGGGCATTTCAGGAGGAGAAAAGAACATGCTGGGAGGGTTTGGGTGTGAGACAAAGAAAACTTCTGTTTTGCCTCCTCTTGACTGTTAAACTTAACCTTTGTAAACAGCTCTCTGTTTTATTTTTAAGGGATATTTCCATTGAAAATGGAAACTGGAAAAGGAAAGTCAGAATGTCCAATGGGAAGTCTGGAAACATTAACTGAAGATCTGGTGAAGTGTAAAGAAAATCAATTAATATTAAAATTTAAAAAATTTCACTCAGAAAACTTCAAATAGATTTTCCCATCTAATTGGATAGTAGTCATCCCATGAGAGAAGTATGATGCACAACTGGAAAAAATAACCTCTGTCAAGTCGGCTTTAACCAAGTCCTGCTCTCATTGAGAAAACTAACAAAGATCCCCAAAATCAAGAAAAGCATGACTTAGGCACTCCAAATTGGACTATCAATGGTATCTTGAAGAGAAGGGCAGAAGTCATAGTGAATAAGGATCTTGCTATAGAACAAAAAAATAGCTAGAGATGGAAATGGTCAGGGAAAGACTTTGTGCCCTAATCTAGAGTCTAATGAAATCATTGGACACCTTTTCAATGACTTTAGCATACCTTAGAAGAGATGCCTACTCTACAATTTGTTATTCTAATCAAAAGCAGATTTTGCCATTTGGGTCTTACTAGCAAGTGTAGTTTATCTAGATTGGAAGGTGAACAGAGGCAGTTTAGAGCAGGCTTTTAAGAAAGGAATACAACCTTTTAAAAAAGGAAGGGCCCAATGTCTTTTGGCCTTTACCACACTCGCCATAACAGAGTGCCACTCTTTCAGAGACTTCTTGGATCTCAGACTCTGAAGACTCTTATCCAATTACCAGTCCTCTACAGAGAACCAGGTTACAATTTCCCTAGACAAAGGCAACATTATAGTATCTGCATTGTCAGTAAAGGCGGCAAATAGAAGATTCTATACATGCTATGTTTTAAGGCAGGGAAAGAAAAGGATTCCAGGACATGTAATGCCTGTAGACGAAAGACAGCAATGGTTAGCTAGAAGTCACATCTGGATGAATGTCCTCCCACTCCATGCTTTAGTCAAACTGTTTCTCCAAAGCCATCAGCCTCCAGTAAAATTTGCCCAGGAGGGTCTGGTGAATGGTTGCCTGTTTGCTTGCAAAGATAGCAAAAAGTCAGGCTGGCTGTACTACACTCATGCAAGAATGAGGTCAGATTGCCAGCAGAGAAGCAGGCCAGAGAGTTGAAAACATGCTCAACATACTATCTACTACAGTGATTTGTAACCAGGGTGCCACAGCATCCTAGTGTTCCTTGAGATCCTTTCAAGGTTGCTGCAGGTTGCCTCCAATGTAAGCACCATTGGGGCTAGAGACAGAAATTACACATAAATCAGTATAAGTGATCAGAAACCAGTTCAAATTTGGAAAACAACAGAAGTTAAGTACACATAAACAGCTTTCAAAATGGCTGAAACTAGTTTAAGATAAACCTGGATGAATGTAGTATCAAACTTAACTGATTTAGGTTAAATAGGTTTATTAAACTTCTGTCCCAGATCCCCTCCAGATTCAAGTTAAATTACAGTCCCCCAGCATCCCAGGATATTTGCACCTCCCCCACAACCCTCCCGCTTTGCAGGGTGGGCAGGCTATACTTGGCTAGAGCTGTCTGCCCCAGCCAAGCAGGGAGGTGTGCTCTATCACCTCCCAGCTTCTGGCCTGGGCCACTGCAAGCATGTGGCTGAATTTCTGGAATCAAAAGTGAATATCTGTTCACTTGCTTATTGGTTCAAATTATGCAGTTTAGACTAAGAAAAGATTGAATCGATTCAGCTTCTGGCTTTCTGACTGTCTGTACTTACCCTAGGTATGAAAACATGATTTACAAGATAAACCCAGAGATTTCAAAGAGGAAATTATCATGTTAAAAACATCCTAACCCATTGTGGTCTTTCTGAAATCTTTCTAACACAAGAATCGCTTTAATATTTTTTTTGTATTAAGAAAATGAGTGAAAACTAAGAGCTGGTATTTTCTGAAGGGTGCCTTGAGTCTAAGAAGGGATGCCTTGAACCTGAATAGGTTGAGAGCCACTGATATACTAGCTTGAAGTGTTCTTGAATACTTAGTGCAGTCTATGGGTCAAAACATTTAATAGACACTAATTAATCCTCAGGCATCCCTGGGAATAGGTAGACAGATAAGTATTATTTTCCCTATTTGACATATTAAATAACAGGGTCAGAGAAGCTGTGACTTGCCCTAGGCCACAAGAGTGAGTCAATGACAGAACTGAATTAGCTTTCATCAGGTCCTGGCTCCCAGTCTTCTGCCCATCTAAACCCTACCTCTTTCACAAGTATAACTGCAAACCCTTGAGTTAAAAGTGCAGAAGACAAGGGAGGACAATGCGAGTAAAGTTGTCATGAAAATGGCAGGACCAATGATAGGCAGGGAGAACAGAGACGGGTCTCAGGAGACTAGCTATCAATTGCTTGACAGAACCAAAGGACTAAACTCTGCACTCTGCTGGATCTCAGAAATTGATCTACAAGTGACAAGATGAAAGACTACAACTCTAATCACTTCTTTACATTTTTACTTTAAATAGTTGGAAGTATTTATGATAGGTGCTTATGTCTGCTTTAAATGAAGCATGTTACACTTTTCAAATATTTTTATGCAACCATGAATTGCAATGAACTTAACATTTAGGCGTGCACATGTATATTTTATATATATGGTATATATACATAATTTTGTTATGTCACATGCATACTCTAAAGTTTAAACTGAGGACTTGCTCCACATTAAGGAACCTTGAGACACTAGGTGCTGGGCTGTGCAGGTGACTGATGATACATAAAAGTACGTGGGAGCCTACCTCTTTATAACTACTTTGGAAAAATAGCAGCAATGCTTCAGTCAGTCTATGCTAGCAGATTATACTGCACTCTGAACTCAAATGGCACATGCCTTTATGAAGCCATGGAGTGCAAAGGCACCAGCTGGCTGCCTGGCTTGGACAAGGCACCATGGAGCTGTGTACTGTGTCTGATTGTAGCTCCTGTAGCAAAAGAAAAAGAGGTTCCTTTCACCATTCTCCTTCCCACCTCAATATAGTAAAAAATGATTTTTTCTCTATAAAGTTTTAGAATATGATTTAATGTATTCCAAAAATAGGCCTTTCCTGATCATCTTTTTTCTATCTGTTCTAATTTCCCCTATGCAACAGGTTCAGTTCTTAGCCTACAGTCACCAGTGTGTTTAAAACAATATTATCATGAATTATAACGTCAGAAGGCTAAAAACCTATTTTTTCTCCATGTACTCCGGTGCTGAATCATGAATAAGAGGAGGTTCTAACACCCACCTATCTCTCCCAACACAATGCCTATGTTCTATAAGTCGTATTTTTTTTTGTGTCACAACCTACATATTGCAGTATTTAATGCAATTCAAATAAGAGGGCTGAGTTATGCATCTTTCATTTACATCATGGAATACTACTAATTCAATGTCATCAGCACTGTGTCCCCACTGTTATCACTGCATGCAGTAGCAGCTAGTATTTATGTTAACAAGGCAAATTGAAAAATCCAGTCAGGATTGGGAACCCATTTAGCTGGGTGCTGTATAGATGTACAGTTTCTGTTATGTTTCTTTCCTTACGAAAGGACCCATGGTGGCAGGTATGACTAGTAACACACAAAAGATCCATGTAGAGCTGAAAAGGATGTGTGTGCAAGAGCAGTAATGGTAAGACTCTTATGTTTCTTTATCCGGAAACTCTCCAGCCAGTGCATTCCTGACACTTAACTATGCAATTAAATGAACTAGGGTCCTTAAAGCAAGTGATTGTGATATGCCAGTCCCCAGAATCTTAACTAATCACTTGTGCTAAAGTAATCATAATTTTTGCTACTATAATAGTCAAGGACTAATCTTCAGTAACCATGGGCTACACAAAACATTACTAATTTACCACAAAAAAAACTATTTATGCTGTGCATTATCAATCTCAAATGGTGATGTTTAAGTACAAGTTTGATAAACTATATGCAGTGTAATGCAGCTGCTTTGCATGTTGAATCCTTTATTTATAGGACAAGTCAAATTAATAACTCAAAAATGTTGTTTCAGGCAAAGTAATAGACTTACAATAAAACTATTCATTTCCTAAAAGGTCACTCTAGGAGAAGCATATATTGTTTAGAAGCCTACAAACAATGCTATTATTCCACCAAAAAGTGAAAATGTATAATAAGCAGTTAGTGAAAAAATCTGCACTAGAGACCCTAGGCTAATTTAAAGTACAATCTCAAGGCAATCAATCATACTCTAAAATTACTTCATTTTCCAAACTGTTTACACTTTTTAAGTTACAAATCCACTTTCTGCTATTTCAACTCACGATTTACAGCTACAGATTTAGACTGCCTTGGCTTGCTGCCAAACTCTAGTCATGAGGGAACTAATGATATGAACAGATCAGTGTTTTATAATGGAGAAAAGCGCATGTAAATTTCCAGTATGTCTGCAAGTAATCAAGGCATGCTGACTATAAATGAGGTGGTCTGAAATTTATTTTAGGAGAAATATCTTAAAGCTGCACTTTTTATCTGGGTCAAAAAAAATCTTAAAATGTACTCCAAGATTACTCAAAATTATTCCAAATGAAACTGTTACACAAACAATATGTTTTAAAAAAAGTACAATAACTAATTTCCTTTAGTGTTTCTATCTTAACCAGATCATATCCTTATCATGGTAAGCTGGAACATTACATTCTCTACTTCATGGTATCCAAACACAAGAATGCTTCATATTACATTACAGAAAAATGAGCCATTCCCTACAAACAAAGTCAAATTTCTGGAATACCAGAGGTCTACATGTGAGGGGGCTGAGGAGGAGGGGAGAATCTTTCCATTCCTCTGGGAAAAAAAAAGCAGTGGGAAACTATATCAGCAATTTAAATTTGTTTTAGTAGCCAAAGTTCTTGAAAGAAAACAAGAAATCCCTTGGGAGATAATACTTAAATTAAATATGATCTTTATTGTTTCTTTATAGTGGTGTAGCCAAATAATGACTTTGTGTTATTGTACAAATAATGCAGGAACCTCATTTTCTAGCGGAAATAATTACTCTATTCTATCATACTCTGCTTGCCGTCAAAATGTTCCCTTTTGCTGTCATTGGGCTGTGGCTCCATATTAGGCTTAGGGCAAGATTCAGAAAAGCCTCCTATTTTCTCCTTTCTTTAAAAGACAAACCAAGTAGTAATTTTCTTACCAAAAAGTGACTTTTAGATTGATGCTATAAGTATTTTTATACTGTACTTCATGAAATTCATTCCTTTATGATGGATATGTCTGTTACAGCATTATTGCTTGTCTAAACTCAAACTGTATAATTGGACAGGGGCAGAAACAATAAGCTGGCATTGCTTGGACAGAGCATCCTACAACTATTAAAATACCTGTAATTGTAAATCAACATAATTATTTGAAATACTGTTATGAAGTAGGAAAGGAAAGAAAAATCAAAATAAACTAGCTGTAAGAGAATTTCATTTTGTTTCTGGTGACTAAAATGTTTAACTGGCATTGATTCCCAACATTATTATGGCTGGTAGCCTTTCTCCTTTCTAGGTAAAATATCAAGAACAAATATAAACTGTATCAGTGCCAAAGATTAAAAGGCAGTTTCTCCATTAAGAGCTCAATCTTCCTGTAGATCTTCAACACAACAATCTGTCCTACATAAAGGAATTATCGCACTTTGTGTTATAATAGATACATTAGCATTACAATTGGTAAGGAATTTTCAGCAAGTCCAGGGTAACATAGTTCTTGAAAGTGGGGTTGGAGTTAGAGTGACAGCTTGATCCAAACATACTAAAGTCAACAGAAAGGCTCCTTTAGTGATCTTTGGATTGGGCCCAGGACACTTAGCACCACCACTGATACAATGGGCGTGTCCACACATGCAAGCACATGTGCTTGCAGCAGCTCAAATAGAAGCGGTGAAAATTTGAGCCAGGGCTTTTTGCCTCGGCACACCTGCTCGGACATGCACTTTGTTGTGGAGCAAATTGTGCCACTTGGGGCAAAATAACCTTGCCTGGCTCTTCCCTGATTTGCAGCCTGGGGGAGCTAGAGCCCGGGGCCAGCACCTGTACTATCCCCAGCAGTATAAAAAGGTGCCCTGTCCTGGCCCCAACAGTACAAAAAACTGCACTGGCAAGTAGCTCAGGGCTACTCACTCTCAGGAGCTTCTGGGGCCCAGCCAATTAGTACCTGAGGACACTACCCCTTCTGCCAGCTGGACTGCTGAAGCAGCCCTGAGAGTTCCCTGCACCCTCTACCCACTGCAGCAGTGTGGCAGTGGAGGCTGCTGCCTGGCTGTGACCTGCTACCGGGGGGGGGACTGCCCAGCCAGTAGAGGCATCTGCTCCTCTGGGCCAGCTGCCAGTGGGCTGTGGCTGCAGGGTTGGCCTTTGTGTGCCACTACTGCCATGTGTGTCTGTGCCTGGCCATCTGGGCAGCTATCACCCAGAAGATGTTCCCAGTGTGGTGGCGTGCTTTGAACTGTCAAAGCATGTCCTCCTGGCCCCAGTTGGCCAGGAGGTCAGCCATCTCCAGCTGAGTCCAAGGTGCTAGCTCTGAGCAGGCACAGTCCTGTATAGAAGTCTCTCTCTCTCTCTCTGTATATATATATATACTCTCTCTCTCTCTCTCTCTCTCTATATATATCTATATATATAGAGAGAGAGAGAGAGAGAGAGAGTATATATATATATACAGAGAGAGAGAGAGAGACTTCTATCTCCTTTTCCATGTTTAAATAGGATCAGTATATCCCTGCTTACATGGATCGTCCTTCTTGATTTTTACAGGAAATGCTATACAGTCCCAGGTTTTGTGTACCCTTGGGCTAAGGACAGAAATTGCACCTAAACCAGTATAAGTGATTAGAAACCAGTTCAAATCTGTAACACAACAGAACTAAGTACAGACAATCAGGAGTGTTAGGAGGAGGTTAAATCGATTAAAAAAGGCTGCCTAATATCAGGCAAGTCAGGATGGTTAGGGCTAGCTAGGGTATTTGGGGTCTAGCAGGCTAGAAGGTGGGGGGGGCAGGCATGATCTGTGGGTGAGGTAGGGGTAGTAGGCATGACCCATGAGACATAGAGGGAGCACACACAACAACCCATGGGAGAAGGAGGTGTGACCTGCAGGTGGGGATAGAGGGGCAGGCATGACCTGCAGGTGAGGTGGGGGAGCAGGCGCAACATGCTATGGGTAGGGGGAGCAAACGTGACCCACAAGGGGCAAGGGGAGCAGGGGTGACTTGGAGGTGGTGTGGGGGAGGAGGTGCAACTTGTGGATGGGATAAGGCGGGCAGGAACAACCTGCAAGAGTTGGGGGTGTAGGTGTGACTTGCAAGGGGTAGGGGGGGCAGTTGCATCCTGCGGGTGGAGGAGAGATGTAACCCGTGGGTGGGGTGGGGAGTCTCTTAGAAAGCTCCCACCCCTCCCCCGCATTGGAACTTACTTGTTCGGCTCTGGCACTGGTGAACACTGATAAAAGCGGCTGCACCCAGAGCAGCTTGTAGGATTGGAGTTGAGAGTGCTGGCTGGGGGGAAGTGAGAGGCCAGGGGGCAAGAAATAGATCAGTGCAGAGAAGGGGAAAGTGAAAAGAGCAGCCCTGGGGCTGGGGCCAGTGGTTGTGTTTTACCAGCTCCAGGGCTGAAGAGGGGAACTGGATAGAAGTTCTATGTACCAGTTTAACCAGTCCGATGCTACACAGATCTAGGTTTATCTTAAACTGAGTTCTGCAATTTTTAGATTAGTTTGTGTCCATGCAACCCAAGTTACAGGTTTAGACTGACTGATTGTCACTGAGACCAGATCTGTAAGTGTAAGGTTGACAGTGGGACAAGCTAAGTTTAAATCAGGTGGCCATTCTGAATCCAATTTAACCTCCGGAATGTCTGTACTTAGCCCAGAAGTTCAGTGCATGTAAACTGCTTTGAAAATGGCCAAAACCGGTTTAAGATAAACATAGATGGATGTAGTATGAGATTTTACTGATGTAGGTTAAGTTTGTTTATTAAACCTCTGTCCCAGATCTCCTCCAGAGTCAAGTTAACTCACAGTCCCCCAACATCCCAGAATGCTTTGTGCACTTCCCCCACAACCACAACCACCTCATCTCTAAGGGTGAGTGAGCTAGCTTTGGCCCAAGCAGTCTGCTCCAGCAGAGCAGGGTGGCATGCTAGTACCGCCCATCTTCTGGCCTGGGCCACTGCAGGCCCATGACTGCATTTCTGGAATCAAAAGTGAATGTTCACTTGCTTATCGGTTCAATTTACACAGCTTAGACTAACCTGCGAAGATTGAATTTATTCAGCCTTGGGCTTTTTGACTGTCTATACTTAGCCTTGGACACTAGCCAGCTCAAGGAACAACTAACCAGCTGATCTGAGTCCTTGGAAAAACAATGGACGTTTTTCACCTCTGCACCTTGAGCTGATGGTGCAGTTGTAGGGACATGTTGGGTGCTGGTGTTGGAGTGTGTGGAACTGTTGAATAAGGAGGCTATAGCTCCTGAAGTTGGGAGAGAGTCTGTTATTCCAAGGTGTTTCTTGCTCTCCCTTTTGCTGTGCTCATATGCCTTTCCTAAACTTGTTTTCATGTGGAATCTTGTTTATTTCAGTGGAACTAACTATAGATACAATGCAAAAGTATGCACCTATTGAAGTCAATATTAAACACAAATTCTCCTTACACTGGTGATAAAAGCAGACAAAAAAGGTTTAAGTTAACACCAAGCACTTTTCCAAATTTCATCATAAACCCTTTCATTTTATTTCTTCCCACTATTGAAAAAAAAGTGACCTGCAAAGGATTTTTTTTAGGGAAAAAAAATATAACTGTCCTTTCCTCTGCTTATAAGAATTTTTTGGGGTGGGTTGTTTTGTTATTGTGTTTTTAAAATATTTAATTTTCTATTTGTCTTTCTTGTGGATCTCAAAAATGCATATTGTTTATCTTGACATCATATTTGAAGAACGTTGAATCAAAAATTATATTCTGTCTAGTTGTCATTAGAGATCAGAGTTAACAAAGCAATGTTTTTATTGAGCTTACTAAAATCTTTTCTGTCTCAAATGTTCAACTTTTATTCTCCTTTACTTTGTGATGTCATCATTTCACTAGGTCTCCAGTCACCATAGAGGAGATAAACAAGACCTGAATTTCCAATGTGAAAAACAAGCAGCAAAGAAGTGAAGGAAGAAAAACTCTTCTTCAGGCCTTTTTTTATACATCTGAAAAAAGGAAAAATGGGAAAAGAGGCACAGGCCAAGTTTTCTCCTTTGCAGATCACCTTTTAAGTTCATAAGTTTTACTGAGAATTTCCAACAGATATAAAAAATTAATATAAATAAAAGGTATATACAAGTCAGTTATATAAATAATTTTATAGGGAGAAAAAGCATTTGATGTAATCTGAGTCTGTGTCAAAGAGTGGCTTTTAAAAGGCATAAACATTAATTTTCAGTCACATTTCTGAGTCATTCAGAACAACTGGCTCTCAAATGATTAGGCTGGAAGGAGCAGTCTGCAGCCCTGTTCCACTATTGTTCCCTCTAACTGGAAATTACTGTACAATTACAACACAGAATGTGAAAATACAGTAAACAGAACACAAAAAAGGAAAAGAAAACATGTTTTTTTCTACAAGTCAGGTTTGGTGTTTTGCCTATTAAAGTAATCAAATATGTTTCTCTTAAAAATCAAAGCCCAAAGGAAGCATGCCAAACACAGTCAACAGATAAATCACTGTTCTTAAAGGGATTTTTTTTTGCCTAACAACAAGATTGCAACAAGCAAACAGAACACCCACTACACATCTTGTCAACTTATTCAAATTAAATAAAAAGGGGAAAGTGTGCGCTTTTGAAGATCAATGTGCTATCTAGAAAAAACTTTTACATTCTAACCTCTCTATCAAAGATCAACATTTTCATAACTATGAAGTCTTCAGCTATTGTAAAGCTCTCTATGTATAACTTGTAATTGTAGTTAATTTTTCACTAAGGTCACTGTAAACTAGCTGGGAGTTTGTAAACAAGAATGAATCACAGGTTTCATTTTTGTGTCCCTTTCAAACTGGAAGACCGAACAGTTTCCTGTTCCAACATACAAAATAGTATTGCTTCTATAAACCTACTCCAGTCTCCTTGCCAGCAGTTTCCATTTAATTAAACTGACAGTAAAACAGGACCCTTGCTAATGTGATCCAGACCAGTTTTCCTTCAATGTAAATTCTCAGGCATGAAATTACATCTTGAACAGACACAATAATCCTTCTATATCTTAGGCATAGGCTTAATCTACGCTAAAATAACATTTTCTTTGTCTATGTTGAAGTCTGTTTTAGAATTCAGTGATCTTTTCTTCTTTTCCCAGCTGAAGTTCTGGAATTATTCAACTTCAATTCACCTTACAGTCAATTCAGATTTTTCTTTGTCCTTATTTATATAATCATTGCTAGTTTCTGGGCCATCACTAGTAAAATAATCCTGTATGTGAGAATCTAGATTCAGGACTTACTTTAAAAATCCCACTTTTTAAAAATGAAGTAAGGCTGGTGGAATTATAAAGTCAACTCTTGTTTGGAGCAATCTAACCTTCTGAAGACAGTGCCTTGAGGAAATAAAAGCACCTTTGGCACAGATCCTCAGTTCAGCTAGTTTTAAAGGAAAAACCTGGATGAGATTCATGTCTGCCTGTCTTCTCCAATAAAATATTTTTAAATGATTCTATGAAATAACTGTATTTTGTAGCAGTCTAGTAATTCTCGTCACTAGTCAGCTAATACATGATCTTCCACAGAGTTCAGAAAGGATAGCACATGACAAAGAACAGTCACTTATTCTACAGTAACTGTAGCGATATATATATATATATATATATAAATATAGTTCTACAGTAACTGTAGCGCCACTATATAGCGAAAACATACCTCATAGATGAAATTACAGTATTTGCAACCATCAGGACACAGCTATACGTGCATTAAGGTGCTTTTTCTAATACATGTGAAATCTAGTACCTCCAATGTGAGGTACTAAACAAATGAACATTAATGTGCAGTAACAAATCCGCACAGTTGTTAAGTGACTCAAGTCTATTTTACTGTGCATTAGTATAATCACGCTTTTTTAATGCAACGCATTAATGCACAGTAAAATAGGCCACTGTGCATTAAAGACACATGTAGACACACCCACAATGTATTTAGTCTGTGCTGTCTCATGCTCCCACAAAAGAGCACAGAGGGCAAACCAGTGTGTTCCCTTACAATTCAAAGCCTGTGGCAATGGAGGACTTCAAAATACAGCTAGAGGAAGCAATCAGCACAGCTGTATTGACTACAAAATCTAGAACATCAACAGCTACTGTAGGATAAGTAAACATTCTTTCTTGTTCCCTTTTGTGTCGGCCTGGATCCTACCATAGGTGACTGCAAAGCACTGGATGGTGAGAATGAGAGGTTCTAGCTCACGGATGGGCAATTATTTTGGGCAGAGGGCCACTTACTTAGTTTTGGTAAGGACTCGAGGGCTGCACGACAGGCAGCCAGGGGCAGATAAGTATTAACTTTCTAAATTTTTTAGGGGCCCCACGGGCCAGATAGAATTGCCTGGTTAGCCACATCCAGCCCGCGGGCCACATTTTGCCCACCCCTGTTCTAGCTGAATTGGGACTTCTCTCACAAACTTGTGATTTATCTAGCTGCTAGGATCAAGAAAAAATTTTGTCAGAAGTCAGTGGATTAATCTTTATTGCTATGTGCAGATTTTTTTCCCTGGTACATTCTGAAGCAAGTAGAACATGGCACCCAAGATCCTTGATATTCCAAGAAGAGGTGTCCTAGCCATTGGGTAACACAGTAAGATACACTCTAGTGTACCATCTTAAAGTGGTAGCCTGACCTTTAGAATGCTTGATTATAACTAGAAATGGATGGAGCAACAATATGAATGGTTTGGTCCTAACAATGTAATAAAGCAAAATCCTGGATACAACTGTATGCTAAGTTTCATTCTTGGTGCCAAGTTTCATTTCAGGAGGAAAAACAAACAAACAAAAAGAAGAGATATGCTGGCTAAGTGTTCTAAATACAAGCTGGAGACCCTTTTGGCAATGAATTTTGAGTTTAGTACTAGCACTGCCTTCTTTACATAGAAAGTTGTGTCAGGGCTTTGAGCTCTGTGTGTCTGAAACACATACACTCTTCTGGTGAAACAGGTACAGAGACAACCAACTTCAGAGTGAGTTGCTGTAAGGCACATTCTGAGAGAAACTGCTTTGAGGTGGCCTTCATAAAGCTGAATGAAGGTCCAGCCTGTTTAAGGAGCAATGTGTAGTTGAGAATCTTCTGTAACAAGACCCACTTTGAATCCAAATCAAATTGAAGTCCCTTTCATTTAGATTAACAAGACTTTCTAGTTGATGATCTCCTGCTCAGTATCAGGATTTTGTACACTTTCCAAGAGCAGTCTTTGTTCATGGTACTCGACCAACCAACAGCCACAATGCCATTATCCTTAAAATACTTGATATTTCTTCTCCTCACGTGGTAGGAAGAGCACTTAGGGTTACCATAGCCCCTTAGCTGGTTCCACGATTCCTTCACTTATTGGGTAAGGGATTTTGGCTGACATTGTGGTGCTTTGTAGAGTGTTGAAGGCTCAAAATGTACGGGTGACTTCCAAGCTTTGTGCATCTTGCTTGAGGAACTCAGAACTTTGCAGAATAGGGCCAAAGGGCCTGAATTTTATATATGAATATTTATTCATAGTTTGTAGGCATGTTGAAAAAAAACATTTCATAAGAAGCTTGTGTGAAAAAAACACTATAGAAAAGGATACACTGAAATGCAGAATAGAACATTCTCTACATTTCACTTGCTTAGTCAGTCTTTTAGCTAACCTTCAGTATATTCCCAACCAAAAATCCCTGATGTACATGAAATTTTAAATGCCATTCTGTTCAAAATTATTCCATGCCTGGCCAGGTATATGCAACATTCTTTGACATGCCTATTCAAAATGTTTACATGGCCTAGACATATCAGGCCATGTAATTCCTGGAACCATTGTTATCTCTTTCTTCAAAAAAGATAATCAATTACATCATTTTCCTAGAAAGTAGAGAATGAAGTGCTTACTTAAGAAAAACATTCATACACCAAATACTTTGACAGTCTTGGTAAAAGTGGAACGCTTTATTTATACAGCAGAAGATGACAGTTCTGGAAAGATTAGAAATCATTTCAGACCTCTCAGGAAATCAAAATTCAGTTTCATTGTGTGTGTGAGCCTACATGACTGCATTGCTCTACAGAAAACACTAAACAAACATTCTATGGGTAAAAAAAATATAACCCATTTATTACTTACCCTTGTTTTGGTTATGAAATGTGAGAGTGGAGGGGATATGCACTATACCATATTTTATCACACGCACCTTTTCCTCCAAAATGAGCCCCCCAAATTTGAAGTGCATATACTATCAGGGAAACTGATTTTCTGCCTGGGATAGAAGCACCCTCTTTTGATTCCTGCTGCACAGTGTAGCAGTTGTTGCGTTATTATTTAGGCAACTAAGGGAGTCAGTTGACTTAATAGCTCATTGTTCTTCCCTCGAGTGGTATTACCATGTGTCTTTCCTTTTTAATGGCTTTATGTTCCACTAAGATCAACTTATGCCTGAAGATAAGATCAACACACACTAATGAAGCTAATCTTTCTAAGGGCATTTTTGCTGTCTGTAAGATGATCTGGATCTCTCTCATCCTATTTCACAGCCCTGGAAATTCTTTACTTCTGTTCAAAATCATAGATTTACCCACGGAGACCAGTCTTCAGCACCAGATAGAGTTTCTGACTTAGTTAAGCAGGAAAGAGAGGGTTAGTTAACCAAAGTCTAGGTTGTCGTGGCTCTATGCAACCATAACTCTGGAAAAATCTTTTTCTCTTTATTGTTTCAAAAAGAACGTACATCTATTCTGGGGTTTGTTATATGTGAGAAAATATGGTATATTAACTAGAGGTGCACCGATACATCTGTCCCATATTGGACCATATTGAATCCCATATTGCACCAATATAAGGAAAATTGACAGTATCAGCAATCAGCTTTTTTTGGCTGATGTGGCCAATGTCACTGATAAATGTCCCGTGCATGCGCACAGTGAAGCATGCAGGCGGCCAGGAGTGCAGCCCGGCAGTGTTGGGCTGGTAAATCTGTTGTGGGGGAAGGGGTGGGGGGGACAGACTGAGGCCCCCACAGTGAGGCAGGGAATGGGGCTGGGGCAGGACATGAGACAGAGCCACAAGTGGCTCATCCAGGGGCTGCAGGGAGTGGGGGGCAGCTCTTGCTGCTGCAGGCACCCCCAGAGGAGGAATGGGGGGCATGTTTCCTTGGATTGGTGTGTGGGGCAAGGGCTGGGATGGGGCTGGTGCCGGGCTCTTCCTAGCAGGGGGGCTGGGCTGTACTTGGAGCAAGCAGTGGTGGCACTGGGAGGGGGCTATGGGGCAGGGGGAGCTGCAGCCACCTCAAAATTCACTGTAGCCCCGCAGCCCCGCCTCCCAGCACTGCTGCTGCCTGCCCCAGCTCACAGCGGCCCCAGCTCACAGTAGCAGCCCACCCTCCCCCTATGCACTGATCTGGGGGCACACACTTCCTGTACCTCCCCCAGGGGAAGGCCAAAGCAGAATTAGAATTTAGGCTGGCAACAAAAATTAAGGACAACAAAAAGTCCTTCTTCAGGTATATAGGGAGCAAAAGGAAGGTGCAGGATAGTATAGGACCCCTATAGGACAAACTAGGGCAATTGATGACGGGGCGGGGAGGGGGGCGCAACAAAGCTGAGCTCCTCAATGAGTTCTTTGCATCTGTATTCCTAGACCAGACCAAGACAAATCTCCCAATTGTTCCACAGATAGACACAGGAGGGACACCAGCCCACCAACTGTTAGCATAGATTTAGTAATGGGGCACTTGGAGGGGCTAGATGTGTTCAGATCAGTGGGCTTGGATGAACTTCATCCAAGGGTGCTGAAGGAATTGGCCAGTGTCATAGCAGAGCCACTGGCACAGCTGTTCAAGCACTCATGCTGCTCCAGTCGGGTCCCAGAGGACTGGAAAAGGGCCAATGTGGTCCCTATTTTCAAGCAGAAGAGGAGGAAGGAACCAGGAAACTATATACCAGTTAGTCTCATCTCTGTCCTTTGGAAAACTCTGGAAAAAATCATTAAGGATCACATTTGTGGGAGCCCAGCAGGGGAAATAATGCTGAAAGGAAATCAACACAGGTTCATTGCAGGTAGAACCTGCCTGACTAATCTTGTTTCTTTTAATGACCAGGTCACAAAATGCTTATAACACAGGAATCGAGGTACATGTCATCTACCTAGATTTTAAGAAGGCCTTTGATACAGTATCGCATTCCATTCTCGTAAATAAACTGATGGGCTATGATGAAGTTGATTACATGGTCAGGTGGGTGGCAAATTGGCTTAGGGGTCATACCCAGAGAGTGGTGGTGGATAGGTTGATATTGACCTGGAGAGATGTGAACAGTGGAGTCCCACAAGGCTCGGTCCTTGGACCGGTGCTATTCAATGACTTTATCAGTGACTTGGATGAGGGCATACAGAGCACCCTGTCCAAGTTCATAGATGATACCAAATTATGAGGCAAAGTTAACATAACACACCAGAGGGTAGTGAATGGATCCAGGCAGATCTGGAAAGGTTGGGAAAATGGGCAGAATTAAATAGGATAAGATGCAGTTCAACAAAGAAAAGTGCAAAGTTCTGCACCTGGGCAAAAAGAACCGCCAACACACTTACAGGCTAGAGGATGACCTTCTCAGCAGCACAGCAGCAGAAAGGGATCTTGGAGTCATAGTTGACTCCAAGATGAACATGAGTCATCAACGTGACAAAGTGATCAACAAGGCTAACTGCACTTTATCATGCATTAGCAGATGCATGACATACCAGTCCAGGGAGGTGATGCTTCCCCTCTATGCAGCACTGGTCAGGCCACAGTTGGAGTACATCATCCAGTTATGGGTGCTGCACTTCAGGAGGGATGCGGAGAATCTTGAGAGGGTTCAGAGAAGGGCCACTCATATGGTTAGAGGCCTGCAGGCAAGGCACTACAAGGAGAGATTGGGGGACCTAGATCTCTTCAGCCTTTGCAAGAGAAGGCTGGGAGGTGATTTTGTGGCTGCCTATAAATTCATCAGGGGAGGGCAGCAAGGAATAGGAGATGCTTTATTTATTAGGGCACCCCCTGGAATAACTAGGAACAATGGCCACAGATTGATGTAAAGCAGATTTAGGTTGGACATTAGAAAGAACTTCTTCACAATAAGGGTTGTCAGAATCTGGAATGGGTTTCCAAGGGAGGTAGTGCTCTCCCCTACCTTGGGGGTCTTCAAGAGGAGACTGGACAAGCACCTAGCTGGAGTTGTCTGAGTACCACCCAACTACCTGAACATCTCTATAGCCCTAATTCAAATTGAAAAATCTACTGTAGTAATTGGAATCTTGTGCAAGTAAGAACCAAAGGATCTGACCTGTGGTGCCTTACAATAGCCCAGGGACAACCTCCAAATAGTTGGAGAAACATAATAAGTGTTCCAACATTTTAACAGAACATTCTCTTTGTAAATGAAGCCTTTTAGCCAAGCCACTCAGTGGTTTATTTTAGTGACTCATACAAATGGATTCTGGATTAAGGTTTAAAAACTGGGTATTTTTTCCTCTGCTTTGGGTTCATCTCAAGACATTTTAATGAGAAAAATAGCAATAAGAATATTAGTCAGGTTTTATGTTCACCAGCAGCCTTTAAATAAGGATATTCTAAATCTGTGTAAAGCTTAGCATTCTAAACAGTAGCAAGTCCAAAATACGTAATTCCAAAGATATAATTCCTCCTAAAGCAAGACTGAGCAAGGATCATAAAACCATAAAAGATACTTTGTCCCTGCAGACTGAAAGCTGCTGAACATTAACCACCCGTTTATAGCATTTACCTGTTTAACATACAGGTTTACCATATTTCTTCATCTTCACATCAACTAGTCATTATTTCCTCTGTATGAATAACACTTCCTAGTGGCAAAAAAAAATTGAAGCCAAATGCATTTGCTGGTAGAAAAAAGCCAAAGTATATGTAAGTTTGTATTCTATTATTGTTGGGCTTCTGGAATTGCACACACTGGGCATGTCTACACATGGTCATTTAATGCAGATTAGCTCAATTAAGCCACATTCGGAGTGTGTGTTTACATATGTGCACCCTTAATGTGGTTTAGAAATGGTAATTTTAGGCTATGTGCACCTAATTTTGATACCTGCTCAAAACCAAGTACCAAATTAAAGTAGGACTAGTTAACATGGATTGGTGCATATGTAGATGTGTTACTCTGCATTAACTCAGGAAACACAGTCCTGGCTCCTGGCTGGGCAGCAATCCTCCCTCAGGGCTGGGCTGCTCTCTATATAGCTTGCCACTTGTAAGCAGGTTTTTTATTGTTGGTGGGTGGGCACTGTTTGTTGAGGGGGGAGGAGGAAGGGATGGGGGTGGGTGTTGTGAGATTAATAATTTTTTTTTTTGTTTCAACCACGTGCATGTCCTGAGAGTGGTGCTGGGGGTGGGCAGGGGGTAGGAGGGTGTGGGCAGTGGGGTAGGCAAGCCGGAGCAGGAAGTGCAGGAGGAGGGAGTAAGCCAAGGCCTCCCGCAGTTGGTGTCCTGGACCCCACTGGTGTGTGGGTGGCTCTCCGAAGGCCTGGGCTCGGGAGGGGAAGTGCCTGCTGGGGCCAGCAGGGGTGCAGAGTGCTGGTCATTGCTGGCAGGGGCCGGGCTGGAGCAGTGGGGGACTGGGCATTGCTGGCAGGGTCGGAGGCAGCCCTGGTGCAGGGAGGCAAGGAGGGAGCTGTTGCATGTTTCCCCTGTGCTAGTCACATGGCTTCTGGGAAGGGAAGGGGCTAGCCAGGGATCAGAGGGCAGGGGTGTGTTTCCAAGATGGCTGCCAAATGCTGGCATCTGGCTCTAGCTTCAGCATGGCTGTCGTGGCAGCCATGTGTCCGGAGGCTGGAGCTCCCAACGGTGGCCACAGGGGTACACGGCAGGGCTGAAGCGACCTGGGACTAAAGTCAGTCCGAAATTCCACCATGTGTAGACACCTGCCAAAACCTGCTTCATCCACATTAGTTTAATGAGCATTAAATTCATGCGTAGACACACCCATTTTCTGCAAAGATTTTCCTTCTGGTTTAATATATGTGATAATAAAATATATATCCAAAAGCCAGATGAGAGAAATACATTCAAAAAGCACTTCCAAAATATCCTTTAATTATATTGTGGTATTTTGAAAATTATTTTGGGGTGAGGGAAGCTAGTACTGATGTTTTGAAGTACTGTGAATTCTTTTACCTTGTTACACATATATGTAAACAAGGTGTATGACTGTAGGGTAATGTTCTAGTCACAACGTATTCAAGACCTAGAGTGAAGCTATTTAAAGAATGGAGTATTCAATTCCTGAGGCCAGATGCTAGTATAAATATTGCAAATTAAATTATTTTTAGTTTCTGCATTTGAACTGCCAAAATTATTTGGTTCATTTTGAACACTCTACCACAAAACAAAATATATAGTACTACATTTTTGTGTATCTGAATAGGCTCCTAATAGGAACATAAATCCAACTGGACTCTTGTTTCTATTTCCTTTGTGTACCATACTAAAAATCTACTTTGGTAAATACAGGAAGCTAAGTGTTACTAATGGATTTAGTAACTTTTAAATACAGAATTGATTCTGCATGCTGTAAGATGAATCTAAAACATTACAGATTTCTTTGGATTTAAGCAGATTTTTTTAGAACGCTGTAATTCGTTTTTAATTTTAAAAACTTTTATTTGTTATGAAAGAAAAACAGTGACAGTGGATATGAGCTAATTTTAACTATGTATGCACATGCCAAATATAGGTTTCCAGTAGGAGTTCACATATAGCTTGTCTGAAATATCAAATAACAGCCGTCAGTAATGAAAAACAAATAACTAATTATCTCATGACCTCACAATAGCAACAACCTTTGGTTGCATTTGCTCCAATTAAAAGGGAAGCCAAAGCATAGAATAGACCAGAGGTGAAAAACTCACCCTGGCCCCGGGGCCAAATTCAGGCAGCTCAGATGCTGACAAGGCATTAGCAGGGCAAGTAATAGTGGCCCTTCTGGGAACCCTGCAGACCATGCAAAAACAGCTTTGCAGGCTGGATCCAGCCTGAACATTGCAACCCAAGGTTGGGAACCACTGCTGTAGATGATCTGCAGAGAGGCTAAGTCAAACAAGTAGACAACCAGTTTTCATTAGTCCTGTTAATTAGTGCAAATGCTCTTTTGAGCTACCCAAATTGTCTATTCAGGGTAAGTCAAACTTATGACCTTCCGGCTGGATCCAGCCTGCAAAGCTGTGTTTGCATGGTCTGCAGGGTTCCCAGAAGGGCCAGAAATTCAGGGAAACCAAAGATTGAGATCCCACATGTCAGCAAGTGAGGGCAGAGGGAGTGACTATTTCACAAGAAACTGGGATTGCATACCTTCATGGCATCAAGTACTCAAGGACTCTTGATAGTACTAAAGAATGTGGAACTCCTGACAGTACTTTATTTGTCTGCGTTTTGTTCAGCACACATATTCTGCAGAGAACTTATAAGAGAGATGGGACCCTGTAATGCAGCACAGTTTATTTTGGAAAGGCTTTGGAGAGGAATGAGGGTCACATACTGCCAGGACTTGACAGGTGAACTGGTTTGTGCTTCCATGTAGCTTCTGATTTTTGAAAAATGTTTGTGATATTTCATACCTATATGCTCTGTAATCTGTCCTTAGTAAAAGGACCAGCACACCTGCCCAATCAAGGAACCAAGCAATAACTGACTGTTTATTAGGGGTGTGCAAAGCGGGCTGTATTTGATTCAGATTCGGCCCGATTTGGGGGAGAGTGATTTGATTCGTTGATTTGGATCACTGTCCATGATTCGATTTGGCTGAATCCAAATCTGAGCATTCAATGCTGATTTGGAAAATCAGTGATTTGGCCATAGACACAGCTTTAAATGTTTTTTCTATGTACCTCGAGGTACCAGGTGAGGCTTGTGAATGCTGAAATGGTGGGGCAGATGGAGCATCCAACTTAGTATGAGGGGCCCCCCGCATGCTTGGTGGGGGACCACCCCGCACCCTTGGCTCAACAATCTGTCATGGGAGGACCCTGGGTGCCCCCCAGACCCTGGAGGCACCAGTCTCCGAGCTGGGGGGGGGCGGGGGGGGGGTCCTCTGCGGACTCCACGGTGGACCTGGAAGTGGACCAGAAATGCTTCTGGTCCACTTCCAGGTCTATCACCAAGTTGTCCCAGGGACAATGGGACTAGAGGGAGACCCCGGCCCAGAACCAGAGGAAATACTCACTTATGCTTCGCAGGAGGTGGGAGCAGTGGTGGCGTGCAGGCCGGGGAACCACCCGCGCGGCTCGTTAGCCGCGCTTTCATACGGCTGGGGCGGAGTGACGTCAGAGAGAGGCGCCGCTCAGCGGAAATAAAACACGGCCCCGAAGGCAGAGGGGGCGCGCTGCGGGAGGACATGAAGCCTGGGGGGAAGCCCGGGAGTGGAACCGGGCACCCGCAAGGGGCCTTGGCCGTGGGCCGAATAGGCTGCAGCAGCACCGGGAGCGATGGAGGCTGGGA
>NW_005842032.1:1651895-1654956 GCF_000455745.1 Alligator sinensis | reverse complement strand
GAGAGGAAGCCGGCGGGAACTCCGGTGAGGGAACCGGACTAGAGCCGGCGGAAACTCCGGTGAGGGAACCGGGATAAAGCCGGCAGGAACTCCGGTGAGGGAACCGGGATAGAGCCGGCAGAAACTCCAGTGTGGGAACCGGGATAGAGCCAGCGGGAATCCCGGTGAGGGAACCAGGGGAGCCCAGGCAGAGACACCGGCGGGGCATCGGGAAAGAAGGCTGCAAGGGCAAAGAGGGCCCTTGACGCCCAGTCCTTGTCCGGGGACAAGGAACAGAAGGTCCGCGACCAAAGGTGGCGTTGGCCGGGGTGTAGGGGAGGTCGGAGCCCCGTGAGAGCCCACCCAGGGGCGCTTTGGCACTGGAGGCAGCAGAGAGGGGGACCCCCTGCTGCGGGCCCAGCCGCGACTGCGGTCGGCATGTTCTGGGGACTCCCCAGCGAGAGTGGGGCAGATCTGGTTAGCCACCTGCGCAAGAGCTGCCCGAGAGCGCCTTTTGGAGCAGAGGCGGGCACACAAGTGAACTGGGACCCCCCTGCATTCATGTGGGACTCTCCATCCGCACCACCATCTCAGCGTTCATGAGCTGCCTGGTACCTTGAGGTATGTAGAAAAAACATTTAAAGCTGTGTCTATGTCCGAATCATTGAATCTCTCTGAATTTCTCCAAATAGATTTGGAGGGTTCTGATTCAATTCAGAGAGATTAAAGGGTCTCCTGATACAATTTGGATTTGCAGATTCATCCGAATGTCTGCCGAATAGAATCAGCGACCAAAGCTTTGCACAGCCCTACTGTTTATTAGAGGTGATTTTCCAACAGAGGTGGAACACAAACTGAACTCAGTAGATGTGGGCATATTTTGCTGGGGAAGTTTCTACAGATAGGAGATTGTTTAATAAATATATTACGGTTATCACTTTATGATTACACTCATCATTATTATTTCAGTCTTGGGATTATTTTATAAGTTGTACACATTTTGGAGGAGATCTTATACATATGTAAATAATTGGTGCACATTTTTATACATACTCCAGAGGTAATAAATATGTGCAACTGGTTACTATTTGTTACATGGCCTTACTTGTGGAACACTAATCATTCTAATATTCATACATGTAGCATGACAATATTGCCAAAACGGATCTGGCACAGCCTCCATTCAACAAGGTATATAAGCACATGCCTATATACATATACAGGTGAATCTAGTGCACACACTTAAGGTTGGGCATGTGCTTAGCTATCATGCTGAATGGCGGCTTCAGTTTTTCAAGATATTAATTAACAGCTCTTGTCAGGGACAACTTTGATATAGTGATTGTGATGCCTCCCTGTTTCTAGAAATGCTGACAGGTCCATCTTTCCCCAGGTATTTAAAACATGCGTTTAAAATTCATTATGCTGTATGCTAAATAAACCTGAGGTAAGGACATCTGGGTTTGGGGTTTTTGGTTTTCAATAATAAAGAGAGAAAAAGTGATGCAGCTGTGGATAAAGTGTTCAGGAAATCAGCAACTGTCCTGTCACACTCTACCTATACTCCCTTTATCACTCAGAGGAGAAGAACAAGATATGAAGGAGCCCAGAGGAGGACAAGATGAACTATTTCATGTTTTAATTATATTTTAGATTTGTAATACAATCCTCAGTCTGTATAACATGCAGGGATCTATCCTACCCTAGGTACACATGCATAACTCCCTTTGGCACTAATGGGAATCATAAGCCTGCATTGAAAGGCAAATTGCCCCCTAAAACTGTAGGAGTGTGAACAAGGTTGTAAATATATCTCAAGGTTCTGGTAACATTAGAAACCACTCTAGCATCTTTCTCACGGTTTATTATGATATCCCCAAATCCCCCTCTATGTATTTATATCCTTGTAATTCACAATTATTCTGAGTCCATAAATGTTTTTGGCATCTGAATGTAGCACCGATACCATTAGTTCACGTATTATGGTACTGTCCATGAATGCTAAATGTATTCCAGCATAGAATCCTGGAGTTCATTCATCAGATATTTTATGCTACTTTTCTTTTAATGATTCATTTATCCTTAGTAATATTTGTATTCTGAAGTGTGGTGTCTCTACCCGACAACACAATGCTCTGCTGAATTATCTTTTTCTTTCACAGCATAACAAAGTAGAGCACAGTCAAACTGAAGATGGCCTTTAGTACACTGTCAGAATAATACTGCTTAGCAAGCATATCCAGACACATTTCTCAAACTACATGTAATGCTCTGACTACCAGCATTCATAAAGTCATTAACCAGCATCTTAAAATGAGGGTGTGATATACATATTTAAATGTTTAGAAAAGTCAACTGTGTGTTTCTGTACAAACCGATTTTGAATTTCAGCTTCTTCTTATATCAATTACACAACACGTCACAGATGGGAGAATTCACCTTTGTGTTTCATGAGCTGCTGAAATATACTCCCTTTAAAATAATAATTAGTCACAAAACAGAAGCCTTTTTATGGTTGTAAGTATTTGTCCTTCACAATGTAACAGTCAGCTAGAGAGATACAGGCTGAATGTTCATAATGTTGAGGATTTATTTTTACTAGCAAATTACTATCAGCAATAAAATTAAGGAAGAGCTAATTTTACATGGTACAGATTTTGCTAAATGAAGTAAAGTTTATGCAACACTGATTTCCAGCACTAAGCCATCCAATTATAATACATGCTATTTCACATATCACACACATACTGTATTCAGATTAATTAATCTCCTAGGTAAAAAAAGAAATCTGAACTATCAATAACTTCCACTTCCTGCTAGTATCAAGTGTAAGATGACAAGTATAATCCAAATTAACTAAAAGAGATTATGACATCACAGGACTAATAAAAGGAGTCTTAAAAGTTCATCTAGCAGGGCTACCAATGTAGGTCCTTTGTCCTCTCAGTGTGAATGAGTATACCTCTTTGTAATGTGAATAAGAATCATGTACATTGCAGAAAATTTTGACTCTCTGCAGTCACAGGGAGGCAACTTTACTGGTTGGCTCCCACTAATTCAGTCACTCTGAGGTCATTCATGG
>NW_005842032.1:1631321-1651885 GCF_000455745.1 Alligator sinensis | reverse complement strand
CTCACTGCAGATGTTAGGCAAACCAGAGTTGATGGGAAAGGGAGGGTGTGAGGAGAAAGAGCAGGTATTAGCAAGCTAACTCCCCAAGCTGTACATACACAAGGAAGGTATATGGAGAAGCATCAATGGGGTAAGACCATGCAGTCCATAAAAGATTGAATACTGGACCACTTTTACACAAGAAACTTGCTTGGTCTTCTCCTAAAATGAGAAATGATGGTGCGTGTTATATGTGTATGGGTGTGTGGGTATGGAAAAGTGTGGTGGGGGTTAACTTTTAGTAACTTGTCGTTCCAGCTCTGTAAAAGGCATCCGTTTCGCAGCAGGAGTAATGACATCTTGTGCTGAAGTGATGGTGTGCATGTTGGATTTATCTTTATTTCCAAAATCTGATTACCTGATACGATTTTATTTCCTACAGATTGTATATCTCTATAGCAAGTAACTAGCCTTAGAACCCCTCAGAGTTTACTCTGGAAATAAAGGTGAGAAGAATAGCAAGTAAATTATTTAATTCAAATTGTGTGTTTCTAGTTTAAAGAACAATTAATAGTTCTTCAGCAGCAGAGCAGGTAGAGTTTGGGCTAGGGTGTTCAAGAACACCTGATGATAAGCCAACCTTCGAGTACCGGACATGTAAGAAAAAGACATTTAAAAACAATCTGCTTTCCTCACCCAAGGACAGTCAATCTCTCTGGGCATGGGAGTAATTTGTTTTGAACTCCTGGCTTTGAAGAGCAATTTAGAAGTGAGGTTCTGAATAAGCTGTG
This sequence comes from Alligator sinensis, assembly GCF_000455745.1. Lineage (NCBI taxonomy): Eukaryota > Metazoa > Chordata > Crocodylia > Alligatoridae > Alligator > Alligator sinensis. The sequence goes on along the minus strand of NW_005842032.1, from coordinate 1,651,115 downwards.
TCTGGCTCTTCTCCTTACCTCCAGAAAAGGAATTACATGCTGTGGCCACAATGTCATCAGAGTACATATGAGCCTTTGCATCTTAGCAAGACAGCAGAGGTTACAGTCTAGAATGATTCATAAATTGGTATTAAGACAGTTCATTAGCCTGATTAACAGAGAGCTTGGAGTCAAAGATGATCGCACAATTCCAAGTTATGTAGCCTAACAAAGCAGAATATCTACAAAGGAAAATAGCCAGGCAAAATGAAAAAAGGATGTTAGCACATCCACCCAACAATACTGATACTTTATATAGATGTTCAGATTTGGCTATCTGAATGGAAATGATACAGTGCCTTTGGCTCTATAAGAAAAGACAGTTGTAAAAGGTAACTTTTGAATAGAAAGCTTGCTCACTTCCCTAATCAATGCTGGTTGGTCAAAAAAAAAAAATCACAGAAACACAAAACAATAGAAGTCCCAAATCTGATCCATGAGGGACCCAAAAAAAAGATGTCAGCAGGGGAAACTAGAGGGCTGGAGAGGAAAAAGCACCCCTTAGAAGATCAAAAGAAAAGGCACACATTTGGATAAATAAGATTCAGACCATGCGAGTTCTGCATCAGAAAGCACAAGTTTTCAGTTACTGGAACAAAATCTCATGGTCAGTAAGAATTACATGTGAGATCCAACAATGACTACAAGGGAAAAATTCTGGATAGCAGATGTATGCAGGTTATTACAGTCCCAGGCAAGGTCAATCTTGGTGCTAAAAACAGACAGAGAGCAAGCTAAAACTTGTCAAAGTATTTTACAGGGACACTGTCACTGTATAAAAGCTCCTGGCTTTTATACTGCATTATATTGTAATACTTGAAGAGTTTGTAATTTCTTGTGAGGATTTTGGGCCAGCTCTGCTCCCATTGAAGTTTTTGGTAAAAGTCCGCTCTTGGTACAAACAGGTGCAACTTCAGCTTTAGCAGACCTCCAAGCAAAATTCAGCCTCGTTGACTTCACTAGGACTAGAATTTGGCTCCTTGTGATTTCCCATTTAGCAATACTGATTTTCCCTAATGTTTTGAATGGACATAAATGCAAATAGCTGTACTCTATACTACCAAGAAATTGCACTGTCATACTGATATAAAAATGCTGACAAAATGGCAACTGATATCAGCTCAGTTTTGATAATATTAGCTTACTGTTGCTGCATGAAACAACAAAGGAAAATCTGTTGTCTCTTAGGGTCTACCTAATGAGCAGTAGTCTTGATTTCTGCTTACATTTCCTGACGAAGACATGGCAATTAAATTAAAAGACAAAAACACCAAGCCATTTGGTATCTAGATACATTAGCTACCAGATTGTAATAACTCTAAAGGACATCAAATGTGTTGTGGTAAAACTCCTCTCCCAAAAATTTGTGGCCACAAGTAGAAGAGACTCAACACAAACCAGTGGTGAAAGGAGGGCTTCCATAGCCAGCCAGGGCTGTGTTTTAAAATGCTTTTGTTGCCACCATAAGCTTCAAACATTATGAAGTATTCTGTCCCTGGAGAAAGGAAGAAATTAACAGCACTTAAATCATCAAAACATGCCTTGGACAAGGTAGTGACCCAGGGAATTAAATGGCCAGGTGGCCAAACATAGCCTCCATAAAACCCTGTCAATCTCCCCAAATCTCAGATTGTTGCCGAAGAAGTTTCAGAGAGGAAAACCAGTGGCTGGACAGACAGAGCAAGTGAAGAAGTCTGAGGGGAGGAGAAGAGAATCAACGGAGAGCCACACACTGCTAGTGTTATCTAGGAAAAAAAGGCAGGAAAGAATTGTAGAACACTGAAGGCATATAATTCCTAACCACAACACCACTTTTCAGCATTTAAAAGGCATCCATAACCAGCCAATCCTAAATGAAGACTGGGGAAAATGTACAGAGTTAAAAAAACACAAATTAAGACATTATGGTTCAGCAGACAAGAACAAATAAATAACTGAATGAATAAATGAATAACTAACTAACTATGTACATGAATAAATAAATAAATGAAGGGGAGGAGGTTTGGACAATCTGCATGACTCCCAAAAGCTATGTTACCTCAGTTCATATTGACTTCAACAGGAGTTCACTCTGTCTTTCAGAATTGTATCTTTTATGTGCCTTGGGAAAAGGTATCAGACCATTTCATGCCTTAGCATCCCTAATGTGGAATGCAGTAAAACATACTAAATAAAAAAGGCCTAACCTTCAGTATTTCCATTTACTGATCCATAAATGCTGAACTCTAGTTTGTAGCTATTGTTATTTATAGAGCAGCATGTGCTAGATGCTTCATATGCTAGATGTTTTATAAATTCATAATACAAGACATCAAATAAGGTCTGCTCTTTCCCCAAAGAGCCATCTTTCTGTATTCGGGCTCCTCTGAGCACCTTAGACAAGCCATGGTAATAATCACCCTTATCCACTGAAAAGTGACTATATCAATAGGGCTGCCTAAGTAGCAAGACCTCACTTTGATCCACAAAAGAAGGTAAAATAAGGTGCGCTTTGGCACGGGTGGCACTGAGTAGAAAACGGAAATAACGCAATGGGATTATCAGGTAAGGCTTACCAATACTGAGAAGGTGTCATAAGAATTACAGAGACAGGAACACAAAAGTCAAATAAAGAGAAAAAATTGTGGATTGCAGCAAAAAATCCAGAGGAATAGCAATATACTGAATGGGTAATAATTAGTTGGTCAGAAAATTATCATGATGAGCTAAACAAGAAGATTCTGAATTCAACGAATATGATAAATGATAACAAAGAGAATTCATGTTAGTTTGAGAGTCCTCAAGAATGAAAATCTAGGTGCCCCTATAACCAAATGAGATATCAGCTCTCAGCTCATAATAGCCAGGATGGTGGAGGCCTGATTGATCTATAAGTAAAAGGATTTACTTGAAAACACAAGTTCCTAAAATATCCCTTTGCAAACAAAGAGATGGGTAAAGAAAAGGCAGGCAGGGTCAATCCCCACTGAGTTACTCCACTGTTATGCTAGTTTAACTCCACTGAAGTCAATGCCCAAGTGTTTACAAGACAAAACTGTTAAAGAACTGATAGAAAAGCAAAAGAGAAGAAAAAACAAAAAATATGCTCTTTTAACCCTCATCCTACATGTATGAGTACATGATGGTTACTAAAAGAAAAGTTTAATTTACAGCAGTACCTGATGCTCCTAGGAGCAGCAAGTACGTTAAAATCTTCCTCATCATTATGTACAAGGAACATACAAGAATAGATTTAGGGGTGCACCAATGTGGGAGGTGGGGAGGGGAGTTGGGCCAGGGTTGCGCTCAGGGTGGGCAGCGGTAGCAGCGGTGCTGAGAAGGGAGCTATGGAAGGGGCTATGGCAAAATTTGGATTTGCTGCAGCCCCCCACTCACCCATAGCCCTCCTTCTATCGTCGCTGTTGCCCAGCCCATGTATAGCCTGGCCCAGCCTCCCACCAGGCCCCAGCCCACAGCTGTACCCCTACCCTGCTTCGCAGATCTCGGGGCATATGCCCCCTGTACCCTCCTGGGGTTCACACGGTGGTAGGAGCCACTCCCCCCACCACGCATCCCCTAGATGAGCTGCAACTCCATCCACGCTCCACCCCACCCTGGCTGGGCAGCCCCTGCGCCCCACTCCCTCCCTTACCACGAGGGCCTTGATCTGCCCCCCCTATGCCCCTTCCCTCCCCCTTCCCCTTTGACCACAACAGACTTACCAGCTGGATACAGCTCTCCAAGCTGCTGGGCTGTGCTCCTCGCCACCTACATGCTGTGCTGCAGCTGCGCACATGCATGGGCATTTATTGGCCAAACTATCAGCCACATCAGACCAATTTCTGATACATTCAATTTGCTTTATATTGGTACCGATCCAATACTGGACTGATGTATCGGTGAACCTCTAAATATATTACTTAAAAATAGTGAAAATCAATTTCAGTTTCTCCAAATCTGCATTCAGAGGTCAAGGCTAATAAGCCAAAATACAGGCCCAGGTTGTGGTAGAAAACATCTTAGCCAACAGAACTTGATGATACTTTCTAATTGCAATTCCACTGGATGAAGACAGCTTACAATATAGCCACCCAAACCACACATAAACCTTGTATAAAACAGTGGCAATATTAAGTATAACACCAGAAGCCAAAGCTTTGTCATGAAATGCTCAAGAGAGTCAAATCAGTCAATTGTAACTGAACAGGTGGTCCAAGAAGACTATCTGCCAGACAAGTCACCCATGATTCAGCACCCAGTCCCCACCTCCACAAAGAAAACTCTGTGTGTTCAATATAGCAACTGCAGAAGAGGTGGGAAAGAAGGCCATTTCTTAACTAAACACAGGCAGTTCCACAGAATGGGTGAACCCCAAGAAATGCAGCCCCCAAGCACTAAATTCAGTCATCCCCACCCCTCATCTCTCCTCTCAGTTTCAGCTCTGACTCCTTTATCTTTTATTTATTTTTCTAAAGACACATTTAGAGATGAAGCCATTCATAACTGCCTATCCACAGACAGTTTGTGGCAGCATAATTGACAATGAGTCTGCTGCAAAAATGAAAATGCTGTTTTAATAACCTTGGCCTAAAATACATTCTGTTGTATGCCTCAAAGGGTTTCAATAAAAAGTCAACCTGTAGAGACATATTTTCTTGGCTTAAACAACAATACAAAGCATATAAATGTAGTCCAACTATAATGACATATTTATAGGCCAATAAAGCTTACACTGCAGCTTTCATACTTCACTTAAAGGAACTCTGTAAGAAGCAATGTTATATAAAATAATTTGGTTTTTTTTTTAACTATAGCTCAAGGAATACAAATATGCAACTTTTCTATGTTTAACTGATAGTGTTTACACAACATAGTTGCTAAAATGTTTGCAAAATGAAATAATTCTTCATTCAGCAATGTCCAACAGGTTTACCAAATATGGTTATGCAAGTTCATTTGTTACAGAGAAAAATCCCCTAAATAATTCTAAAGACAAAAATAAATAACTAGAGGCCCTTGTAGTGAATGATTTAATCAGACCAATTCTTCTGGAAAAACAGGTTCTCATGTTCATTATGAATAATACATTCCTAACAACTCTATTTTTATATGCTGCATTGTTGTTACTCTTTATTTTTTTATCAACATTTGAAAGAAATATTCTGAAAGCTATAAATAGACTGAAGACATTAACCACTAGCATTCAATGCTGACATATTTGTAAATGGGGACAGAATGTATAACATAAATGCCCCAAAACATAGAAAAAATCATTTTCGATGCTGAAAACCTTGCACCTCAGAAAAATAAGATTTTAATATTTTAATATCTTTTTTTTTTTATATATGATCTTTAAGGAGAAGTCCTACATAATTTAATATTGATGCAACAATGTGCTTCTATAGAAATATCTCAGTTTCTCTAGAAATTTCTCTAAAAGCCTATTGAATTTGAATGATATTCTTTCTGCATGGTTTATTTGAGCCATTCCTGGAATTCCTTAGGAGAGGTATAATTTTCTATTAAATTCAACAGGATGGTTCAAATATACACTGGAGGATAGTTATATCATTTTTCTATTCAGTCCTATAGGATTTCTCCATAAAGGAAATGTATGTTTCCCCAAGGCAAACAGTGCCAGGAAATCAAATGGTTTATCTAGGACTTCTCAACACAAGATTCAGAAATTTGTTAAGCTACATCCACGGTTAAACATGGGTGTTGCTAGCAGACTTATGGAGACAGGATTTGTTTCACAGAATTATTCAATGACATATTTCCCATAAAGTTTGGACTAAACTATGAAACTTACAATCAGTGTACCCTGTGCTGTCTATAAAAAAAAACTTTACAACATGGTTTAAGAAAAAAAGACCCTGTCCCTAGTGGTCTGAGAGATCATGTTTGAACACTAATAGCCATAGTTAAAGCTAGCAGATTTTTGAGCACTGTATGTACTGTGGGGCTGAATTTGTTGCATGGGTGTGATGCTGAAGGTTAGAGGAGTTCCAATGAACATGTCTATATAGTGTTCAGCAAATGTGCCATTTTGACAACAGAGCAGACGGCACAGACAGATCAACAGCTCAAGATCACCCCACTTTAAAACTGGACTTATCTGCATAACAAAATTTAATTGTGGTCATATACAACTGAGACAAAGTCAGTTTAGAGGACACTATGGCAGGGCACCTTTGGTGCCTGCCACTTTAAAGGCTTAAGCAGGCTGAAGACCAGCCTGCAGGTGGGAGCAGACCCAATCAGGCAGTCACATGGCAGTCAAAAGGCTGCCTGACTGGTGTAGGGCTAGGTAGCCAGGGTATAAGACCAGACCCAAGGAGCAGGGCTGCCAGTTGCAACTGGGGAGCTGAAGGATGAACATCACCTAGCAGGAGTCCTGTTGCTACCAGAACACCTGGAGGTCAAGGGTAGGAACTATGAGGATGGAGGAGATTCCTGGTCCTGGGGAATGACCTAAAACTACAAACTACTGTGGTTGGATGGTGTGGTGTGGCTGCTTGTGGTTGGGCAGTGCCTAGGAAATGCCACATCTATGTCTCCCTAGTGAAAGGCAAGGATGGGGCGCAAGAAAGCCTCATCCCTCACTGCCTTGTGGGTGACCCTGTGGAGGGGAAAGGCTAGGGGAACACACCCCAACAGAAAAGCACATGGCCCAGATCCATTGAGTGCGACCTGAGGCAGGGTCCAGGCAGGTTGACAGATACCTGAATGAGTGGGCCATTGGCTGAGTTAGGGGTCCAGGTATGTCAACAGACACCTAAGACCCAAGGGGTGTAGGGCCCAAAAGCCCCCAGTGAGGGGGCAAATTCTCTGCCAGAGACCGCGTAGAGTAGGGTCTGTGGAGCCTGAAGGACTATACGTAGGCTGGCCAGAGTAGAGGCCCCAGTGAGGGAAGCATGTGGCCCAGGCACATCTATGGACACCTGAGGCCAAATTGGGCCAGAGGCCAGGCCAAGGTATGTCCAAGGATGCCTGAGGCCAAGTTTGAGCCAGTGGTCAAGTGCAGCCCAGCAATGAGGCCGGGGGAGTTGGAAGTGGTCTTTTGGATGCCATCTGCGAGGCATGGGACACGGTAAAATGGAGGTCTGAACCGTGTATTATGCCCTTGGCATCAGGGCATAAAATGGACAGCCTCCCACCTATAAGCAACTATTTAAATACAACAAAGGCGTGGCAGGAGAGTCAGGAGGGCAGACTGCCCTAGACAGGTCCTAGACAGGTGGGCAGTCCAACATTGTTAATGGCTCTGACACTGCCCCCTGTCACAGACACATTGCTAGCAAGCCAGCTTAGATCAAAGCACCCTTTCAATTAATGGCAATTAAACCCTGATCCAAGTCAAACTAAATAGGGGGAGAAGATGGCCTATGGTTTTCTTTCCGGGCACTGCCAAACATAGCTGTTTCCTTAGCAAGAAAAACTTAATTCCTTCAAGTTATTTCCTGGCCAGGAAAGCAAAAGGCATTTAATTCATTTGATCTCTTGCTCCAACAACACTGACAAAAATAATTTGAATATTGGATTTAAACAAAACAAACAGTAGCAAGTTTCCTTGACTACCTTTCGCAGGCTAGACCTATTCTCTAAAGCAACGAGGTTAACCAGCTAAATGTCGCCTTGTACCCTTGGGTTTATACCAATCATAACCAGTCACAATGAGAACATTAAAAAAACCCCACCAGACAACAGTCAAAATTTAATTCAGACATGAGCCACAGCCTGATTTACAAACTAAAAGAAAACTACACGCAATGCAATACGGGTTATCAAAATTATACTGTTATAGTTGAGATTCTGTATGCATTTGCAGTATAAACTCTATTTTCAAAGGCTTGACATTCAACTCTGAACTCTGTATACTAGGTTTCAAGATAATTTTCTTTTGCTCCTGGGTAAATAATACTGGTTTTATAACTTACCGCAAAGGATTTTTGTTTGTTTGTTTAAAACAAAACAAACACACATTAAAGCACAAAAGTTCTGTTTCAAAAACATTAAGATTCTTTTGACACACCAAACATATGCAAAGAAATGTATTGTAAATGGAGAACAGCAGTGAAATGCCAGAAATAGTGTAATTGCAACAAGAAAAAAAAATCAATAAAAGTTGTGTAAATCTTAGAGTAGATGTAAGACCAAAAAGATCAACTTACAATTGCACTTTAAACTTCCATCCTATATATATGATGATGTAACACAAGATGGACAAAATCCTTTCATCATTTACATAAGAACATAGGGCTGCAAGTGCCTTCCTGGGTCATCAAGGCCGGTCCCTGGTCTGCTAATCTCAGATATCACATCATACAACCCCTTTCACATGTCATTATACAGGAAAGCTGAGATGCAAAAGGAATTCTACAAGGCAGATCCTCAGGTGATGTAAATAAATTCAATGGATATCTGCCATTTACACAGCTAAGAACATGGCCCTCTATCAACATCTTATGTTGATAAGGAAACTTCTACCTATGAAATTGACAAAATATGAGACTTAATGTTTAATTTCTTACCTTTTATCAATTATGTGCTAAACGTGAAATCATTCAGTCTTTAAACTTACCAATCTAAGCAAAATCATTAGACTATACTTCAAAATATATTTTACTTTCCATTGGGCTGCATGTTAGACTCCTAATCAAGCTGTCATGGGTTATATATGGAAATTGGCCCCGTCATCTTCCACTCCTTGTGTAAGATCATGTCCCATTACAGACAATGAAAGTTGTACCTATACAAATCCTATAAAGTTGGAGTATTAGACCCAAGTTCTGTGCCCACCTACACCTTAAACCCGTATGTGGGCAGATCTCTCCACCCACAGAGTTCAATGATAGTCAAAGAAACCTCAGGTAGGTGCACAATGACCCTCTTGTAGGACTGGGAGTATTTATGGCAATGAAGGATGCAAATCTGCTGGCATCCATAGCATTGGAGACTCCCACACAGCAGAAAAGTTATCCACATATGTTCCCATACCTCACCATTTTTGGGAAGGAAGTGAGCAAGGAGGAACAGATCTACTGGGTGGCAACACCAAACTATGGCATAAAGGTGTAATATTAATTAAACTGGGTTTTATAAAGTGTTGGCCACGTATTAGTATAGACCTACAGTAAAATGCATTAATCTGTAAACTAATCTCCAAGCAAATGGTTGAAACCTTATTACTTCAAACATGTAATGCTATCCTAGACAAAGACTGGGCAAGCTATAGTGATAGGCGATGGTCATGCATCACCAAGGAGATGACCAGTATGATGTAATAAGTTACTGGCATCTCTTTCTTCTACAAGTCTACAAAGGGGGAATCAGACTCAATCTCATATGATGCACAGCTGATGCTTGATCCCAATGTCTACAAAGCTTCTGCAGGAAGCCCTTGCCAATTAGCTTTGTTAGCAACTTCATGACAGGAACCTAACGGCATTAAGTGTTAGGGTGCATGTACATGACAAACTGCAATACAGCATTGAGTTACCTGAGCCAGCCATAAAGGAGACAAGAAGCAGGGTACACTAGCCCATACCAAGCTCTGTGCTGCTGCAGCTAAATTGCTTCCAGTACCGAAATCAGGTCATTCAAAGCTAGTTTGCATATCTCTACACTGCACTTCAGCTGGCAATGTAGACATACGCTTTGGTTGTATCTATACCACAAACTGACTGTTCCCTGCAGTAGCATGGTGGGCTTGAGGGCATCACTGCCAGGCCCAGTAAACTTGTGGTACAGAAGTGGTGTCAGAGTTTATGCTAATTTAGCCTCAATGAATATGGAAGTATTGGGCTCATTGTCCTTAGAAAGACAGGTATATGCAAGTATGCACACCAGTTTTAGAAAAGGAAAATATATTTACCAAGATCAGCCTTTTCCTTCAGAATGTCTTTGAAGTTCAGGCCACTATTGAGTGTGGACTGTCTGTATCTCATCAAGGATTCCCTCTGTCCATTCTTGCCTAGTTCCGTGGGTTTGACTGGGTCAGCTCGGAAACCACACTTCCATTTGGAGAAATCTGATTGTGCCCATTTTGCCAAGTCTTCAAGTTTCACAGTTACCTTCTCTGAAACAGCAATAACTTCATCCTGCAGAATGTAGTTAAACAAGAACACAGTGCATTACGTGTGGCTCTATGATGAATGATAAACTTGTAATGCTGCCTCTTTGACATGTTATTGGAAAAGTTTATCTTGCTGTTGGCAGATTAATTTTTCCTGTGATACATAATAGCTGATAATTCATGTAATTTGCATGCCATTTTAGTGTCACTATTAGTTGTTTACTTGGAGCAAATACATGTGACAAAAAAGTCCAAGAACATTAAAGCAGTAATCCTAAAAGGGATTTTAAATGTAGATTGTCAAAGCATATTCTTTCTGTAGTACCCAATGGCATGGGTGAAAGCTTGCTTTTAGGGTGCAATTAGTTGAAAATGTAAAAATTCATGGCTTAATGACTAACAGTTATAGTTAGTCCTCAAATAAATCTTAGATTCTTGGAGCTTTGACTCACCAGAAAATTCCTGTGTTTATGGTATATTTTCCCTTGGATTACACACAAATATTAAATTTAACTTTTGTCTTCAAAATTAAATAAAATTGTGATGTAATACCAAAAGAAACGCTACATAAATGTTATGTGTTTCCCACCAAAAGAAACTTGCACATTCTTGTTTATTAAAACCTTTTTCAAGATCAGAAAAGAACTGTAATTTTTTTCTTCTCTTAAAAATACGTTCTAAGAAAACAGTTTAAACTTAGTTTAGCCTGCAGAACATATAGTTGAATTAAATATCTCTAATTGCTGAATTTCTGTCCTTCCAGGAAACAATCAACTCTTCTCAGTTGTGATGAATAAGCAGAATGTTTTACAGCTGACTATGGGAGCAGAGCTGAAGAAGGCTTCAGAAAAAAAGAATAATGAAACAGCTCCTAGCAAAGCAAGATAAACTCTAGATTTTTAAGTTAAATATTTGAAACAGTTGATGTTTTAACTTGAACTGACTTACAATGAACCTTTCACTCCAAACATTTCTAGTGAAAACACGGCTATAGTCACTGTAAATTTACAAACCAATCATTTTTCTCCAAAATAAATAAAGCTATTTGAAAAAAGGAAACAAATTCTTTGGAGTTAGTGTACAAAGAGAAATGCCTGATTCTGATGGGGAGAGGGGGTTGGTTTTTGCTTTGTTTTGTTTTTTTTGCTGTGTGCATTCCTCAGGAAATAAAATACTGCTCAACAGCAAACAAAAGTAGGTTTACTATTTTAAGTTACACACAATGCAAAATCTATGGCAGCTTTGGTGAAAGGCATATCTGATATTTCACTTTTTCATATATGACACAAAATTGCTTTACAGGCAGTCACCTTCTATTGCATTTAGTGCAATAAAAAATATTTGGTTAAAAATAAAAGGCATGCTTATATATTAAGTAAGACAATGGAATGGAATTTTTTGTAATGGAATCTTCTTTATCATTGTGCTGAATAGAAGCTACCACTGAACAAACAGTAAAGACAATGATTTAAATTTCTGTTTATGACAAATGTCAATACTTTGTAAACAATGCTGCATAGTACAAAGTACAATTTTAATAGATGGCTTCACCCAATTTCATTACACCATTCACTGGAAATAAAAGATCTGTAGTTGCTATGCATTTTATAGCTATTACATGGTGGTTATTAAATGTCAGAGTGAAAAAAAAAATCAGCCTGCATGAAGACAGACTTAGCTTCTGGATGGGGTCTTCTGTTTAGGATGCTGAATACAATCATTATGTATAACAATTTCTAAAGTTCAGTAATAGGAAGATTTTATTTAGCAGCTGTTATCTGACTTTAAGATCAAACAAGTTTTTGGTTCAAATGTTATTTTTAAAATAGCTTTTATAATCAAATGATTATGATTTCAATTACTGGTTTCTTCATATCCTTTCCAAGAATTGGTATGACTAACTTTGGCTGTCGTACAAAGTAAGCCAAGCAAACAATTTATTAACCAAAAGAAAAGTACAATCACTATTATATCATCAATGAATAAACTTGTTTTTGAGAATACAACCTTTAAACACATATATGGTATATACAGGAATCATAAACCCAAGTAAAATGATTGAAAAACAGTTCATGTGTTTTGCTACAGATTCACCAGCAAGCCTCCTTTTGACATGCCAGGATTTAATTGGAAGCTTGATAAGCAGGCAGAATATTATAGCAGATATAACCATGAGGAAACACAGAAGAGCATAAATCACAATTTCACATTTAAAGTTCTATGTGGTAGCAAAGAGACCACACAGCAACAGCTAAGATCACCAACGTACTTTCTATTGGCCATCACTACAGTAATATGAATGGCCAGGAAAAAAAAAATAAAAATTATCCTGTGATCATATTAGTACTTTGCAAATGAGCACTGTATTAGGGCTGTAAAAACTTTTGGGGCACCTAAACAATTCAAAAGGTAAACACAGAAGGGTTCTTTTAATCAGTTTAACTCATAAGTAAAGTATATAAATAAACAATAACAAAAAGTAGCTATTACTGTGGTAGCCAATGAAATAAAGCAGGTCTGATTTCGAATCTGGGTGAAGAGAAGAAAAAAAAACCAAATTGCACTTAAATGCAGTGAATGGAAATGTCCAAAGCACTTAAATGACACAACAAGCTTTGGAGGTAAGTGGGACTTCTAAACTACTTGGTTGATTTTGCCTATAATTATTTCTCCTTTGTCTATAAGTAATGACTTAGGGTAGGGGCTGGTAACTTTTTCAAACTACATGCCAGAACAACCTGGCTCCAGTCCAGAGCAGGCTGTGTGGTGTCGGCTTTGCCTGTACTCATGCCGGGACCTGGGAGCTGTGCTGGTGCCACATTTCCCAGCCCCCTTCTTCCCAGGTACAGCACAGGCACAGCTTCACCAGGGTCGGGCAGCCAGAAACCGCATCCACACTGCTGCTGCTTCTCCTCCCCTGGCATTCTGGCTGCAATGCAGGCATACCTGAAAGCTGCCCAGTCCTGGATCAGTCCCCTGCTATCTGGTAAGTTTGGGCTCAGCTTCCAATTGCTCAGCCGCAGCACAGGTTAAGGTAGATGCAGAAACTTCTGGATCCGCTAACCGGATCCAGTGGCTCTGTGAGCTGGATCTGACCCACAGGACATATGCTGCCAACCCCTGACTTAGTGTGTGAGTTTCAAAATGCCCAGTGTTGGTATCATTCTGTTGAGAGTTAACAGTAACTCACCTTTGGTCACCTTTGGTTTGATCCAAACCAAACACTTGAAAATGTCACCTATAATCCACACAGCATGGATTCAGGAAGATATTTAAACACTTGTGTCACTTTAAGCACCTAGGATGGACTTCTCAAAAAAGAAAGGTGCCTAAGGTTACTGAAATGACTAAAAGAAGATAGGAATCTTCCTTACGTTTTGGAAAGTACTACCTTTAACAGTTCCACAGGTTTCACTAGGACTACCCAAATGCTTTAAGTATGGAATTAAGTGCTTCCTGAATCAAGAATGGTGGATGCCATAAAGCAGGACTATCACCTAGGGATGAGGTGCAAGATCTCAAAAATGTGACAGGGTTTTCCTCCTAGTGCTCCCTAAGGGCTACCAAGTGGTCCAGCCTTCAAGCCACTCAGCTCTTGGAGATTCATCAGGGGAAAAAGGCTCTGCCCCCACAAGGACATTTTGTCTTTACTGCCAGTCAGCATTTCCTTCCTGCTGGCTGCTGCAGGAACCAGACTGCCATCAGCCACCACCATTCACTTGCATCAGCTTCCCGCTTCCTCTTAGCAGGGAAAGGACAGCCCTGCTGAAATTTCTGCTAGAAGCTCTATCTTCTGATGTCACTGAGTGGCTCTTCTCTACCTGCAGTGCCACCAAAATGGCACTTACTCTTAGGGGACAAAAGGTTACATTGGTTTAACAGCATTTTCCAAGGCTTGTAGAGCTTTTTCCCCCTTGCTCTATTCAGGACACTAGTCTGTGCGTACATCTCCTCTGAAAATGCTAATCCAGGGGCGGGCAATTATTTCGGGTGGAGGGCCGCTTACTGAGTTTTGGCAAGCCATCGAGGGCTGCATGACAGGCAGCCAGGGGCAGATAAATATCAATTTTCTAAATTTTTTAGGGGCCCCATGGGCCGGATAGAATGGCCTGGTGGGCTGTATCCAGCCCATAGGCCGCATTTTGCCCACCCCTGTGCTAATCCCTTCCCTGCTATGCAAAGGGACCTCTAGATTATTATGGCCATTGCTGGTGACAGAATGCTGGAATGAAACAATGCACTGAAGCAGCCTAATGAGGCTTCTTGCATTATGAAATGGGTAAGAACTATGATTTATATTCTTGAGTTCTTCAAGTAAAATTTCCATCTGGGTGTTTGAAGAATTGAGAATGACAGAATGTGTCCCTCTACTAATCCAAACCATTTCAGAGCTTGGTGCTACCAAACAATCCGGCAACGTATGAAATGGGAATAAAGTCCTTTGTGTGGGCTCATAAACCCACAATTGAAATTCAGGTCTTCTTTTTGTTGTTGAATTTATGTTTGCCAGGCAGTTAATTTAATATAAACCAAGGGAAACAACATTTATATTGGTGGCTACAGCATTTCATTAGCTGCACTGAGAATATTTTTATTTGGAAAAGGACAGATTTTGAAAAAATAATTTCGGGGGGAGGGGGTGAGCCGCACTGTTAGATGGAAGGTATTTTGGCAACTTTTAAGGAGGAATATTTAAATCTTCAGGTGTATGAAAGATGAGTTCAAATGTTAGGAAGTTTAAAGCCCTTCACTTTGGCTTTGTCTACATGACAAGAAAGAATAAAGTAAAAAAATATTATCTGTGCAGTGGAGCAATGATGGGATAGGGAGCATGGTGCTGAAAAATCCCCAAATCCTGCCTGCCCAAGAACTTCCACTCCTGGCAGAGTTGCAGTGGCAGCAAGTTACAGGTTTGAATTTTAGCAATGTAAACAAATGCCAATTTGCAATGATGTCCTTCATGATCAGGGCAGGGTTTCTGAGTCTACAGCTCTAGACGCTGATGCAATAGTGCCTCAGAGGTGTGAATGTCCCACATCAGCTTACGTTTGCTGTGAACTTCAAAGCCTATTTGTAACCATTTGAAAGCTGTTCAATGAAGAAAAGTGCAAACAACTACTTTATCTTTGAAATATAAAGATAGAGATCTGGGCCCAGTTTTGGTTTCGACTTCGACTTTCCTGCATTTTTTCTATGTACTTAAGTTACATAGGTTCCAAACTTCTATTCAAGTATCTCAGTTCCCTTGTCGGGCTGCTTGTGATAATTAGCTTTCACATTTGACTTAATTTTTAAAAAGGAAAATAAGAAACATATTTCTGTATATTTTCATGACATTTCTTCAGGTCGGGCTTATTTGGCAAGCTAGACAATGAACAAGCAATAAATATCACAATATTTATTCTGCTAATTAATGGCAAAGTCATTTCATGCTTTAATGCTGAAACCAAGCATATCTTTCTGTTTTGGGGTAGCATTCTCTTCAAAACAGATGTATAATTTAGACATGCACCCTCTTGCTATTGATTGTTTCTCCTTAACCCCATTTGCTTTCAGCCTGATTCAAAGCCAGTAAAGTAAATGTTCATTGACTTCAACAGGCTTTGGATTAGGTTCCTTGTAAATTCATGTCATTACCTATACACATGAAATGACAGCATCAGCTAAGAGTCAACTGCTGCAACCTTTACTCATGATGGTAAACTACCCGTAAAAGTGGTTTCACTGATTTCACCCAAATACAGCTGAACTGGATGTTCTAAGTGCTAAATGACCTGAAACCACAGCTTTAATTAACACAATAAGAAATATTTATCCTGTTTGAGATTGCTGAAGAAGTACTTAAGTCCTAGTTTTTCCATCATCATACTATTGATGTGTTCCACTACTAAATAATTCAAATTAGAGTCTGATATAGCTAATGAACTTAAGTACTGCTGACTGCAAGAAGATGGCTCCTTATACCAAAAAAGCACTGAAAAATAGAGGGGGAGGGAGATCTTAAAGGGCTCTGGTAGCACTACAAACAAGCTCAGGGTTCCACTCATACAGACAATTAGATTGTAAACTCCCGAGGACAGGAAGCATTTTTCTGTGGTTACAGCACCTAACAGAGGAGGCTCCTTGCCTAGAGTAGGCCTCCTAGAGACTAGTATAATACAAACCAACAACAATAACAATTAATTTTATTCATACCCCCTTTTCCTTATCAGGGGTACTCAAATCCCAGCCCACAGGCCAGATCCAGACTTCAGAGCTATGTAATCTAGCCTGTGGGTCTCCTCCTGGGTCCAGAACTTTTGCAATAGGGGAGCGGTAGCAATTAACACTGCCACCACTTCTCCGCAACCATATTTCCAAGCCTCAGGGGCTGGATTATCCTGTGGCTGGGCCAGCCCTACACAGAGGGATTGGGCTCTGTTCCCATGCAGCAGAATCAATGCAGCCATGTGTCAATGGCCCAGCCAGGGCCTGATCCAGCTGCATGGCAACAGCCTGTCCAGAGCCTGATGCAACCAGACGGGAGTATCTTGGTTTCTAAACAAACACCCCTCTCCCCCAGGGTCAGGCACCCCAGTATTCATTGTGTAAAATCTCTTGTTTGACATAGCACCTTTTACTCTGACAGGTGTCCCAAATGAGCTAGATACAGTAGTACATTAAAGACTAAACTAGAACATGCATCTTTGGAGGAAGGAAGAAAGGTAAACTGAATTATTTCTTCAGGGCAGTTTAGTTAGCATAATACAAATAATGACAGTAGAGTTCCTTCTGTGATGTTATAGCCAAACGAATAATCTCTTGGGGGTGTAGCTCCCTCAGAAAACCCACACGTTTCAGAGTCACTAATGCAGTGAATCCCTCTTAACTACTGGACATCAATTATTGTTCACTTATTTGTATAACCCTTTATTTATGGAGAAAGTCTTTAAAAATATGATAAAAGAACATGAATATTAAATTAATAAAAACCAGGTATACAGCGACACATGACTATCAAACCTTCGGAAGATTAAAGAAATCTGTTGTATACCATTTATGTCACCCACAATTACATCTCCACATAAATATGAAAAACCATCCAAGTAGCATACAGTATTAGAAGAAAAATCCAACTCATATCGTATTAACTATGCTCTGAAATGATATGTTTATGAGGTCTCTATTGCATGGTAAGTCTTTAATGAAAGGAACATTTACAGGTTTTTTTTCCAGATACAGAAAACTCAGGTTTGTGGTAGAAAGACATAAGCACCAATTTCAGTATCTCTTTGGAATTAGGTTTCTTTCAGCTGCCCCCTTTAACCATGTTGACCAGTCATTAGGAATGTATACCCTGTCCACAAAGGTGTCTAAATCTTGAATAACTGCCTACAAAAACAGCCACTTTTCTTCTGTTCCACTAAAATTTAGTATGCAGTCAACCTATAATTTTAATACATTTATAGGACTCAGAGTAAAGTAAAATCTTTTCAACTATCAAGTTAGGCAATTAGAAGGCAGAGGGTTTAGAAAAAGATATTGATTCTAATAGTCCACCTCCTATTCTACTTTAACTAAACCAAAGATGTCAGATTATCATTTTCAGAGAGATTCAGGGAAAAAGGACAGTACCTTTTTTCAGAACCATTATGCTTAAATATTATGTCACTGTTGTCTAAGCAACTGTTACAGCCTACTTGAAAGCAGAGTACCCTATATTGCCTGACTCAGCAGATGGTTGGAATGCTTATATTCAAAGAAAGAGGTCCAGTACTTAATCAGTTTAAAGCCAATAATTATTTTTAAAAGAAATATTAACTCTTAGAATGCAGTTGCTATAGGACAGCTTGGGATAACTGCACATCTTGATTTTAAAGAGGCGTAAAACACCACAAATTCTCAATTGGTGCTGATAACTAGGAAAATTGAGAATATTTTCACTTCAGTGCTTCCAAGGGTCATTTAAGGAATTCTGGAGGTCAGGAGTGATTTAAACACCTGCTTGGCTGTCTACTGAATTACTAATCTACTAACATCAAATATGTGGCCTAGAGAAACAGGAGACATACTGTAAAAACGGTTGCTGACAATTATAGGAGACACTGTATTTCATTTATCTGATCAGTTTAATTTGCATTAGAAAACATCTTCAGTCTTTTTATTGAAACCTTTACCACAGCAGATAGCTAGGGATGCATATTTTACAACCTCGTACATTGTTGATGAAAACACATTCACCCACAGGAGCACAAAACACAATTTGACTATTATGGACTACATTCACTATGGATAATAGAACTGTATATTTCACTTAGACATAAAGAGCTCTATTATCTTCTTTCTTTACACCCCATGTATTTTTCATTTTTCTGTGATTTGGATGAAAAGTGATACTACATGACCCTCATGCAAATTACACAAAATGGTTGTTCTTGCCCCTAGAATCTGGTGCACATCTTAAATCACTTGGCTAGTACGGAGAGCTGCATTGTATTTCCACAAGGGAAGGGAGAAAGGAGTGGAAGTATCTTAAAGGATCAAGTTCATGTTCATATAAAAACAAGCTGAAATCTGTGAGAAATCGGGTGCATGCAGGTTCCTCTTGAGCTACTAATGCTTACTGTCCATAAAGCCATAGCATCCGAGGACTTCAGGTCAGTATTCCTATGAGCAAGTGAAATACCATCCTCCCCACTATGACACTAAATTACTTGCCAAAAGTCACACATGAAGTCTGAAGTGTAATCAGGAATTGAACCCAGGTTTCCTTGTGTTACAGCCCAGTGGTGTTCAAACTTCTGTCCCTGTGGGCCAGATGAATGGTGTGGGACCAGTCTGTGGGCTGGATCCCACAGGCAGGGTTGATCCAGCATAGGATCAATGCATGAGGTCAGTCTGCTGGAGTGATCTGGTTAGGGTGGCTATTGCTCCTGCTTTTTACCAGACCATCCTTTTTTTAAACCATTTGTAACCTGTCCATTCCTGAACCAAGAACATTGCTGAAGCAGAAACAAACAGCAAAAAGTCCTATTTTTCAGTTAACTGGTGGAAATGCATGTCAATCATAGGTTCTGAGCCAGCCAGGGAGGGAGGAAGGCAGGGAGGTGGTAGCCGTGCCCCTTGCTGCTGATTGGCCAAGAGGGCCTGCAGGCTGTCCGGAACTCAGGGATGCACCGGTGGCCACCCTAGATTGGGTACACTGGCCCAGCCTGTACACCAAATCCAGTTGTGTCCCAGGCCCACACACTGGATGCAGGCTTAGAACCACCCCATATACTGGCTTGGCCCTGCACACCAGATCCAGCCCTGGGGCATCCCACATGCTAGCATGATCCAATTTGGGGCTGCATCACCTGGCATTCAAGGCTCCGCACAGGTCTGGAAATTTGGTGGCAGGGAAGCATCAGCAGCATTAATTGCCATGGCTCTGAAAGCCATGACAATTAATGCTGCCACCACTTCCCCACTGCCAAACTACTAGAGCCATGAGGAGCTCCATGGATTTGATTTGGCCCATGGGCTAAAGGTTGAGCACCTGTGTCATAGCCTATAACCACAACCACAAGACCTTCCTACCTTCCTTTCTCCAATGACCTTACTAGTAGATAAAGGCATAAGGAACATTTTTATAGTATTTTGTTCTTGAGCAGTTTTTATACTATAAAAGGCATCTACCCTTTTCTTTTTCTTTACACTTATTTATTGTAGCCATTGTC
>NW_005842032.1:1609431-1631274 GCF_000455745.1 Alligator sinensis | reverse complement strand
AGAAGAACATAAGGGCCACGGCGGCGGGTGGCCGGAGCAACTAAGGAGAGCCAGCTGCCTGTAGGAGGCAGGGCCTGGCCCTTATAAAGCCCAGGGCTGAGGCCAGGCTGGCAGTTCTCTGCCAGCAGCCAAAGGGGCAGGAGCTCCTGGAGTTAGGATGAGGAGAGAAGCTTAACAGCAAGTACCGCTCGATCAAGAGTTGAGCAATGTTGAGTTATAGCCAGGAGGTTCGAGTTTATGTTCGGCTTTGATATTACACCGGAGGTTTGGGTGAGGCTGTAGGGGTTGGAGGAGGCCTCATAGGGACCCCAGAGGGGTGGGGCCCCAGCGCCTGAGTGAGGGCACTGTACTTTAAGGGGAACCCCGGTGCCGGCTTGCGCAACCAGTGGGTTGTGGGCGGGGAACATAGACCCCGGGTTGTGTGTGGGGTACGTAGACCCCAGCCCCAGAAAGGGGCAGCTCTGAGACGCCCCAGTGCGGGCACGATGAGCCCCAGGGAGGGGGCAATATTACTAGGAAACCCAATGCGGGCGCGACAAGCCCCAGAAGGGGGACTATTGAGAAGCCCAAGGTGGGCACGGCGAGCCCCGAGGAGGGGGAGCGCCATACTGAGAAGCCCAAGATGGGTGTAGCGAGCACGGCCGTAGGCTAGTGCGGCAACAGCCCTCAGATAGGGGCAGGGTGCTGCGGTGGACCCCGACGGAAGGGGTTAGTAGTACGACGCCCCAGGAGAAAGGCGAGGTGCTGCGGTGGTCCCTGGAGAAAGCGGATAGCAGTGCGGTGAGCCGGGATCGAAGAGGGTAGCCGTGCGGTTGGCCTAGAGGACCGGAGACCCGCTAGAGGGTCCCTGAGCGGGACAACACTTTTAGAGAAGGCCCAGAGTGGGCTCGACGAGAGTCCCAGTGAGGGGCTGTATATCAGGAGAGAGAGCCCGGAGTGGGCTAGATCACAGAGGAGGCCCGGGAGAGCGGGCGTGTATTTTGACGGACCAACGTCTGGTACATCAGCGAGGCTTGGGGCATGGTATTAGGGGTTGGTAGGAGCCGTGCGTAGCCCATAAGGCTAGGGTGTCTGAGGAGCACCCCATAAACAGCAAAGACGTGGCGGGCGAGAATTTGAGGGTGCCCTTGGGCCGACTTGGCACGGTGAGGGGGCCGTAAGGAGATCACGGCCCTCCTGACGGACCCCACCGTGACAGCCATCTTAGGGGAATACCTTTTAGGACTGTAGGGCTATACAATAATTAGCAGTTTATAGCTTTGTTCCAGAAAAGTTCTGCTTTTTAGGAAGAATAAGATGCTCCAAGCTGGATTCTTTTTGCATCTACTGGTAACATGAAGTGACCCTAGCTGGAAAGGATGTCAGACCTGCAACTTCTGGGGCTACAAATGAGGTAGCACTTGTAGCACTACATTAGAAAAATTTGGCTAGATCCATGGCTGACATTCCTTTAGTCCTCTGCAGCAACTTCCATCAAAAGCACTTTTTGAACATTATCAAATTAAGCCTGACAACTACATGATAAAGGACCTGTTTCCTTTTGCAGATGGGGTAACTGAGAGTTTAAATGATTTGCCCATGGTGACAGACCTACCTAGACCTCCTGAATCCCCAATCCTCTGCCTTAAGTGCCAGCTAAGGCTTTCATTTCCACCTTCCATTCAAAGTCCTTATTCGGGTTCAGCATCCACAAACGTCCCTCCCACTTCCTGACACACACTCCTATTCTAGGACATATGCAGCCCATTGGGAGGGCATTTGGGCAGCTTGCTCTTCTCCCTTAGCATCTAATAACACATCAGTCACCCTTAAGATGCATGTGTGCTAGGAGTAAAATCCTACATACACATATCAAAACAACACTTATATGCCCACCATTCTTCATTCAAGTACTTAGGAATACTGAATAGAATAAAGCCTGAACGAAAATATGTATGACATGGGAGTTTAAGTGACACAGGCTAGAATTTAGAAGGGTCAAAACAGGCTCTTTAATCTGTAATCTTCAAACAATTATTTTAAAGAGCTATAATGACCTCATTACATTCAGGTGACTGGTGTTGTTCCCTTTTCCAAATTTGCGTACTAGGTTGTATTTACTTTATACATTTGTTAGAAACTTAATGAAGGTCAAAACATAAAGTCTAAAGGCACTAGGACCCATGATGTCCTTCTCAATCTGTCAGGAACCAAAAACAAGGTGAGGAGCCAAAACAAAGGATACAAGTAAAATAATAAAAAGGATGAAGGATTCAGTCCCTTTTGTATTAATAACTATTTATACAGCCTCCGCTTCATGATTTAGTATTTCCAAAATAAATCATATAAAATAAGTAGTGGAGTGGTGCTGGGTCTTTGTGGGATACTAGGAAATGTGGTGTGTGTAGGAAAGGTGTTTAGAAGGAAGAGCACAAACACTTAGATTTCTGATTTCTATAGCAACTCCTATTTTTTTCTGAATGGAGGTTCAAATTGAATTTATATCTGCCTGTGCAGATAGAAGTTCTCACTAAGGATAAAAATAGGTTTCAGTCAAAACATTTTCCCATCAGATGGCTTACAGACCTCAAGTAGTTGTTTTACTTTAGGCAAGTTGACAGGCAATTCATTGGTAATTTTGCCTACTACAGTTACAGTATGAAGAGCCTTCCTTGCAGATTACATAATTATATTTTTCTTAACAAGGAGTACATTGCATTAGCAGGTTTAAATTATGCAAGTCTATTCTTTTGTCTTTTGTTGTATTGTGTTCTATTGTGCTGGTAAAACAATATGTGCTTTAATTAGCAAATATCTGTAAATAATTTACTTGCTTTTCATACAACAGAACAATGGAGCCAATTTTCACATACATCTACTGAGCATGTACAGTGGGTTTCTTGCCAGAATCTTCCATTGTTCAATATCTATATCAATCTGCCCATTGTTTACAGCCAACATTAAACAAGGTAGACAGAAATTAAGTTCTTTGCTTACCCATACCAGTCCCCCCAGGAAGGAGAGACTACACATTGTCCAGAAGGGCTAAAATATCCCCAAAATGAAAACAAACTGTTTTATTATCTATAACCCTGGCACCTTCACATAGAAACATGGATGCCTGCCAAACATTAAGGTCAGCGGATGAATGCCATAAAATGCCAATGTTCTTCTGACCTTCTGACTACATTTTAGCTACAAAATAAAAAGCTCAACTTGATATGACACTATGAATCACACATATGTCTAGTTTCTGCAGGGTTAAAACTGGGTGTGAACCCACACACACGCAAAGAAAAAACTCTTAAATTAAGTATGTATGACTGTTCTGAGACTAAAGGCATTGTTATTTTGAATACGAATGAAAAGGCCAGAATAAGCATTTCAAGAATATTTCAATTATGTATTTCCCAGAACTACATCTCTGAGCAACTAATACAAATATTACTCCCATAATAGTAGAACTTCTTCCTGAATAAAAGCATATAAGAGCTTGAACCAGAACATACTTTCTATATCATATGCATATTGTCTGAATATTATTAAAAATGCAAAATCTATGTATGTGTTACTCTCCTGAGCAATACAGTAATTATGATTAAGGGACAAGCAGCACAAAAAGAGCCAATTTATCTTACTTGTGCTTAGGAATACTATTGTGTAACTAAGCAACTAAAGACAAAATATAGTCTAATTAATTCACTCCTATGCTTATTTAAAAGACACAATTAGAACATTTTTATTTTCCAGCCTGCACAGTATCTCAACATGCTTGAGGGTGTACCATGTAAAGCCTATTATTCTCAAAAGACAAGAGTTTAATGTTTTGTGCCACTGATCAGACTGGGAACAGCAACTGTAGAGAGCAGTGGGTGCATTTTACAGTCTGAATACTCTGAAAAATGAAGATAAAGGGGAAAAAATCTGTTTAAGTGACCATGGACACCAGACTGCAGGCTAATGGCTAGCAACATGTGGCTTCCCTGAGTAATGTCATTGCTCTCTTTCTTTGCCAGTATATGTTACTGGTGGTGAGAGAGATAAAAATATAAAGAGTGGCTATGCAATTACCAAAACCATGATATTTTATGACAAATGTCAGATCTCTAATGCTGCTATTACACTGCGCTTGATTTTCAAAGCTGAATTAATTTGAGCAAGTGTACATTGGAAATTGATGCTATTAGCATGATTTTTAAAGCACCCTTTAATAATCATAATCTGCATGTTTGAAATGTGTTGTCATTACTGTGTTTGACAGACCTGGGTATA
Organism: Alligator sinensis; assembly: GCF_000455745.1. Classification (NCBI taxonomy): domain Eukaryota; kingdom Metazoa; phylum Chordata; order Crocodylia; family Alligatoridae; genus Alligator; species Alligator sinensis. Next base: position 1,627,023 of record NW_005842032.1, on the reverse strand, counting down.
AGATACACATTTTGGTATCTAAGGAAAGGACTCAATTCTAATTTCAAATAAGAGGGCACAAATCCCTATATATCTTGAAAAATCTATTACTGTGCAAGCAGAGTGGCAGATTTCTCAAGAAAGGTAGAAATACCTGACCATGTATGTGAGACTGCAACAAATATTTAGGGGCCAGATTAAGGGCTATCTTTATTCACTTGAGTAGCATTCCTCAGGAGAGTAGTCCCTTTGACATCAGTATGGTTCTCTGAGCAATAAGATACTGCCCAACTTGAGAAACACTGTAAGAACAGGCTCCTAACTGAATGAATGAACTAGGAATATGTTGCTCTCCTAAACATTCTGACTCTGGTAATTACACATTACACATTTTATGGAGTCAAATTTAAAAAAATGTAAGGGGGACAAGATCATTCTAAAACATGGTAAAATAGATTTATTTGAAGTAAACATTGATTTTAAACTAGATTTTCATAAATGCACTTAAAGCATTTTATCGCTAATAGGATAAGCCAAGCAAGTAAAATTAATAACAACGTAGTTAAAAGAATGACATGTCATCCTAAGTAAATTAATTTTTTAGAGTGTACACTTCATATCAAATACCGTCCCTGGATTTAATGAGCACTGATTTTGATATGTTTTTTAAAGTATAGCCTAATTAGTGCTGACAGCTTTAAAAACATGAAAATACAAGTTGCTAACAAGCATTCCATTCTAGAATCGCTTCAGCAAAGGTCAGTAATTTTATAGAGTCATATTGCCCCCTCAGTTTATTGCAATGAAGAGGATTAAATGAGCAGAAAAATCTATGGGAAACCTCAGCTACAATGCTGTTGGGTTGCTGAGTGGGGTGGTCATAAGTTGGTACAGCATCAACCCCCATTTTCTCTAAGTCTACAGTATATGAGCTCACGGGTTTGGAGCTTTGTGCTGACTGGGTTGAGTGGATTGAGCCTAGGGCCAGTTTGGGAGGTGCCTGTGGATTTGGTGGGAGGAAGGGGTTTGAGAAAATAGGAGGGCTGCTCATATGGCATCAGTTCTCAGCAAACCCAGTGAGACCATTCCCTCCTGATGCCCCATAAAATTACATCAATCTGGCAGCATTATCTTATGTTAGTTCCCAACTGGTGCGCCCATCTCTTCTTAAAGTACAGGGTCGGGGAAGTACTGGAGCATGCACTTCACTTTAAGCATGATATTCAACTAGACAACTACACAGGTATTCATAATGGCAGTAGTTGAGTATGTGCTTAAGGGCTGTGCTGGACCAGGCTGTAAAATAACGGTAGTGGGACAGAGGAGACTTAAGAGCTTGTGACAACATGACTCCTGAAGGGAACTTCGAGAACATCCTGTGTTGCCCCCGTGTCAACACTGAGAAGTGCGTTCTACCCTCCTGCTGCTGCTCAGTATACACCCAAGCCCAAAAATTAGGCAGTGGAGGCAGTTTAAGGTGTCCCTGAGCATGAGTCATGGACCACCCTCTGGATCTAAAGCCTTTCCTTATGGACCCTGGGACACCCACAGACCTGGAGAATGAAAACAACTTTTACTACACCAGAAGGCAAACCTCACTTTCCTGCCCCATTAGATGAGTGGGAGCACCACATCCCTCCTTTCTGTCTAATGTTGGCCCTCCCGTGGCTTTTTTGCATGCTGAAGGGAGGGTACTACAATTTAAAAAACCACAATGATAGTAGCATCCTTCTGAATGCACAGCTCCTCTACAGGGGAGATAGATGATATTCAGCTGAGATCTCACCACATCTGGCACCTCAGTAGGAAAGGCAGAGTCCTAGAATTCAGACCTACAGGGAGTGCCTGTGTGCAGAATTTCATGACAGTGTTGGAGAACTGTGCCTTTGGGAATGTTGCCTCCTCTCAAAATAAATGGGTAATTTTTACTAAGTAAACAAGAATCACTCTTGGCATAAATCGACATAACCCTGACAGAGGGCTCTGTTCTATTCTTATTTCCATGCAGGTAAATGGGGTTCCATATGTTCAACTCTGTTGTTTGGTTAATTTTGTGTCATTAATACCTTCACTTTAAACCCATTAAGATCCTGATCCTGCACTTGACGGGTGCTCACAATCTCAACTTTACTTTCATTTGCTTAATGGTCTGAAGGAGCTCTGATGTGCCTTTTAGGCATACAGTGAATTTTAAGAGAATGAGAAGCACCTGCAATAGGACAACACTTAAGCACATGCTTAATTTTAAGCATAAGTGTTTTCCTGGACTGAGGCTCAAGTGCACAGTGACATCCAGTTTTAACAGCACAGAGGGTTATATTTAAATATGGATGATGAATTCAACTGGCTATAAAAAGACTTATATTTACACTTATCTCTGATTAGCTCAGACATTTGGCAATCAGATAAAACATGCCATCAGAAATTTCTGAGTAACAGAACCATTACACACCTACTTTGTTATTTCCCCTTCTGAGCAGTCACTGACTGAATACCACAACTGTGAGAAATTATTCATTAATAGTGAGAACACAACATTTACAAAAAAGCTGGTGCTACTAATCATTTGACCAGTAAAGATATCTGCCAGTGACAATGGTTAAACCTCTCACTGGCTTGATCAAAAGTCTACGATAAGACCAGTTGCTCTGCTAATCAACAATTTTACTCACAGCAAGTGCCTCTGTTGACCTTTGACATCACAGAAAACCTTTGACACAGTGGATTTACAATACACATAAAAGCTCAATCTCACTCTATCCTAGTTTTCTTCAATGCAAATGGAGGAGTTTAAAGCCATAGCCAAGAAGAATGTCTTTACTATAATTATAAATTACCTGTAACTCAAGAACTGCATTTCTATATAGAGAAAATAGGCAAAGGATTACAAAACATCTTGGATCTAAACCCAGCTCTGCTTATGCTTTAGGAACAGATATTGATATCATTTACATAGAAGAATTATTACTTAGGCTTAGGTACTTGAAATGATTGTTTTATATGTTAGTAAAGAATGAAAAATGTTTTCTTTAAGTAACCAAGTGCCAATCTGCACAAAGCCTTTTGTCTTTTAGCTACGTGTTTCTGAACAACATTTTTATCATTCAAAGCTTTTTAAAATCCATGATAAAAAAATCATTTCAATGTATATAAACAAGTTAATGGAGTAAGTGAAAACAAAGTACATTTCTTAATGGGAGTGTTAGGTTGCCCTCTCTAGGCCCTGGCTCTCAATACTAGTTTCTGTAGGCTCTCTGCCAAAGAAGTATCGCTGTTGCTGTTTCTGCTGCTGCTACTCTGCTAATGAATGACTAACTTAGGCCAGAGGGGAAATGACATCACCGGGGTGTAAAACAGAACTGTATTAGGAAACTTTCTACCTGCTTTGCATTTGTCATAATTATTCTATACAATGCAATAATCATTTGCATAATTTCAAGGCATGCCATTATCTCAAATGAAAATTGTTTTCATATGGTTGAATAATTCAGAATGACATCACTTAAAGCCCCAATGAAATACACAAGTATAATCATTCAGCTAATTACCAGCACTTTGTATTTAAAAAAAAAATCAAATCATGCATGTTATTAGGAATGTACATGCAGCTGAGAATTACTGTATAGATTCTTCTTTACTGTATACATTCTTCTTTATAATGGTAGGATTAATTTTCTCTGATGTTCATACCATAGTAACATGAGCTGATCATTAAGGTATATTAAAATGATTTGTTCCCTTCCTCACTCCCTCCCTTTCAAAACTCTTGCATGTAAAGCACTCATATACATGCAGCTTTTGCTGTTAAATATTAATCATCAGCAATTTTAAAGCATCTGTCTTTCACTGTCATCTCCTTATTCTTAAGAAAAGGGTTCCCACTTGAAATTGCAAGCAGAGTGAGCAGAGTGACACTGTGACAGAGGGGAGTTAAAAACAAACAAACAATGCACATTCAACTATATGTCAAAAGAACTTCCCACAAAATATCTAATACAATCCTCAACGATTTCCTGTCTGGTTTAGGAGAATGTCTATTATTCTTGTAGTCTTTTCTGGATATTTAATCCTTCCCTTTTCCAGATCACAGACCATGTTGAAGTAATAAATTTGAAAAGCAAATAATAAGAAATAGGGAGGGGGAGGGGAAGAGAGACAGCTGCACAGGAAAGTTGGACAGGGGGAGGGGACAGAAGAGCTCTCAGCAGAGGAGAGGTCAACCTGTTCGTATTTTTCAATAACCTCTCCATGCTCCAAAATGTCAACTCTGACATCAGGAAAGATGGACAATTTACAAAAAGTAGGACATCAAGAACTAGGGACTTGTTTCAGAAGAAGCAGCATCCAAGGCAAATATTTGACAGGCTACAGTAATTAAGGAGCTGTAATAGGAATGAGTAACTTGATACTTCTGGAGGAAGGTGGGGTTGAGAAACCCCCCCCTACAATTAACTCCATCAGACTATGGAGTGTTGAAGGAACTGGCAGTTCAGATTGTATGGGGGCTTATTGTGGAAAGGAGGAAGGCTTCCAGCCCCCCATGTTTGCACTGAAATATTGTTGCAGCCACATCTGGCTCTTCTGATCATTACTGGACTGCCCATCTCTCCGCATAAACATAGCGCTGTTTGTACAGCACACAAAAATAGTTCCTCAGTAACAGTGCAGTCAGCTGACTGGAGTAGCCAGCAGAATTGCGGTCATACATGAAATTACAGAGCTGGAAGAATACACTGTAAACGTAGGCTCTGGGCTCCAGGCGATCTGATGTCCCTTGGCTTTGCACTTCTGGGGCACTTCTAATCAAACTTTCCCGGGTGCAAGGCACCGGGGCTCTCCTGGGTGCAAGCCAGGGAAACGATACAAGGTTTGATTTCAACACTAACCTGGAAAATGTCCACTTTTTCATAGTAATTTTAAACTAGCACATCAAGCAAAATGTATTGGTAAAGAGAGATAGTTGTTAATGCTTAACGTATTTGTGCTGGTTACATGAGTGCTTTGAAATACGCCCAGGCATATCTGCAAGTTATTTGAATGTATTATTCCAGTACCTGTCATTTATCACTTTATTCAACACGTCTTTGCCAGCTCAATAGCTTTTGATCTCACTCAGCCTCCATTTCGTAATTTCCGCCCTCTTAAACATATCGCATACTAAAAAAATGTGAACAATATCTAAATTCACAAGAAAAAAAAATCCCAGACCAAGCACTGAAATTAGGAGGGATAAACACACACACATACGCAGCAAAGCATGTGACGTTCAAACAGCAGCAGCAAGGGGTAAAAATGGATCATTAAAAATAATCCCCCACCCCCCAAACAAGTTATTTAATCTTTGCTGAACGCCCCTCAGGATGAATCGCACCCCCTGTGTGTGAAGCTGCCTTGCAAACTCTTACAATGGGAAGCAGCTCTAGTCCCTGGTAGTGGCACTACCCCTTTAACATGCTTCACGTTGTCTGCAGAAGGGAACATTTCAATCCTGTCCTTTAATAAACATTACAAGCAGGAAAAAAAAAATCCAGTCTCACGCAGAGACACAGACACAGACACACACATACAGAGAGAGATATGTTTACCACCTCGCCGTGGTCACTATTTCTGCCCTGGGGAGTATCTTCTGGGAGAAAATAAAGTTTGGAGCTGGATAAAAGTTGCCTGCTAGTCCTCTCTTCCCACAACAGCTGGAGCTCCGCTATGCAAATCGGATCCTCTGGCTTACATCTTACAAAGAAGAAGTCGCCAAGGGACAAAATTCTTGGTCTGCCTTCAAGGTGGAACTGAAAAGCCTTGTAGAAAATGTAAGGTCCGTGCAAACCACACGGAGAGCCGACCCACTGCAGGGGAAAAAAATAAAAATCAATTCAATAAAAGAAATAGGATATCATCATAATAAAAAAATGCTAGAGACACTCAGCTAGATCATACACGGACTAGAGGTGGGAATGAGATCTCCCAGGATGAGGAGTAAAGATCTCTAGGGGGAAAAAATCGCCATCACCTTATGATAATACCAATTTGTGTGATCAGTGGAGGAATTTAAAAAGCGGGGGGATGCCTTTTCGGGGTGCAGAGGGGCAAAGTTTGTTGGAAAGTTTGTGGGGTCCATGCGAGGCTGGCGGGGCCCCGGGGCGGGGGCGGGGGGCGCGGAGCAGACGATACCTGGACCGAGTTGGGCTCCATCTCGACGTTCTGAATTGATTGAACTCAACATTCTCTCCAAACTTGTTGGCTTGAATGGATTGCATCAGGTCCTGGCAGGGGAAAGCTCTCTCCTCCACCAGCCAGCCTGGAGCCTCAATATAAAACCCCAACCGCGCCTCTCCAGCTTCCCCAAATTGAGCGAAAAAGCAGCCCAATATTTCTCCTGAACCCCAATTTCCCAGACGAGTGAAATCGGGAGGGGGGAGGGCGGGATTTCCGCCCAATTGCTCCCCGATCAAATTGGCAGGGTGGGTGGGGGTTGAGCCGGAGCGGAGGACAGAGGCAAATAGATCAAGACAAAACTGGGATCGTAAACCCGCAAAAATCTTCCAACGCTGCTGCCTACTCGGGAACCTGGTTTCATTCCTGGAAAGCCGCCCGGGGGATGCACAGGGTCACCCTTCCATTTTTCATGGGCACAAAGGCTGCCCGGCTCCGCTGGGGATCTGACAGGACCTGCTTGTATATGTCTAATATAAAGAACATTTCCTGCAGAGATTCAGGGGCGCTGCTCTTCTTTCTAATTCTCTTTAGCAGATTTGCTTTTATTAGCATGCAGATTTGTTTGATAGTTACATTGCGCTCCCTCACTGCCATATTTCCAAGGAACTTAATCTGTTACATTAGCTGTTGGATGCCTCTTTTTTCTCTGGGAAAAGGAAGAAAGTGGGTTATCGATTATATAAACATATAAATATTAATGCATTTGTTCGCTTTGCAAAAAAAAAAAAAAAAAAGGACTCAGCAAAAAAGAGGGGGATAAGTGAGCACACACACAGGGACAGAGGCACATCCCCCCCAATCGCGGGATTTTTGCAAACACTATTGAACTGACAGCTACTGCATTTAGGGATGGGAACAATAACCGATGCATGAGAAATCAATACATGAGAGCAGTGGGCTGGTCGGAATTTAAATTCAGGCTGCTCCCAGATCTGCGTGTGCATTCTTTAATTTTGAAGTATATACACTCGTACGTGTTTACAATGCTGATCTGTGCCAAGGGCGCTCTCAAATTATAATGCGTTTATATAACCAAGTGCTACAGGAATACTGACTTAAACGCATACCCTCACTCACACACTAGAGAGCTGGAGCTACCTTGTAACAATTTGGAACTGGGAGGAGGGGGAGAAGGGGCGGGGGGTGGGGGGGAATCCATTTGGAAACTAGTTAAATACAACTAGAAATTAAGCTGTTTAAAACCAAGGGCATGAACCGTGAGACAATAAAGGCTTTAAATGTGTATATTTATTGTTCTGGAGCCCTGAAGCATTGCGAGGTTTGCATGTCGGGTTATTATGCAAACACTGAGAAACTTAAGAACGACAGAACAAGGGAAAGGCACAGCGACCACTGCAATCAAATAGCAAAGCCCAGCACCAATTCAGCAGCCTGGGTCTCCACTGCCAGCTTTCACATGCAGTTTCTCAGGGTGGCTGGAAAATGGTGCACTCTTTCCTCTCTGTCTCCCTCTGTCCCCCAGTTTTGTCATATTGGCACCGAGCCGACCCCAGTAGGACTGGCACGGTACAGAGTAAACATGTGAGATATGGGGAGTAAGGTCTGTACAGTATGACAGTTGAAACCTGATCTGTGATAAAATTACAGGATGTTGAAATTACTAGTAAGCTATTTTTAACGCTTTCGCAACGTTTCACCTCTAGCCACAGCGTCTAGCTGAAACAGGATTACTTTAATGAAATTTATATTCACGTGGCTGAAGTTAATACTGTGGAAGCGGAGCAGTGGGGACACATGGAGATCCTCAGCGACTGGAGGCTTTACAGTAGAGCCACCCCTATAGATATTTATAATGCATGTCCTCATTTTACTGCGAATTAGAGCACTTATCTGAACCCTACACTTAAAAAAAACATAGGGAAGGAATAAAAGCAAGATCCAGCTTGTTTCTGTATACAGAGAGATAAACGAAAGAAAATGGCAGGTCTTCAGATTACAGCAAGAAATAAAAGCCCATGCCAAAGAACTGGAAGCTGTCGAAAACTATTTTAATAATTTAAAGTAATATTACAACTCAGCCAGATGTAGGAGGCTCCATAACAACAATTTATGCTGTTCTTTTCTCATTCAGCATAAGTAAGTTAGATGATCTGTGGGCATCATTCTTTAATGAATTTTTCTTGAAATTTCATCTCAACGTTATATTCTAGAGAATATGTGGTTACAGAATGAAATTACAGTCCACTTTTTTCTTTTGACTTTATAAGGTAGTAAATACATCATGCATTTAATTAGATCAACCTACTTCAGTCATCTTTACATAGTGTGCCCATAGGTGGCCAGAAGGCATTTAAAGATTGCTTTTAACATGAGATGTGATTGATATGTGTATTAGGTTGTGCATTGTTCTGGTAAACAGCTAGTGTAGTTGAAGTGCGCTTGTTTTAGAGAACTTGGGTTGCAGTATTTTGACAAGATCATATTTAAGATTGACTCTGAGTCAGTTTCCTGTATAAGCAATGCAGCAGCATTTATGCAGGAAACCTCAATAGAATGCCTCCGGGCATTCCTCTATTGTATATTAACCTTTTTCCTCTTAATGCACAACGTTTTACAGCAGCTGAGCAACTTCTGTTTTGTTTGACGCTGTGGTCTTAAAGTGTCTAGAAGATACTTTTAGCTAATTGGAAACACTGTATCACTGTCTGGGAAAGGTAGGCGCTCCAGCGTACTGCATACTGCATAGTCCTTGTAGGGGGAAAAAATCTGTGATTGGGGTTTTCTGATGTTAACAATTGCAGTGGATAGTTGTGAACAGCTGCAATTCTGTAATTAGATTCACGCTGCATAAAGCCAGAACTCGGCCATAAAGACAGATCCCCTCCCCAGAAAAAAACCCTACCTCAAATAAAAGCTGGCGTTCAGGGTTTGTTGTTTTTTATAATGGGCATTTAACAAAAATATATCCCGTTGTAAATCCTTTCCTGCTTTACCTTTTCCAAATGCGATGCCTATTCCGCACCTGTAAATTATCTCCTCTGCAAATATCCATACAAAGAAAGTTTCAATTAAGATAAGTAGATTGTATTGAAACTGTTCTTTGAAGTAATGTAGTTAATAGCCTGTTTGATTTCTGCTTGTGAAAGAGTAATAACGTGTATTCAAGGCTCCATCAATCACAGAGCAGATGTAAGGCTTCAGACACTGACACCCAGGGGAAAGCACCAAACTCCTGCAGTGCAGGAGCTCTCTCCTAATGTAAAGTAAATACTCATAAACAGATTGAATGGTGTAGAAAGACAATCCATTCAGGACAGCACGAAAGCAACTGTTCTGTGTATCTACCAGAGCCTGTAGCAGGGCCTTACTGAGTAGAAAAGGGAAATAAGAGGGGGTTTTTTGTTTAGTGTTTATATTCCCAACCATTTCTAGTGTGTTTCCTATTCAGAGATACAGTAAACTGCACCCACACGCCTCTCTATTATTGCTTTTCTTGCAAAAAAGAAGCCTGGATCGCCTTGTTATCTGTTTTCTTGAAGAATAAGGGGTGTGTGTATTTGGGGGGGGGGGGGCAGGTTAGTCAATGTCTCTGAACCTTTTCATAAAGTAACTGGAGGATTAGGTTACTTACAAAACAAGGAGTGAAATAATTAGGGAAGCTTCAGCTGTAATAAACGCTGTCATAAAAAGTCTAGTGGGCAGGGATTGGAGCGTCACTGGAAAGTGCAAATGTCCCGCCTTCCCTTCCCCCACCTATTTTTTTCCAAGACAACTGAAGCATTTTTGACCTTGACTTCAATAATACTTCATGTTTTAGTACTTTAGTCAGCAGTTTATGTACTAATTGCTACACACTACCGCATGTGGCTTGAATCTGCAATTGCAGCTCTCTTTTAATGGTGAGTGAATTGCTTGATAAAGACTGGGAATTCAAGCAGGCTCAGTTGTCCCCCACCTGCCCCTCCCGTTTTCCCCTTTCCTCCTCCACCCCCTATTTTCCCCCCTGCTAGGAACCTCTTATTTTTCCGGCGATACCAGAGATCAGAGCAAGGAAGCAAATTGTCCAGTAATCTCCATCAAAATGTCAGACACGTCAGTGTGCGCAATCGGGGGAAGAAAAAGAAGAAGAAGAAAAAAGAAACGCGTAAGAGATGTGGGGCGGGGGGATGCTTTGCAGAATTAATGCAGTGATCATAATCATCCTGCTCTAGCTCCTATAGGACTGGGCAGGGCTGTGTCTGCACAGAGGATCCGGAAAATCTGTGGCTGAGCGACCCCCCTCTAATGATTCTCGAGATGAGCCCCCGCCCCAAGCCAACGCAGCCCCCAACAAGGTCAGCAGGTACTCTTAGTCTTGGGCAGCATCTACAGGCAAGGATTCTTTTGCCATCGTGCCCCTCCTCCCAGCAAATCCATCGCAGCCATGGAAGAGGGGGGAAAACCAATCAAACCTCTGTCCTTACTCCTGCCGTCATACCCATCATTAATATGTACATCATAATATACCATAGCCCAGGCTGCTGCTAACGTGAGGCAGCAACAAGTCTATTGCTTCAGGGCAGGAATCAGCCGGGTGACTCGGGTCAATGCTTTCCCTGCGACCTCTAGTGCTCGGAGCTTGTGTAGCACCTTGGCTTTGCTTTTGGTCCCTTGCCTGGTTTTGCTCCTACTTTATTATAGGGTTTGTTTATTGTGGCGACCCTAGCTGTAAATGAAGCACTCTCACTGCAGACTACTATTTTAAGGCGCTTATCACTTTCCGAGCTGGCATTTCTTATGCTGCTCGGCATTTTTTTAAAAGGAGTCTGTTAAAAATGATGTTTTCAATAATTCACAATTTTATTTATTTATTTATTTTCATCGCAAGGTTTTTTAGGGGGCAGGAGCCTGTGTGTTTCTGCAGCACCATGATCTGACATGAGTCAGGCCCTTGATCCAACATGAGTCTTGTGGTTGCCACTGTCCTACAAATGATCGACAATGGGACTTTTTTATACTGCAAGCTGTTGAGGGCAAAAATATCTTTATCTTTGGGAGAGAGCCCAGCATGTTTATTAATAGTAAACTTCTCTGTATCTCTGTTTGATAAAGACTGGGAATTCAATTAACTAAACATGGAGGAAGTCTTTCTTCCTGAATTATGGAGAGTGGAATTTTTTTTAAGTGGCCCAGGATTTTTTTCAAAGCTGAGAAACAATCTTTTAAAGAGGAAAATTATCTTGAAAAGTGCTTATGATGCTTGTCCATTGAAGCCCATGAGGCAAAATTTGCAAACCCTGACTTTGCAAACAATTATATATGGGCTTAACTTTACAGTCCTTATTCCATTCATAAAGTTAAGCATGGGCATATGTGCTTGCAGGACTGGATCCTTTGTGAGGACAAATGCTTGATGCTTTTAATTACATTTGGTATAGAAATAAGCATTTCATGTTTAAAATCATATGTTGGGCATATGTAGTACATGGTTTTGATAAAATTTAATGTAATGTTTGTGCCAACAACTGGAACTCTGAATATTAATCTCCCATCACAGAGTACTGAAGAAATCGATGTGGGTGGTTTTAGTAGGTGGCTCTCATCTGTCCAAAGATAGCCTACATTAACAGCTTAGCATAGCATTGAAGGGTTTTGTTGTATTGGGGGTCCCACTTGACTTTGAAAGAAACTTGAAGACATAGCTGCAGCTGATCAATTACTGTCTATTATTTTTGTTAACTTGCAATAATAAATACTTTTTGTTGATCAATCAAAGAAAAAAAGAAATAGGAAAACAGGATTGTAAACCTAGGTGTTCAGCCCCAAGTATAAAATTGTGTGAAAAGTAAGTGCAGCCTTTGGGTGCCAATATGATTACTACTGTATTTACTCAATTCCAAGATGAGCTTTTTTTCACCTGTTCCACATGGAGAAAACAAATCTTAGAATTGGGTATCAAGTGAAAATGCAGTCAGATGAGGCCTAAGAAAGCCACCTGGTGAGGCATGGGGTGGCATAGGACCTGGAGCGATGAGGGACACAACACAGAAGTGTGGGGCAGCATGGCACATTGTGAGGAGCATGGATCCTGGTTTTCTCTGATTAAAAAAATCCCCAATTTTCAGATTTTTAAAAAAGTAACCCAAAATCCACATTTTTCCATGATTAAAATGAAACAATAATATATAGATATATCTATATATAGATTTTTTTTTTTTCTGTCTGAAAATTGAGGATTTTTTTTATAACAGAAAAATCCCTGGTGAGGAGGCACATGGCAGTTGTGTTGGGTGAAGGTAGTGTGGGAGGGTATTATGTCCACCTGAATTCCTCTGCAGTTTCAGCAAGATACAGTATTATTTATACCTTGCCCAAACACCTTTGTAATGTTGATGTGAATTGTCTCGGCTGATGATGAAGTAGAAAAGTCTGGCTTCTAAGAATAGGTTGGGGAGAAGAATGACACAGACACAAGGGGTGTCTTTACACATGCTCCGAGGTGGGTGAGAGGCACTTGGATTAGAGTGGCTCTAGGGACCCGATCTAATTAAAGTGCCCACAGTGTCTCATGAATTCAGTGTCCCATGCTTCAAAATGGTGGTGGGGGTGCTTTAACTAAAGTTCATTCAATAAGCATTAGTTAAAGTGCCACTGCCACCATTTTAAGCATAAGGACACAGAATACACAAGATGATGAGGCTGCTGAAGGGTGCTAATTAATTGTTTTTTTTCTGACACATGCTAATTATGCATTATGCACTGGGTGTAGGTCCCCAAGATGCTGTGTTGTCATCCACTTCATTTACAGTAGGTACACTTGTAAGCCAAACTATTCAATAAAAGTAAAATGCAGCATATAGCTCTTCAATATAATATCCCAGTACTTCTGTAAGAAACTCTATGTTCAAATATTTATCCATATTATTTATCCCACCAGTACTGCAACTGATTCATGACTCTGTTCTAACTCACCACCAAATTCAATCCTTTATGACTGCCACTCAACACCACCACCTTTCAGCCATCTGACCCAGGCATCAGTAAGTACCTCACTGAGGCTGGGGGTCAAAATGTTTGGGTCTGCGATGAGCAGATTTATCTACAGAGGTGCAAAACAAAAGGAAGGTCTTCAGTTTAATGATCATACCCTTTAAACACAAGACTTAACTGGAAATAAGCCTTTCCAAAGAGGGGAATCTTTCCTTTGCTCCATTAGAGAGACTAGACCTGGATCTATTGTGATCTCTTTGATAGATGGGATTTCCTCTGGTATCTGAAGGCCAACTGCCAAAAATGCTTCTTCCCCAGACCTGATAAAATTCAGGGAAGGAAAGACAATCTATGGCTATGGCACTTGGCAGGGACTTGTAGGAGACCTGAATTCAGTTCTCATATACTTCCAGAATGGCATTGAGCAAGTCATTCATTTTCTCCATGCCTCTGTTCCCACCTGTAAAATGGGGTTATTTGGAACTTCAACGTGAAGTTGTGAGGATGTATTCATTAATGAGTATGATGAACTTAGATACTGTAGTAATAGAGGCAAAATAAGTACCTAGATAGCAAAAGTGCTCGTATTAACTTTGCAAACTTCTCCAAACTTTTTGTTTAGAACTATGAACCATGTCACCGATTCCTGCCTTTAACTCATCTAGCTTGGACAGCTGTAAAGTACTCTACATGGGTCTTTACCTTGAAAATGCTTGGAAGTAGTTCAAATCTAACTGCTTACTTGTTAAGTGGTGTTTCTCCCAAGAAGCACTCTGGCCTTACGCCATAATATATTCTAGTTTCCGATTCATTTGTAGGAGAAATTCAGGGTGTCGGCTTTAACCTGTCACCTCCATATTGTTTGGTTTCACTTACCTCTGACTCCCTTCTCCTCGTATAACACCTTCAGTGCTCAGGCTAACAGGCTTTTGGCTCTCTCAGAAATCGGTAGGCCATTTTCAGCAAGAAGTTCTTGAATATTGTTTAATTCTTCGCTTGGTCTGATATAGTGACACTGGAAATTTTATCAGTTCTCTCAGGCTTCGAAGGTCTGCAGAAGATCTGAATGGATCGTGACACATAGTAGGAAAGCTTAGATGAGGTGATTTAAGAGGGCCTTTAGTTTTGGTCATTTGGATGGACACATCTCAAGTTATCAAAATATGTAAATAGTATGCTTTCATCCCCCTCACATGTAAGTAGGAGTTTAGTACAGCTGGACAATGTAGCAGAACAGAAGCCTCTCTTGTTTGAACAGTACACAGGTGATACTCTTTCCATTAGAACCCAGTACTTGTTGCTAGTGAATATAACCACCTCAAAAGGTGAGGACCTTTTTCAAACGAGGAGAATATGGAGATAATATGTCAGACATGTTTTTAGTGTCCTTGACAAATATAAGTTAATTTTGCCCACAGAGAACTTCTATCCTGAGTTATTGCATTTATGCTGCAGTTCACCTTAGGTCTCAGTGACCTTGGCAGATTTACTGAGGTTATATTCTCATATTGATAAAATATCCATGAACAATTGTTACAGCATTGCAGGCACAAACAGGTTTCTATTTGGTTATTTGCCCGTATTATTTAAAGCAGCCTGAGTTCCTTTTCCCCCACCCCCATATTTCTTTAATGAACAAAGTAATTTGTAAGCACTGGAACAAAACCCCAACTCTCTATTCATGTCTGAGTTCCTCTGTCACTTTTGGATTAACTGAGTATACAAATGCAGGACAGCATAGAATCTTGTTCTACATTCCTGGTTTGTTTATTAAGTTTCCCTCAAGCAATGCTGGGGATCATCTGCATTGCTTTTTTTCTGCCCCCATCCTGCTCCCAGGGAACTGGTGGCAAAACTCTCACTGAATTCAACAGGCACTAAATGAGGCCCTAGGTGGGTTTGTTTGGGTGGGGGAACCTCATTTGGCCAATGGAAATTCAGTGTTTGCCCTTGTTTCAAGTCTCCAGGGTGTACGTTAGCTTCAGCAGCACTGAGGTATGGAAAGTGGTATCATGAGGAAGACAAGCTTGGATAAATTGTATTAACACAGTTCTCACACACAGGCCAAGTGTCATTAATCATTGGTGTGCTCCTTACTTAAGAATACAGTGCCTTATAAATTGGTCGCTAGGTAAAATTTAGCTCTTGCAAAGAAAAGGTTGTACTCGAGACCTAAAATCCTACATCTTAAAATTTTGGGGAAGTTCAGATTTCAAAAGCTCAGTGGATACCAAGTATCCAAACACTGGACCAATGCTGGCTTTCATAGGAGTCGAGTGTTCAGCATTGTGGCGGCAACGTGCCACCACGGGCTTGAGAGGAGGCGAGGGAATACTGCGGGGAGCACAAAGCCCGGAAACAGACCCCCCGAGAGGGGAACTTACCTCCGGCAGATTCAGCAGTGCGCTGGCTATTTAAGCAGCTGTTCCCCACGCGGCAGGCAGCCGGCCCAATCGCGGCAGCCGGCATGGCCACTGTGGGAATGTTTAAAAGCCCTGACAGGACCCGTGGGGAGGGGGAGCCAGAGGGAGAGAGAGTTGGCTGGCAGCACGTCTGGCGTGCTGAGGCTTCCGCTGGGAAGAGGCACGCCGTAGCCCATGCAGTACCAGCAAGCGAGGCACGGGCAACCTTTGAGCCCCTGACTGAGGCAGAGCAGGGGAAGCACAGCAGCTCCCTGCTGGAGGCGGGCCAGGAGAGACCAGTGCTTCCCCTAGAAGAAGTAGAGCAGGGGAGGGGTTCGAAGTCCCCTGGAGACCGCTGGGGAAGGGGAGGTGGCTCCGCATCCCGCTCCTCCCCAGGAGAATATTATTTCTGAAGAGGATAGGGAGGAAAAGCAACTAAAGGAAAGAAAGGAAATCTGAGGAACAGAGAGAGAAGGGACACGAGCCGGCTAAGTTGTTCAGCTGCGTGCTCTTCCCTCCACCTGAAGCCTACTACGGGGCAAGCCTGGAAAGACCGAGGCTAGCATCCAACCAGCACGTGACTGGTTGGCGAGTGGACGGGGTGTAGGGGAGGCAGAGCCCCGTGGAACATCGCGCCTAACAACTGTGAGTACAGCCGTGTCGGGGAGCCCCTCTGGGAAGATCTCCACTGAAACCCTCTCGTAAGAATTTAACACCAAAGTCATGGCAGGCGAGTCAAGGGGAGGGGCTACCTTGCCAGCAAGTGGTACCACCCATAAGGCAACCAACATCACAGCGATGCATTGGCTGGGAACTTTTCGGCACCAACGGGACAGAGATTCCGACCCAGACGTGACCCAAGATGCAACCGTCAGTGATAGCTCATGCCGAGTTGCTTACTCAAGCCATTCAAGCTATTGGGCAAGTGCTGGAGCTGCAACAATTGCAGGGAGCCCACCAGCAAGAATGGATGCAGCGTAATGCTGCTTTTTTCAAGATGCCCCGCATGACAAGGGATGATGACCCTGAAGCTTATATAGAGGCCTTTGAGAGGACTGCTATCCAGATGGAGCTGGATCATAGTCAGTGGGGCCACCAGCTAGGTGCATTGGTGATTGATCAGGCCCAAGCCGCCTACCGGACCCTGTCGTGAGAGGAGACCCGGGACTATGAGGCCGTCAAAGCGGCAATACTCTATCTGCTGGAGATCTCCCCAGAAAGTTACAGGCAGGCATTTTGGGCCCAAAAGCCAAGAGAAGCTAAGCGACCCCAGGGCTTATTACAATCCTTATGGGACTCACTTCGTAAGTGGTTACCAGTGGGCAAGTTTGACCGTGAGGGGGTGTTGGACCAAATCTTGCTAGAGCAGTTCCTCTGGGACTTAGAAGAAGACACCCAGAGGTGGGTGCAGAGGCACCAACCGCAGACCAGTGAGGAAACCCTACACTTGGCGGAGGCTTTCGCTAACTCCAAAAAGGAAAGAGGAAGTGGACGAGGCTTACAGGTCTCGAAGGAGAGCCTACCGAATGAAGGGGAGCAGTGGTTGGGTCCGAGCACAGGGCCCCCGAAAGGGTGGTATGTTATCGTTGTGGGCGGACGGGGCACATCTCCCGAGACTGCAGGATGGGCCTAAGTGAGTTGAGCCACTGGCCAGCAGGATATCTTCTGCCCCGGGAGAAGGGCAAAGAAATGGAAAAGGGAGAACCCATGGACTGCAGCTTTGGGTTCACTACTCAAGAAGGAGGGTGGAACCGCCCTGTAGTCACTGCTTGGATAGGGGGCAAGGCCATTCGGGTGACTCTGGATACAGGGTGTTCCCAATCTTTACTCCGGGCTGATCTCGCCCCACCGACAAGGAGGGAGGATGCTGGCCTCATCACAATGACCTGTATGCTAGGTGGGGAGATGAGGTTCCGGAGCTGTTATTTGCCGATTAGGGTGATGGAATTCTGTGGCGAGTTGCAGGTAGGACTGGCCCCATCCTTAGCGTGTGAGATGATCCTGGGGAGAGAATGGGGGCCATTCTACACTGTGCTTGAAAGGGTGCAGGCTACAGAAGAAGAGAGGA